>NC_134282.1:18254722-18561355 GCF_949628215.1 Phalacrocorax aristotelis | reverse complement strand
ACCCATCCTCTCTCTTGTCATCAGGGAAAAGATTTCTGCTGGACCTAGGACTAGGAGGAGTAGCACACTTCCCTCAGCCTCTCCCCTAAATACCAAATACCAGAAAGCAAAGGGTAAGCTTCCTCCTTGCTTTAGCATGAACAAAAAGCTCAGAGAGGTTTTCTGTTGACTTCAGCATCCCCTGGCCCGTGCCAGGATTATTCTCGCAGGGGTTTCAGCTTGGGAGGGGTAAGGGTGTTGTATGGCAAATACTAACAGGCACTTTGTTCTTGTTCCTCACAGGGCTTTGAATCCATAGTCCTACCATGGCCAGGCAGGGCCATCCCCCAGGCAACGCCTAGAAGAGCAGAGACACCCCCCCCCCAGAATGGACAAAAGATGTGGCTGTGTTTTTCTTTTTGGTACGAGGAGTCACGGCACCAGCTGTTTTGGTTTTGTTATTTTTTAAAAAAGTGCTCTCTATCTTATATATATTATATATACAAACACTCACCGAGACAAGGGACAGTGCTTTTCCAAGAGACTGATGAAGCCAGCTGTATAACATTGCTGTTTGTAAATTCATGTCATGCATAAATGTATTTATGTTGTAAAGCTATTTATATATTGTTTATAAAGAGATATTTATAAAAAATTATTTATGTAACTAAATGAAAAGTCAAGCATTGTAACATTTTTTGTCCTAAGTAGTTGAAAAACTTTAAAAAAAAATCATTCCATGCGGCATTGTGTAACCTGTCTTTATTTATCAAATTCACATATGATTTATATGTCAGATTGATTTTAACAGTTAAAGAAGAGATTGTTCAGATGTTTTAGAAAAGTTATGAGCAAGAGAAAGGCCAGCTGATACTTTAAGCTTTGATCCGTATGCAAAACTAAACTTGAGCCCAATCCTGCGACGCTCTGACAGACCAAATCCTGCCCAGCACTGCGTGCAGCTGCAAGGCTCTGCAGAACCCAGCTGAACTCCCGGTGAGGGCATGCAGCCTCCAGCAACTCATCTATCGCCCAGATCCTGAATGGCACCTGTGGAAATAAGCCCATCGTGTACAACAGCCTAGATCTGGACTGTCAGGCCTAGATGCGTTTTAACCACTTCCAGTCTGCAGGTTTGGATCCAAACTCCATCCTGTAAATAAAGCTATATTACTGGGCAGTGTACGGAGATGCAGTCCCTGCTGACAGCAACAAAGGGACCACGCTGGATCTGGCCCCCGGCTGCACCAGTGGGAACAGAGCTTTATGCCGGAGGCACTGCTATTCTAGGATCCAGCAGCTCAGTAGGTATCTCGTTCATATTCCCATTCACCCAGCCTTCGCTGCTAAGCTGTAAAGTCCCTTCCTCCAGCAGAGATTTATTTAACTGTGCCTGGGACAATACACAGACAGACAAAAATACACTGAGGGCTGCCCGGTAAGGATTCACGGACACAGCTGTTGCTACAGCTTCTTGCTATGTAAAGTGCATGAAATAAATTGTTAAAATGACTCGGAGCTCTAAAGGAAACAGCAAGTGAGGGGGCGGGGAGCACAGCAAACACGCAGACTCCTGCATGAAGGCTCTTTGGTCTTGTTCTTCAAAGAGGCCTTAGAAAAAAAAAAAAAAAAAAAAGAGTGGCAGGCACCAAGCCCAGCCGTGATGGGAGTCACAAATTATGCCCTCACCATTGTAGTGGGCTAGGAAACAACGAGCATTATGTTCTGCTGGGCTCTGGTGCCTAGGACAAGGCAAAAAGAAAGTCACCAAGACCTAGAGGCAGAGATCCTTTTCCTTAGCAACCACCAGGAAACCATAGAAACCTCCAGCCAGATTCTCCCCAACTATTAGAGAACATTATGTTTACCGAACAAGAGGATTCATCCAGACACTCGACAGCTCAATCATCAGGTTAGGAGAATGCACGTGACATTTCTAGGCTCATAGGAGCGAAGCCTTCCATCCGAGAGAGGTACCCACCTCATGGTGCCCAGAGCCCAGCTGGATGGGGAGCAGCAGCTGACAGACCACGTAAGGCATTGCCTATGGGGAACAAAATCAAAACCCTGGGAGGCCGGGCTGGGAAGGGAGGGAGGGAGGACAGGTGGCTGGCAGCTCGGTGTCCTGCCTCAGAGTCAGCTAGAGCCCTCCAGAGATGTCTGTAGGTAATGACAACCCACTGTCAGGGCTCTGTAAGGCAAATACCACACCCACCAAAGTCACTCTACTGGCTCTGCACACCTTTAGAGGGAAGGAGGGGCTGTGCCAGGAGCCCCTAAAGAGATGTCCATCAGAGGGGACTGCCCACTGCCACCCAGCAAACCTAAGGGACAGTAAGGAATCACTTGCCGTGCAGACCTTGCACACCAGGTCTGAATGGTGGCATAAGAAGATGGTACTGTGGGTCCCCCTCAGGTCCCTGGTCCTCAAGCATGAAGCCAGAGCAATGACCATAACCGAATGCCAGGCTGGGACCAAGGTGGGGCCAACTCCCCTTCCAACTTTGGCTTTTTCCTGCAAAGCCAGAGCTGTCATAAAACCATCTGCTTGGTGACAGAGGGCCTCTCCTCAACAGAGCAGAGGGAACTTGGTCTCAGGAATTCAGTCCCCAAAATTTGACAACTTCTGTGAGGCACAACCCGAGCTCAGGTGGGGAGATCCCAGAGATCACAGTCTAGGGTTGCGTACGGTCTGGATTCCTGCTTCTCCTCCGCAGTGTGGTCCAAGGGGAAAAGCGCAGGCCCACAGCACAGGCTTCTTCCATCCACTGGGCTTCCTGGAAAAGAGCAAGACCCAGGAAAAGGACAAAGCTGCACTGCAAAAGGACACCAGTTTGGCAGAAGGACAGCGATCAGACCGAGAGCTCCCTGCGCACAGGGAGGGGATAACAGCTTGGGTCCTCACTTTGCTGCTTCTGCTCTAACCAGGGATAGATCACCCTGTCCCTCTGCATGCTGATTTCCCACCTGCAGGACAGGAACATCGTGCCCACGTGGGGGTGTGAGCTGATGTGCAAGAGAGAAGGCAGCACTTGGGGGTGAAGGAGCACTTGGATCCACTCAACCTTTGCACCCACCCGGCACAGCCAGACCGGTGGGTCTGAGGGGCAGGGTGGTGTTGCAAGTAGAGATCAGTTTTCAGAGCGCTGACAAGCACCTTCCTCGGTTCATCGGACAGGCCAGAAAGGGAAACTGAAACAGCTCATTAGAGCACAGCAAGCACCTGACAAGGCCACAATTGGGTCTTCCTGAGAGGGACTCAGTGGGAAACATGGCCAGCAGGAAAGATGGGGGCCACAGGAATCTAATTAAGTGGGGAGGAGGCCTCACGTGCAGCAGAAAAATTCATCTTGCATCACTGCCTCCCTTGTGGGCCAGCTAGGTCAAATCCTCACAACATTCAGTAAAAGGATCCAGTGACAGCACTGGAAAACTCCCTTGCCACATCCCAGCCTGGAGATGGCATAACCGAACAGCAAGAGCTGTCCTGGATGCAGGCTGCAGCCTTGGGCGGAGATGGCATCTGACGTTTCAACAGTGGGTTCAGAGAATGGCTTTTAGCAGAGGTGTACACACATGCTCCCAAGGTCCTCTGTCCACACTCAGGTCAAACTAGCACCCACAGGACCTACACATTTCCTGCTCTACCAGCTGAACGAGCAGCAGCCACATTCAGCTTCCAGGTGGGAGTGCTTGTGACATGACAAAGGAACAGCCTTGATTTCCCCTCTCCAGGAACTATTCCTAGCATGAGATGAGCTGTAGGCCCCCAGCCTGAAAAAGCACACTGCTCTCTAGTGAAAAAGGAGAAAAGGTTTCTCCAGTGCTGTTGTATAAGTGCCTTGCAAATCCCAAACCGGCCGTAGCAGACCTTGGACCTCCCACAACAGGGACACAGTCACCCTCTAACATGTGGGAAATCAGTTCTGTTACCTCCAGCCCACAATGCATGGTTTTCCCTGGTACCATTAATGCAGCTTTTCCAAGGTGATTATTGCTGAAGGGTTACAAAGCCCAGCTTAGGTGACAGCAAATCCCAGACCAATGAAGAACAAGAAAAGCTCAGAGCCCCAGAGCAGGAAAGCAGTGGAATTTTCCAGCTGGAAAGGGACTTGAGGCATTGAGCAGGGACCGCTGGGGCAGCAGCACACACACCCCTGCCACTTGCTCTAGGACTTCTCCAAGCATGGGCTGCTTCCCTCAGAATGCAGAAAAACAAAGGGAACGATCACAGGACAGCTTCCAGGGGAAGCCTGTGCTTGACACAAGCGTGAGTCAAAAACAAGAAGTGAACTGAATCCAGGTCCCTTCTTGTCAGTCAGTAACTAACCTTGTCAGAAGAGATGGCAGCACTAACCAAATCAGGCAATTCATTAGGTTGGGGCACACAGCAAAAGCCCAGGTGCTCTGGAGCAGAACTACAGTGAAAATCCAGGGTAATGAGTTGCAAACTGCCTTTGTAAATGACACTTCTGCAGTGACTCTGGCAGGCTGGGAAAAGAGCTAATAGGAAAATCATTAGGTATCATCCCTTTGATATTTTGAAAACGGCACAGGCTGGCTTTCCTGGCCTCTCCATAATTAACCTGGTGTATTACCCATAATACCCCAGGCTGCTATTCCCAAGATGGACCACCTTGCTTGCATCAGGGGAAAACAAAGGTACGGTACATGGGAGGAAGATGACTTCTAGAAAAGCTTAAAAAGCTTTAAGATTCCCCCCTCCCATACACACACATCTTCAATTCCATCAGCAATGAACCTGTGCCCAGCCAGACCAAAGCACTTTGCAAACCCCTGTCACCAAGTCAGCATGCAAGAGGGAGGCTGTCCCAAGAAACGCAGCTGCAGAGGAGCTGGAATAGGACACAGCTCCGTGCTTCGCCCCTTATTTGTAACACTGTCTTTGTCCTTGATTTACATTATGCTAAACCAGGTGACAGCCTGAGTCTCCCTAGGTGCAGAACAGCTCCGAGGAGCAATGCCTACCCACCTGGCTTGTCTGCCAGCAAGGAGAGGTGTCATCTCACAGTCTTGATGTAAAAGGAATAGCATCACAGCTGGCAGGTGATCCTGTAGGAACTGGCGCTAACAGCTGCGAAGGTGACAGTGAAACACCAAGATGTTACTTACTGCATCAGTGCAAGGCAGCCTTAGGACTGAGCTGATCATAAGGCTGCAACTCAGGGCTGGTGAAATAAACAGCATCTTCAGGAAGACTCTGGACAGCTAGACAGCACTACTTCCAAACTTCATAAAGGTATAGCCCTATGATCAGAGAAGCTCAAAACACTCACAAAAAGGCCGATCTCTGATGGGGCGAGGCTTCACTTACCCACCACCATCAGCTCCTCTGGAAACACAGGTATCACGTCTGCTTGAGCATTTGAAAAATGCCCTAATGATACTAAGATTCACAAGCCTCTATAGGAGACCTAGACCTGGGTAAGGGTGTCCTACCTTCTACTACAATTACACCAAGCAAGGACTACTGGCACAAATTCTTCTGCGCTCTGTGGGGAAATACACATTTCAGGACTGTTAAGTGACCTTATGGCATTCCATTACTACCTTAAATTTCCAGAGCGCATGGAACAGGAACACCTTTTCTTCTTGACAGGAAAAAGCCATGGTCACGGCTATCACACTCGTGTAATTTGCAAATACATCAGGGCATCTCATGAGGCCTACATGCTGTGGGAAGAAGAAGTGTGCACGCCTGTGTATTTAGAGACAGGGAGCAAAATGCTGCTCTGCCTAATCCTTTGCCTGGTTCACTAATCAGCAATGGGGTTGCCACCACAGTGCCACTGCAAAGCAGGGTGCAGCCAACCAGGCTAGGGGGTAAATACGTACTCTCCTTACAGTACACCTCGCTAGCTTCAATCACTTACCTCTGGTAGACCTGTGGTAGGGCCAAACTTGATGAAATACCAGCAAAATGTCAACAGTCCCTGAGAGACACCGACCTTTGCCACAGAGCAGAGTGAAACAATTACATATTTCTAAAAATTCTGCCAAGAAATTCAATCGGACCATCAGGTTAAAATTCCATAATAAAAATACAAGGTTGAGGCTACAAGTAGGAACTGAGATCACTCAAACTTTAATTTACCTTTCTTAATGCCCCTGGGTTACTCTCTCTGAGATTACACAAAAACAAGCTAGACAGTTTCACTTTTTGGTTCCCTTGCAGTAGGTCAGAGGCCATAAAGGACTTAGCAGGGAAAAAACAACAGTATGGGAGTAGGTGCCAGAGATCTGGCTAGCTGGGTCTATATACTTGTGGGGCAGGTTCTTTAATTTCTCCATTTCTCCACTATTCGGAACAATAAAGAGCAACGTTCTTTCTCTGCACTGCAAAGTTTGCAGCAGACTGAGGTACTGAAGTAACAGCAGCACCAACAGGCCTGGGAATGTGTAAGCTTTGACTGTCTTACCCCAGCAGGAGCTGGCCTTGATTTTGTTTTCAAAATCAGAGGCCTCTCTGAACAGCTTAGATGCACTCATATAAACCTGTACAGAACTGAAAGTTCAGGAAAAGTCTGATTTCCCCAGGCAACTTGTTACATTCTAATACAGCTATCGAAGTTCATGGCTCTCTCACTTCTGTCTGCCCCCTCCAGTTAATAACCCCAACTTCCTTTTTGCGCACATGGACCCATGTATTTTCCCCTCAAAGGATGACCAGAACACTGAAAGAAAAACCAAGGACACCCACAGGGTTCTGCATCATTTTCCATTCTTCCAGCAACAGAAAGCTGTTCAGCAAAATTCACTTTGCATGGCTGGTGGGAGAATGGCCATCTTTTACCACCACTCTCTTCTATGGGAACAAAAGTTTCACGTTCCACAGCTTCACTCTGGAGAGCAGCTCTGCAGGTCCTATTCCTGTACCCAATCCATGGAGAGAGGCCTGCAAGCCTGCACGCAGCTCCACAGGCACCCATGGGATTTCAGAAATCTGCACAAGACTGATTGCAGGATGAGTCTCAAATCTGAATGCAGAGGGTCTGTCAGCATCACCGTTTTGCCCTCTTGCTCTCAACAGAAGACTAAGCTAGAATTGAACTTATCTGAAAGGGTGAGGAGGGAAGTAAAAGAACAACAGATTTTGAGCCAAAACTTTTTTTTTCTGTAAAAGGATTGACATCAGCATTGCTTTATCATGTTCCAGAATTGCCTGATGTTAGCTGGTATCAACTGAGTCACAGCAGGAGAGCCAGGGACATTTGTTAGCATGAGGCACAGCTTTAGGGCTAGGGCAGTCTACCAGCACTGCAATCAGCCGAGATCCTCTCTTCCATTTTCCAGCTCAGTGCTCAATTCCATATTAAACAAGCACTAGTACAAGTGGAGCTGCAGAACATGAAGCTAGACAATAAAGCCCTGAGGAGCAGGGGGAAGGCAGCTCCATCTACTTTGTCTCCCTCCGGGTGGAGGAGGCAAACAAAAGTTCAATAGCTCAAACTCTGTCCTACTGCAATCTTGAAGTAAGCTGCAGCTGGAGCAGCACATTGCTGCCATAAAACAAAGTAGGGCAGGATGCTCTCCCCACATCAGGGAGCAGTGTCCAGCAGTGCTCAGGCAAGCTGTGTTAGTTGCCTCCAGCAGGCACATGCAAAACATGGGAGTTTGCATCAGATCCACCTCTGCTTCCATCTCCCTCTTGTCCACATAGCAGTTAAGCTCCCCAGGCACTCCCCACTCAAAATTGACCGCAATTCAGCCCCCACCAGCCCCTAATTTGCACAACTGCACTCCAAGTTGCTGCCCTCCCTGCAGTCACAGGGAGCCAATGCAGTCTTTATCCATTGCCCTTCTCCAACAGCACAGCACCTCCTGCATCCTTCCCTGTTAACAACTATGCCTTCTGCTTCATTCCTGGAATAGCTTCTAACCCTTCTTCAAGCCAGATTCATTAACCAGCTGCTGCAGAGCTGTTTGCCTCCCCCAGGTACTCTGTGCATGTCATTTGTTAATGACTCATCTCAGACTGGGCTCATTGCAAAGACACCCCCTTCCTTTTGCAGCACCAAGCGTATCACTGGCACACCAGGAGAGCCAAGCATGCAAACAGCTCGGTTCCCTCCAATACTCCATTCCCTTCTCCGTCCTTTCTTGCCATCAAGCATGGGACAGCTCTTTATTCAAAGCACTATTTCCTCCCTTGCTTCTTTGCTGATCAAAGGCAATGTGTACCAAAGCATAAATAAGATCTTCACCCCCAGCCAGGTTTTGAGAACAGCAAAAACATAAGAACAAACTCAAAAAATTCCAACACACTAAAGAAGCTTCCCAGCAAACTAATGTGACTCCTATAACTGGCAGGGAATAAACACCAAGGTTGCCAAATTCGCATCTACTTCCCCAGCAGTCTGTGGCTTGCTGAGGAGCTAAAATGATTTCCAAAGGCATTTGTATTCCACCTGCCTCTTTGCTGGACTGATATTAAAAATGGGAAGGAAAGAAAACAGCTAGCAAGGGCCACAGAACCTCCCTCAGTCAAATCTACTGAGGAACTGGATGACCAGTACACTGTAGCCACTTATGTAGGGAGCCAGAAACAGACTCAGTCCATCTCCATCACACAGATCTATTACACTCGGGTACACAAAGTTCACCTACACCTCCTGAGCAGCTGTCAGCTACACACTGGGAGAAGCTAGTACAGAAACAAGTAACTGCCACTCTTTAGAAAACAGTTCCCTTGAGATATAGGGAAGGCTTTATACATTGGGCTTATTCACTTAACATCCTTCACTGAGGATTTTTTGGAGAGGGAGCTAGCAAAGAATTAGAAACCAAGGGACTTGACCCAGAGGCAACTGAATGGAAAGTATTTAGATCCACCTCTCAAGATTAAACACTGGTGTGCCTGCACTGCAGGAGAAGAGAAGGAGAGGAATTTACTTCCGCAGGTGTACAAGTCCCATGACTGAAAATGGCAAGTCCCGTGACGCAGATGGCAAAGAATTTTGGTAGCAATAAGAGGAAGGCACATGCATTGCACAAGTGAGTGCAGGTGACAGCTGGCTGCAGGACTGGAGCATTGTCACAGTCCTCCATTTGAACAGCTCCCCTGCCTGCTCACAGAAAGCCCTTCCCTCTACAGCACGGAGTGAAATGCAGGGACCAAACTACAAAGCAGTACTCTGCTAGACCCAGATGAAGGAATTGATTGGCCTAAGACAGAGCACAGCTACAAACCTTCCACAATCAGGCATCAAAGGTGTTTAGGCTCAGGACTTTGGGCTCAGCTACTGGCTTTGCCACAAATCCTTCTGCGCAAATTTGGACAAAGATGAACTACTGACAAAATGGAAAGTGCACTTCCCTGCCTCCTGGATGCATCAGGGAGATTAGTCAGACCTTCTGACAACATAACATCAAGAACCAAGTAAATGCTCAAGTGAACAAGTGCTGTTGCACTACAAGCCTAAAGCAGCCTCAAAGCCAGGACTCCAGACTCTGACATTAAATCAGCATTTTTAATTTTCTTTTTCTAAAATGTGCTTTTTTGTGAATTGCTGTTTCAATGCCAACCCCATCCCCCCCTTAAAAAAAAAACCCACACCTTGCCAAACTAGGTGCACATCACCTGAAGTTAGTCTGTAACAAATAAAAAACACAAAACAAAGGTTGAAATGCTTCAGAATCACAACAATGTACAAAAAAAAAAAGGCAGGAAAATACAACCTGAAAGTGTTTAAAATTCAGAAAGACTAGTCAAGTCCATTGCTTCAGCAAGGGGATGCTGCTGTGACCCCTGCCAGTGGATCCTGGGCCACCAGCCTGCCATGATGCTAAACAGGCTCTTCTCCCAGGCAGCCCTCTGTTGCTAGCATCCAAGGAAAAGCAAATGTGTTACCCTTTGAAGGTATCAGTGGGGGAAACAACTCACAAGCAGCTCTGGGAGGTCACATCACATTCAGAAGGAACAGTTTCTAGTAGGTCCTTAACCACCTGCAAGAAGGAAGGCTTGAAAGAGCCGTCTGCTTCCTCCTTATTGTATTGATGCCTCAGAGATGCAGAACAGTGCTTTAAATCTGTGAGAGATTAAAGGGCTTAGTAAGGGCAGTAAACAGACAGTTAAGTAAACAGCCCAGCACTGGATCTCGTCTTCACAGAGCGAGGTAGTGTGAATTTCACCCCAGTTTAAAATAGACAGGGGTAGTGGAAAGGCTGAAGACTTCCATGTAAAGCAGTTCCTGGCCTAGAAACCTTTCTGTGCTCCCTTTGGGAACAAAAAGACCTGTGTTGATGGCTTCCTCACTCCCAGCCTGGCTTTGGTAGCCACACTTCAACCCTGGGATTCAGACACTTGCTACAGAAGTTCTCCCAAGATCTGATTTACTACAGCAGCTTCCTCAAGGTTAAGCAGCAATGAGACTGGCTGGGAGGGAGCAAAACTGTCCACAGACTTTTTTTTTCCTGCCCCTTTTGGTTAGTTCCTCTCTTTAGAAATCCCTCTTTACAGGACCAGAACAGGGACACACTGGAAATTAATAGGGGCTGCACAGTGTAACTTAGCTAGGTGCTGCTAACTGGGAGCTGTATTCAAACAGGGCTTTTATTTGCCAGCCTGGAAGGGACTGGCCCAGAACCCACTGAAAAAGGAGACACAGGCCCTTTTTGCTCCTCCTGTTGCCATTCCTAGCTGAATGACATTTAGATGGTATGTTCTAGTGACGGCTGGAGACCAGCCCTTTGACTTTGGACATCTTCTTTGTGGGCTGCCTTTGTTCTGTGTGTGGAGGGCATTCTCGCTCTACCAGCTGCTGTTCCATCTCCTGTGCCGACGACGAGGCTGTAGCTTTTAATGTTTTCTTTATGTTTGAGACCTGGCCAAGAAGAGACAGTGAATCAGCACCTGCTCCTTCCTCCCCTTGCAGTAGAAACTGTTCATAATCATATTGAAAAAACCCTGGAGTATAGAGTGGAGATTATAAAATAAACTCTCCCATCAGAAACATGCTCCGCACTTGCATTTATTAAAGGTAATGTTTCATCCTCACTTACAGCCAGAATTGTTAATATTTCCAATCTGGGTCCAATATGGAATAAATAGAGATTACTTTTTTTGCCCCCCCTAAGAGACAATGGCACAATATTCTACCACCTTCCTGGCTGCCTGGAGGGACCTACTACTACCTTGGTGCGAAAGGCAGCAGTCCTACCATTATGTTGGCCAGAAGCAGGAAAGACAAAGGAGACTGTGAAAGAAACAAACTTACACTTAGGACAGCACTTGAAAAGGGAAAACACCATTTGGCCTAGCTGGCTGTCTGAGCCACACATATATGCTAGAAGCAGGAACAGAAATTGATTTCGTGGGATGCAGCAGTAGTGCTTCTGCTACTCTTGCTGAAAAGGAGACACAGCACCAGGCACCACACTCCGTCCCCTGGAACCCTGTAGGGCTCACCAGAAATACAATGAGCAAACCTTAAAAAAAAAACCCACATGCAAAAACAAGTTTGGGAGTCAGGTGTGCCAACTCCAGGCCAAAGGCATCTGGCAAACCAAACGTGCTATGGATGCCGATCAAGCCACCAAGCATATGCTGCTTCAGAAGGCAAACGTAAACCTGCAGGGATGCAGCACTCCAAGAAATAAACCCTCAGCAATTGTCTCGGGAGGACCATTTTCACCTTTACAGCTGTATTAGCCAAGATTTGTTCGCATAAGTAAATACACGTCAGCTGGGGCTAAAACCGCGTGCCCGTGCTGCCACCTACCGCCCAGCTGTGCATGCAACGGAGGCAGGTGTGCTCCAGGTCAAAGAGAGGGTGTCACAGAGCCCTCACTGGGTGCCCAACTTGACCCCAAGAGAAAGACCTCGAAGGAAGCCGCTGAGGGCACTTTTTGCAAAAGCAATGAGACTCGAGAGACTTTTGTTAATTACTCTTCCAGGTTTCAAACAAAGTCAACTGTTTTTCCCCTTCCTTCCTGCCTTGCACAAAAGGAATAGAATTGCATCCAAACTCTGTATTAAAGGCACACTTTTCCTAACAAATCAAGTCAGGAAACTACAGCTAGTGCACCCAACCCAGCATATTTTTATAAAGAAAAATCCCAACCTGCTCAGAGTGGACATATCTGATGTTTGTGGTGTCACTAGCACATGGAAGCAGATGTGTTTTCTTCCTACCCCAAACCAGCAGATCTGAATTGCCTGATCACTAGCCTACTTGACAGAAGCCAGGTGTTACCAGGTTATTCCCTTCAGTAAAGAAACATTTATCAAAAAGCATAGAGCAGTCTGAAGTGACTGTTGGTCATACTGGTCTATACCCACCTCCATCTCTACCTGCTGCTGAGTTCGGTGATGGTTCTCTTTGTATTGGTTGGCTCTAAGTACTTGCTGCTCAATTCCTATAAGAACCGCTTCACAACCATCACACCTGCAAGATACAAACAATGTCAAACAGTGCTCATGAATTCTCTCTGGAGCAGCTCAATCAGGCAATCTGAAAAGTCATGCTCACCTAAAAGTTTAGGAGATTATTAAATTTATACTTCCTGCTTAGAGTTCCAAAAAGCTGGCAAGGAAAAGCTTTGCTGTTTACTCAATGTATTTCACAGCATTCTTTAGAGAGTCCATGTTACTCTTACCTGCCCATCAAAAAGTAAGCACAGGTTCAATGCACTTTTGACTTCTTTTTTGGTCAAAATTACTGCTTACACGGGGATGCAACACATGTTTCAAAAGTAAATAAAATTTTTAAATCAGACAAAAAAAGCCAGATTGAGAGAATCCCCCTGCCTGTTAAGTGTTCAAAAGACAAGAGCACTCCTCCAACACAGAACTCTTAACCGGAGAGAATAGAAAGGGAATTGGTAGTGGGTTCACTGTTACCTTCCAAACAATGCTGTAAGGTCCTGGAAGCTGCCAGAGCCCTCCTGCTGAGATGGGATTGAGGGAGTTGGAGTAGAGAAGCAAAAAACCTGCCCCCACCTCAGGACAGCGCATTTGCCCAGCAGTTTAATTACTTTTCATGCACCCATTACTATAGCAACTAGGACACAATTCCCAGTCAGCTCAGAACCTGCCATGGGCTCCACGCTCTACAGGGGATTTTCTTTGGGTGGGAAGGGAATCCTACAAAAAGATGAGAAGCTGCTTCATGGCAAAGGTACAAAAAGATAGTACCACAGTCCTTACAAAAAGACAACAAACAAAGGCATCTGAAATTTCAAACTGGAAGAGACATCTCCTCCAAAGAGCTGTGATTCTCTAAAATTTGCCCACGCAAGTTCTCCTCGCAGTGAAAAAGGCTGAAAAGTAATGGACAGTTGTTTTCGTTATCAAGTGTAACAGCAGAAAGGGGAGTAGCTTCCACCGTAAGACCATGAGCCCAGTTTCGCATGTCTGTTTGAAAAGACCCATGACTCCTCGCTAGGGTTCTGCCATGTAAAAACTACGGTGAGAGCAGAATCCCAAGACCTAGTACAGTTTGGCTTGATATATAACACAAACCGATTCCTAGATGGGATCTTGGAAAACCTGCCCAGTAGATTCCTCCGTCAAGTGCCTCCTTACAGCATAATTCCTGATTAATGGAACATAGTGAAAGTGAACCAGCAATTGAAACTTTGAGGAATAAGAAAAGTGCAGGACAAGCTACGTACAAGGAACAAGGAAGGTGAAGAGACTGCCTCACCATTCCTGGAGAGTTTTGACAATGTTACTGATGTCCTTCTTCTGAATGTCTCTGCCAATACAGAAATCCACCTCTAGCACCTGGTTTCGTTGATCCAACTTCCCCTGGATAATATCTGTATAAACTGCTTCAATAATCAGATCTTCCAACTCCCTCAGATTCCTCATATCCAGGTCCTTCAGCAACACAGAATAGGGAATGCACTAAAAACAGCAAGTCCAAGAATAAGTTAACAGTCCTAGAACCAAAATGAACAGCTAAGCCCCAAAAAGGTCAAGACCCAAATGTTTATTGTATCCTACACTTCAACCTGCAAGTACAGCAGTGACTGAGTGTGGCAGAACAAATGCCTACTACTAGGCTACATAATATTCTGACATAACTTTGGTAATTCCTGAAGCTCTGGCATAGCATGTTCTGGAGGAAAAAAGGTAATGGGATCATAGAAGAAATTGAGACTGTTGCTTTTCTAGAGTGTAGAAGAAATTGAGAGTGTTTTCTCTATAACAAAAAGTCAGTGTTTTTAAGAATGATTCTCCATCTCCAGCAGTGTAAGAAGCCATGCAAAGTTTCACAGCCCTTACTGACCAATTTGTATGGCAGTTCAGACTCCCCCACATCTCATCCATGGAAGTCCACTAAATTATTGTCCCAAATGCACCAGGAGAGAATGCTGTGCATTACAGGTACTTTCCTAGCTGCAGGATTTTTTGTAAGTATTCATGCAGTCCGATACAACTTCAATGCTATGGAATTGATACCATTTTCAAAAACAAAACAAAACAAAAATACTGCTATTACACACAGCATACTTTACCTTCATTCTGGAAGCCAGGCTTACGATCGTCAAGTGTTTCAGCTTGTTTTTCTGAGTCACTGTTAATTCAGGCAGGTTATCTTTTTTTGCTGTTAATATTAAAAAGAAAATACTCAGGGCTTTCCTTCAAGAATTATATAATCCAGGCTGCAGAACTTCAAGCTAGTTACACTACACTAAACCCTGAAAGGCTGAACTCATCCAGCTACCGTGGGTGCTGGTGAGGAGAGCAAGCTGATGATGATGACAGATTAGCACACCCAGGGAGAGAGGGGAGAAGTTAAAAAACAAGTTGGCAATTCCATTCTTCTCTGCTTATTTAGTAATTCTGGGTTTGGAATTAGAATATAATTCGAATCTACACAAGTGGTGTCCTGCCAAAATGGTTGGTCAACACTTTGTTTCTACCACCAAGTAATTTCTATTTCATTAATGAGCTGACAGAATAAAGTCTTCCCCCTTTGCTGATTTGCTTGTAAATACAGCTGGTTTTATTTCTCTAGAGAGCTGCAGAATTTAGGGTTGAAAGTGTAAAGCATCAGGCTGAGGAATAGAGGAGAAATTATTAATCTAGAGACTTACATGGCCTCACTGTAATTGTATTATATTCATGTGCCTCATGAATATTTAAAAACAGAAAGGAAACTGGCAGCTTTCCAAAGCAAAGAAACTCTTTAAGTATCTGCTTTAATGGAAATTAGTGTTTCAGGGCCACTCAAATTCTCCCATCCATCCCACCTCATTCAATGCTCTACATTTTGACTACTTTTCCCCCTTTCTCTTTCTTCACTAGAAAAGGAAGAACAAACTGCACTGTCACATGCTGCGACACAAGACCCAAGTACAGCAAACACATCCTCTAACCAGTTACAGAATTCATGAGGCTCGTGTTGCTCCACAGCCACTGGAATTGCCAGTCCTTGCACTTAGGGATAGCACTTCTCCTTACAGGAACTAGACAGCTCATCCACCACAGTGATAGCCGGCACTATGACAGAATTACTTGTCACACTCTGTAATGGTCTGGATTAGGCTGCTACCCACAAATGAAGTATTAAACTGAAGCATAAGCACCAGAGATAAAAGCACATCTCGACAGATACTAAGATGATTCACACATAGTCCTTCTGAAGCTGTATTAAAGTTATTATTTCGATTTGTATTCTAGCTAATAAATGCTTCATTTTGTTTCAGCATTGCCCTCACAAAATAAAAGGCTACCCCATAAACCATATAGGCTTTTCTAAATAATGCAGAACAATTTTGTCTAAGTTTTCTGCAGCTTCCATAACAGGTGTCATCTAAATTTCAAAACAGATGCCTGAAATTGCACTCTGCAGAGGTAAACAGCCTGTAAACATCAACGAATATTGCTACAGACCAATTCAATCCAGTGCTGTAGTCCAACCCAAACCAGTAAAAGACCATCGTCTCTAGCCCTTCCTCCATATTTTAGCAATTAAAAAGCACATATGACCCAGAGACCCCCTACAAAATATTTTCCTCCCAAGGAAATTCTGTTCTTGGACACTTTCACCCAGCCACTCTACACCAGGTACCACAGAGAGCAAAGAGCCGCCCCTGACAACTCTAAAGGGCAACCCAGTCTTGTACTCTGCAAACAGGCGGCAGCCTCTTACCTACGTAGTCTGGGTACGTCCCGTACGCAAACAGGTTCAGCAACTGGAAATAAGCAGCATTAGATCCTTCAGCAAGCTGGATGGGAAGAAAACAAAATAAATTCCGTGAAACACGGTAACAGCCAATATAACACTGGTAGGTGACTTCTCCAAAGCATGTTTTAAGTCCATATAGGACAACTAGTACCCAGAAAAGCAATTATACCCTGATTTTAAAGAGCTAGACCCTTTCTAAGGCCTCATGAGCAGCAGCAAATTTTAGCAGTTTCAGAGTCAAGATGATCTAGCCACTTCTATATGTCAGAACTTAACTACAGTTTGGACTGTCAACTGCTTTGTGCAACACCTTAGGAGGTAAGAAAACCCAGCGACTCTTGATTTCAGCTGACATCCTGCAGGGCCAGCTCTTCTCACCATGTGACAAGCAAGCAGGCAATGGCGTCAGTTAAGCATCCTTGCTATTACTGGGAAAGCTAAGACAGCTTACCTGCAGAGCCACAAAAACTTCAAAGCAAGCTAGAACATTTTAAGTTGAGTGTGTTTGAAAGTAACAGCACTCCTCTCACATGCAAACACTTCACTGGAATAACTGCAGCACCGAGCAGTGGTTTTTATTGAGTGTTGTTTTTTTTAATACCATTTGCTGCACACAGATCCAGGGAAAAAAACATACTTGCAATTTGATGCTGAATAACCATAGAGGCATTTTTTGGCATAGCTAAGAGCCTGCTTGGAAAGCCAAACTTGCTGTATGCCACTTTACCCCAGCTGCAGATATACTCAACCTAGATTCCCTCACCGTAGTAGAGGGGAGTGCTGACGAGGTGTTCTCATTAAAGGCTCTGGAACTTGCCTTCCACCTTGGTTTGAAATGGTTTGGATTTGGTTACGGCACAGGCCTGATACACTAGACATCTGTTCACAAAGACTTTTGGAGAGCATTGAAGTTATGCTTTCCAGGACAATGTAGGAGTAGAAAGGGATTTTTTCATTGTTGGCTGGCTAGGTGCCTCCTTAAAATTGTTACTGTGCTGCTGCCAGGGTTTTGCTGTATTAGCAAGCGCGTTAAGGTAGCAAAGATTTATATAGGTATTTTTAAACATCTAATATATACAGGTAAAAGCAACGCCAATCTCTCATATACAAACATCTCAGAACCAAGATAAGCTGCACCAGGCCCTTCCTGGCACAGAAATTTCACACACAGGCTGTCTGTGGAAACTTCTGGGGATCCCTTATACTGGAATTGCAGACAGTGCATTAGGACAGAAACTCATCTCTTACCTCTTGGACATTTGTTAACTCCAACAGCTCTCCGAAGACATAAACCCCTGGAGCCTCCAGCACTTGATTTATAAGAGCAGTCAGAGCTGAGCCACTTGTACCTTTGGCTAGTAAAATAAACTGCTCTAGAAGATTGCAGGATGGTTTCTGTTCTCCTGCCATTCTAGGTTTTCAATCTGTCAATAAAATAACATGATATTAATACATCCTTTCTCCTCTGCTGAATTCTGTCTGGCAGTGGATGAGAAGGTACACTCAGCATTGTAACTTTTTGGTGTCAGCAGAGCCAGGTTTTCCTTCAGCATCCAGAGGGCAGGCCAGGAGCCCTGTGGGCTCAAACGCTGATTTATCTGGGGAGCAAAAACGATTCAGACAATATCAGTGCAAAGTTTCTGCAGATTGTCTGGTCTGTTCCCTAAAAGGATCTGCTCCTGCTAGTAGGAAAGTTTAGATTCCATGCTGTTTTCAGGCTTTTCTTTCTATGCCCAATAATGCCAACTGCAAAGATGCTTATTATTACATCTATTAGAGGCCAGCTAAAACTTCCTCCTTCCTCATTACACAGCTTCAGAACACCAACTAACTTAACTCTCTGTGATTCACCTTGTAGACCCACCATCATGCCTTTTCCTTTTACATCGGCTATAGATAAAGCATGCATACACAATTCCTGTTGCTTTCTAAACCTAAAAGGCAAAAAGAACTGTGGCCTGTAAGTAGTTTACCAGTCTACATTGTACAGTTAAAGCATTTTTGGTTAACTGGAAAGCTGAAGTGATAAAAATACCCTTTCTATAAAGGCTCTGTTTAAGTCCCTGTAAAAAGAGGTCTTTGTCTTCAGCTGTTGCCTGACATTTCTGGTGTTCATGTTGTCTCCCAGCACCAACATGTTGCTTTTGAAATGTAAAGCACTATTTATTAAGAAGTTCAACAAAATAAGTTATTTGTTTACAAACAACAAAGAAAAAATTTCCGAAGCATATTATTCAGACACCAGACCTTAGCCGATAAGGGGTTTTTTGTGTTATGTTTGTATCAGATCACTCTCAGGTATAGCATGTAACCTTTACCCTGGTGAAGAAAACCAGACACAAGAAAACCTGTCTCGTTCTGTGTGACCACTGGGACTGCAAGTGCCCTCGTGGGGGTAGCACAGTCCCACAGGTGTTCACACTGTTTTGCCATGCCTAACCAAATTAAGACTTGTGAAGGCAACACAGTTGGCTTCCTTTATTAGTCAGCTTCTAAAAATACACTTTACTCCATTCCATTACACCTGCGGGTACAAATGGTCCCAACCTGAGCAGGCAGTCTTTTGCACTCTCCACACACAGATTTCTCCGTGTAAAGCCTCTCTGGGATTCTTTTCAAAGGCACATGTGCTTCCTGACTGAACAGTACCTCAGTTTTGACTGAGAAACTTCTGGAATACAACTACTCTCCATGTGGCTTCCTAATACACCCGAGGGTACATTAGTACTACTCTCCCTACTCACAGATAAGAAAATAGACACAGAGAACTAACAATTTTCTCAGGAGAGTGCACAAAGTGAAATCCAGATTTCACGGTTCCCAAGCCATTGTCCTCCCTCACAGGTAACCAAAACACCCACTGGTATATGAGGTCACAAAAGAACGGTTAGCTGTTCCTTGCCCTGCTAGGAAAGAAATACCAATTCTTTGCCCCTTTCCAAGCTAACGTTCAGGCAACTGCGCTGCTATTACAACCCGCCTGCACAACCGTGTCACCAGGACTGCCTCGCCACTCTTTCCACAACCGACTCACCCTAGCGAAAAGCGACTGGAAGACAAATGGAAGATGCTTTAACGGAGCTTGCTCAATGGCTACGATAACCCATGCGCGGGGATAAACCGGGCTTTTCCCCGCAGTCACGCCTTGCTGCAGCCTCTCTAAGGGACCTGAAGGGTCCCACGGCAGGCGGCGGCACGCCGACCCCGCGGGAGGAAGGGAGAAAGGCAGGATGCGGGGCACGGAGGCAGCCAGGCGCCCCAGCCCTCCCGCCCCCACAGACCCCCGGGAGGGCCCTCGGGCCTCGCCGGGCCGGTAGTCGTGCCCCACCGGGCGGGCCGACCCCTGCCGCATGGGGGGATTTAACCCGGCGTCCGCCGCGGGGCCCTCTCGCCCCTCACCGCCACCTCGGTCCCTGATCGCTCCTCAGGGCTCGGGGAGCCGCCCGCCCAGCAGCGCCGACGCCTCTCGGCGGGAGCGGGGAAGGAAAACGTTCGATGCGCGGAGAGGCGGGCGGCTCCACCTCCCTCCCCCGGCGTTACCTCTCCACCCGGCCTCCCGCCCTGCGGCTCCCGGCGCCGTCCCCACCGTGCCTCAGGCCGCCATGATGGCGGCGCCGGTGTCCCGCGCGCGGCTCCTTCCCCCGGAACGCGCGGCCGCGCACGGAACGTTCCGCCCCAGGGCCCGCGCCCCGCCATCCCCGGTAACCGGGCCGCTGTGCCCGCTCCACGTCCGTTCGCGGCGGGGGCGGGGCGGGCTGGGCTCCCCGGAGCGGGGGTCGGCAGGCTGGCGGTGCTGGCCCTGCTCCCGCCGAGCTGCGGCACAGCAGCCCCCAGAGCAAGTGCTGCCTCGTCGAGTCCCGAGGAGCGGTTTAATTACAAAAAAGTGAAGTTTCTGCTTCTCTCATTCGGGAACACGAGGTGCTGTAGCAGCGTCGCGGGGATTTTGCGCTCCAAAATGACCGGTGCAAAGGGCCACTGCTGTCTTGCCACATTTTAGAGCGTTCTTTGTCCTGACAGCATGGCAGCATGGGTCTGTTTCACACGGACAGGTCCCATTCCTTTTTTCATAGAGTCATCGAATCATTAAGATTGGAAAAGACCTCTAAGATCACTGAGTCCAACCATCAACCCAACACCACCAGGCCTCCTAAACCATTTCCCAAAGTACCACATCTACATATTTTTTGAACACCTCCAGGGGTGGTGACTCCACCACCTCTCTGGGCAGCCTGTTCCAACGCTTGACCACTCTTGCAGTCAAGAAATTTCTCCTAACAGCCAATCTAAACCTCCCCTGGCGCAGGTTGAGGCCATTTCCTCTTATCCTGTCACTAGTGACTTGGGAGAAGAGACCAACACCCACCTCACTATAACCTCCTTTCAGGTAGCTGTAGAGAGCGATAAGGTCTCCCCCCGCCTCCACCAGTGCTAAACAACCCCAGCTCCCTCAGCTACTCCTTATCAGACTTGTTCTCCAGACCCTTCACCAGCTTCATTGCCCTTCTCTGGACATGCTCCAGCACCTCAATGTCGTTCTTGTAGTGAGGGGCCCAAAACTGAACACAGTACTCAAGGTGTGGCCTCACCAGTGCCAAGCACAGGGGCACTATCACCTCCCTGCTCCTGCTGGCCACACTATTCCTGATACAAGCCAGGATGCTGTCGGCCTTCTTGGCCTCCTGGGCACGCTGCTGGCTCATGTTCATGTTCATGTTTGAATCCTTGCATATGCTACAGCCTTTGGAGGAGATTAAATCTTCCATTTTAAGGCAAGAACTGGGCACTGCCTGAGGCTGTTAATGGCAACAAAGGATTGAATGGTTGCATGGGGCAGGAGGATGGAGGAGACCAGCTTCCGGCCAGTCATCCTGGGTTGCAAATGGAAAAATGCCAAGACACAGGGTGAAAGATCACGAGGTGCTAGAACTGATTTTAAACTCCATAGAAAAGCGGCCTATAGAAATGACAAACCAAGGGCAGAGCTCAGTCTGTGATGTCGGGGAGCAGGGAGGGGAGCTGGAGGGGTTGGGATCCTCTTCAGGACGCAGAGCAGGAGCCAAAAGACTTTTGAGGGAGTAAAAGAGCAAGGTGGGAACAAGAGGGCTTTTGAGGTTTTTACCCTTCCTGAGGTCTGCACGCTCATCTGTGCCACACTGAATAAAGCATGCTTCTGTTAAAAACTAAGAGCAAAGTGCCTCTGGCTTTCAGTCAGCTAGTCCCTGAAGATCAAGCCATGGACCAGCATCATCAGGTGGGGGAATCTTTCAGGGAATGAACAGCAGAAACTATTAGGGAAACTGATGGGGCTTAGCCTGTGCCTCAGAGCCATCCACAGTGGATCCCTAGGGTCCCATCTTCCAGAGAAGGGGTGTCAGACAAGTGCAGAAATGCAGTTGTTGAGATGCTGTTGTGACACTCTGGCCTTCACAGCAAATTGGATGTAAAAAATGAGGCCCTGTGCAGCAAGGGAATGCAGCCAGGGCTATAAAAGCCATTCAGTAATTTACTTAAGCCACACTTAGATCTCATCTGCATGGGGAGGGAGAATTAACTCTTTAATCACAGGCCCTCCACCACAGTTCGTGTCACCCTGCAGACAGACCGGAACAGTTGCCCTGGGCAAGCAGTGCATGGCCTCATTTGTCTCAAGAGTCATTAAAGCTGAAATCCCAGGCTGAAATAGAAATTGAAATATATGATTGCGAGCTATTTCCCATTGATCATTTTTGCCACCTCTTGCTGGAGGCTGCAGGTGAAAATCAGTTGTGTTACAGCCCCATGTAGGTCAGCCAGGAGGGTCTGTTAGTCAGGATGTCCTGACACCTCCAGAATGCAGGTGGCCAGCCTGGCTGGCTGACATGACTTTGGAGGATAGCACCAGCTAAGCTCAGCTTTTGGGATGAATTTCTTTTTTTTTGATAGAAAAATACAAGGATGCCCAGCTGCCTTGTGCCCTTTTAAACTGTTATTGCAACCTCTTGCTCCACCCACGCAGCTTTCTGCATGCAGAGATGTTAATCCATTTTATCTTTTAATGTTGGCATTATCTCTTGACTCACTCCATCTCTTCCCCTTGTGATTCTGCAATCCAGGTCCCTTTCAGGCAGCAGATAATTCGCCTTATTTCCCTGCATTGCCTGAGAAAAGAAACCGTAAACCCAGAGTAATATCCCCAAGCAGTGGGGTTGTGGAGCCTCAAAGACGAGCCTTTGAGAACATAGTTTCTCTCAGAAGCCAAGGCACAAGGCTGCAAAGTCACCTGTAAGGGACAGAGACCCTGAAGGGTGTGATTAACAGCACAATGACACCCCCCTGTCCTGCAGTTTCCAGCATGCCAAGTTCAGTGTCTGGTTCTTCAGGCTCTTGAGCACCCTGTGCCTCCAGCTGCTCATCCTGCCGGCACCTGTACCCTGCCTGCATCTGCCTCCTGCCTGCCAGACCAGAAGCACCAGCTTCACCCCCTGTAGGTGTGCACCTCCCAGTGCCCCAGACATGATTCTGGAGCTGGTTCTTCCCCTCCCAAAGTCCCAATTCTGATGTGTCATTGGCAAAACTACCACCCAGCCTCACCAAGGAAAGGGCCGAGAGTGAAAGCAGGTACATCTGTGTTTCTTATCTTTTTCCTCACCTTTTACAAATAAGGTGGTTTATGTAAAAAAGCTCTTGTGAAAAGAGGTATGTTAAGATAACATAGGACCTTACCAATAACTCACATAATACACACTATATTCAGAAATTATACACTAGGCTGGGTTTAGCTACCAGGATTAGGAACTGGTTCCTAAAGTGCCTGTAATAATTCTACTTCCCAAAAACATAAAGCAAAATAAAATCAAGTGTTGGCACCATGGCCATGTTAGAGCAGGAGCAGGTGCATCTGCACATGACCTAACAGCTAGTAGCTCTAGGGGTAAGCTAGGCTGCATAAATGCTAACACAGTCCTGGATGCAGTTTCATTCCTCATCTGTGTGTGGTTTCCTCATGCTTCATTTATTTACTCTCTCTCCTTCCAGGCTTCTGACCCCACAGCTTCCAGCACACGTCTCCAGAGCACAGGGTGATGGTAGCTCCCACCTCCTGCTGAAGAAGCTGTCAAGCTTCCCAGGATCCAGAGACTAACCTGCTCTCTCGCCAGACACTCACCTCGCACCTTGGCCAGGCCAGGAGAGATGTGTGTCTGGATGGCTGCAGATATGCAGTCGTACAACCCCTTCTATCAAGTGTGGGGTGGGATGAAGCCCCAGATTACAAAACCATCTCCCAGATATGCTGATCTAGGGAAACACCAGCTCGTTTATCCACACCTTGAGAGAAAATCTTCTGGGGAAGCAGCAAGCAGGCTGCAGGCATCTCCTCACCTGCAATGGCAGCTCAGAAACTGTCCACCTGCCAGAGATGTGCAAGCAAAGGCAAGGTTTTCAGTACAAAGTGGCACCAAGGGATAGTGAGACTTGCAGCAACTTTCTTGCAAGTGGATTGGAAAGCCGATGTGCACAAAAGTGTTGCTTGTGTTAATGCAGCCAAGGGATACTGAGAGGAGAAGTGATCCCAGGGCTTCTATCATTCTCTAAGTTATGGTGTCACACGTTCCACTGCTGCCCATGCCCGGAGCAGACATGAGAACTTCACACTTCGGCCATGAGCCCTTTTGTGATTTTCAGTAGTTCAAAAATGAGAGAAGCCAGGCCTGTGCTTCCCTGCACAACAAAGTGAATTTGGGAACTCTGGCCAGAAAACACAAAGGCCCCCGAGTCTAAATTCTGGAAACACTCCTACCCCTGTGTTACAGAAGCTCTTCAACACTGCAAGTCCCTTGCGGCCAGGTCCATTTGGTCTCTGGCTCTTTCATCTCTGAGGAGCCTGAACAGAGGCAGGATTGAGTTCCTTGTGTAAACCAGCATGTCATACTTCTACCTGGCAGCCTCTTCCCACACACACCACCATTTGTTTCTGCCTTCTTCAGGTCTGGTTTTTTTCTTGCTCACCTTTTCTCCTCATCAGTCTTTTCTCCTTAGTGATCTTTAGCCCCTCTTCCTTAGATAGCGCACAATTACACAGCCTATCTAAAACCCAGGAAGGGCTCTTAATAGAAGGTAGATACATATTAGCATAGCGTGCCCCTGACGCTCTGCCCAGATTCAGAATGATCTGTTCATACACTTTCCAACTGATGGTGTGGAACTGAGCATGAATCACATATATCAGGGAAATAAATGCTACCTATTTTTATTATTAAGTTCTCTTATTGGTTATATCAGCAGCAGCCTTGTCCTTACACATCGAGCATGGCCTTTATTAATGTTCACATTCTCGTCATTTGTACGCTAGCTGATTTGGAGGCAAGTGGAACCATGAATGTATTGATAGCACCCTGATCATTCGCTGGTCCTGTTCCGAGCCCGGATTACAACTGCTGCCTTTATTTTTCCCTCATGACTTATTAATGCTTTGTATTAGCTGCGCTCAGATTGTTAATTGAGAAGTTAACTTTTTAAAGAATAACCTGGCTTCTGGGATGTGCTCGTGAAGCAGCGGCTTTCCCCCCCTATCTACTGTGCTACACAAAGGCCAAATTTCTGCAGTACAAAGGCTGCTTTTGTTCCAGGGAAAACACACTATTTATTTTAAACTTTCTCCATAACGCTGGTCCCATTAGCTCCAGCCTCTCCACAGGCAGCAGCCGCTCTGAGCCCCAGCAGGGCAAGCGCCCAAGCCACCGGTACCACCCAAGTTCAGAGCTGGAACTTGGCCGAGCTGCCGCCAAGCAGCCCCCAGGGACGAATCTGCTGCCAGGCCGGCCCAGCCCAAGCGCCCCCCGCCCGTGGACGCCCAGGCTGGGGAGGAGGAGAAGCCGCCCAACCCCGAGGCGCCTTCGCGCCCCCGAGGCCTCCCCTCGCTCGCCACCGCCTCACAACGGCAGAGCGCCGAGGTTTGTCTCGAAGCGACTCCCATCCCCCGGCAACGTCAGACTCGGCCAGGCCGTACGACCTTAACAGGCGCCGCGCAGCCGCCCTTGAACGGGAGAGGAGGGGCCGGCCGGGCGGGCACGCCGTTTGATTGGCCAACCGTGCCGTCCTTCTTTGGCCAGAAGGCGTGGCAGCTGGGCGGTGACGGTACACGATTGGGCGGAGCAGCGGGGCGGCGGGAGGCTGCTGGGGTTGGTTGCGCCGGCCAGTGGCGGGTGCGAGGGAGCGGGAGCGGGGGGGGGGAGGGGCGGGGGGTCCTGAGGCGCCGCTGTCACCGCTGCCTTCCCGCCCAGGCCCGCGCAGCCAGGCCCGGCCCAGCCCCGTCCGCCCGCGGCGCGGCGCGGCAGGACCATGTCGGCCACGGACGAGCGGGCCAAGGAGATCCTCCGGGGCTTCAAGCTGTATCCTGCCGGCAGGGGCCGTGAGGCGGGCGGGACACGGAGGTGGGGTGGGGGGGTTCGTTGCCCCGCTGTGGGGAGTGCGAGTGCGAGGCCGCCGGGGCGGGAAGGGCGGTTGCCATGGCAACGCCTCCGCGGCTGGGCTGATCTCAATGGCGTCCCCCCGCTCCGGTGGCGGCGGCGGCGGCGGGGGGTGGGGCGGCGGCCCTCCCGGTGGAAGTGACCGGGCCCCTGCGGGGCTGGGAGCGGCCCGAGCCGGCTGGGGGTAGGAGGGTACGGGCGGGGACGGAGCCCCCGTAGCGCTGGGGCCTTGCCCCCGGCCCTGCTCGGTGGGACGGGGTGGGGTGTCCCCACCGGCGCGGTGGCAGGTGGCCAAAGCCATCACCGGGGAGGCGGCGGCGGCCGTGGCCTCCCCGGCGCCGCAGCTGTCCGCCGGGCGGCTACTGATGGGCGGCAGGAGGAGAGGGGCCGCGCAAGAAGCGGCGGGAGCGGCCCCGGAGCCCCCGCCTCGGCAGCGAAGGCTACTCACAGAGGGCAGGTGGAGCAGCTGGGCGCCCGGTGCCCTCGGCCCCAGGAGGATCCCATCCCTGCCCCTCCGGCCTGCGCTCAGGCACCTCTGCCTGGGAAGGAAGTACCTGGTCCTCAGGTGCAGAAGCAACTAAGTATCTCGTTCCTTTTCATACCATAAGGTACTGGCACACCTTGTGTTTGGTCACAGCTGCTCGTACAATGTCTTATTACTAACGCTGACATACTCTAGGTGTTAATGTCTTTCTGTGCAGTTCATTTTCAAACTTTTCATGTTGTGGCTTTCAAAAAGCATTCTCATTTCATGTCTGCGTTATCTGAATATGAATTTAGTGCTAATGACATGAGATAGATCCAAGCTTGGAAGAGAAGCAAGATCCTCTATGTGCCTTTCTAACCCAGGATTTCAGTGGAGAAAGGCTCAACCTAAAGGCCCATGTGCAAAGTAAGGGTGGGAGAACTATGCCAATTCTGAAATAAAGCTACTGTATTTTCCTATAGTAGATTCTTCCAAGCTTGGAAGGCAAATGCATGCTTGCTAGCTTTACCTTTAGACACCAGGAAACTGTTGTGGGTTGGTTTGGTTTTTTCTTTCTTACAAAGAAAAGGACAGAAGTGAACAGAGTACCCTCTTGATCTAATACTATTATCATTGCACAAAAAAAATGTTTAGAAATATGTTCATAATCTCTATGCCAGCTGTAGCAGGATCTGATTTTTTTAGGTTGGATTTAGATAGATAGCTTCTATCAAACTATAAGCAGATGCTTTTCCTAACTTTTGAATCATTGTCCCCTCCCCCAGCCTTTAGTACTGCATCTGGTTCCTTTGCTTCTGCACTAGCACTATTGATCTTTTTATTTATGAAGATGTGGTATTTCAGCTGTCAAAATATGATTTAAGAGCATTTTGTGCTAGCAATTAGAAAAAGAGTAAGCTTCTGACAAGACCAGACTAAGCTGTTGGTAGAAGTGAGGAGTGCTTGGGAAGTTAAGCCTAGGGAACAAACTTGTAAGTGCTTTTGCATGTGCATGTATATAGTCTTTCCTGGATAGCAGAATTTACTTGAAGGCCTTTCTCCAGCTTTGATTGAAATAAGCTGCTTTGTTGTTTGTTGGGTTTAGTAGAAAATGCTTTTTGGTTTGTCTAACATCCTTCCTTGCAAAGGTAAACTATTATCTCAAGCAGCCATAGCATGGACAAGAAGCTTTAGTAGAAATACTCTGCAGTTCCATGTTGAAGTACCTCAAGTTTAGTTGCTTGTCCTTGCAAAAAAAAACGATGTCAGTTTTACTTCTGACAGGATGGTTTTAGGCAGAACCTTGACTGTGCTCCTCCAGAAACATGCTAGAGGACTTCGGTAGTTGCCATAGGAGCCAGGCACTATAAAGCCTCAGAAACAGGAAAGTTTCTCCAAATATTTCATAGCTGGAACTTTTAGCACGTTAAAATAGTTGAAAAGCCATCTATTATGCTTTTAGTAAACCAGAAGAGTGGCTGAATAGACATTCCTCATTTATGAGAGGAAGCCTTGAGACGCTGCACCAGCCACACAGGAAACTACTCACGCCCAGAAGCAACCATGCTCTCTGACGAGCCATCAGCTCCAACTTTCTTTTCTAAGGGTGAACATGTATTCTAGAGAGCATTATGTTTTAAAGAGATGCTTTATCTTCTGCTCAGTCTACTGCTGTATATGCTAATATAATTTACTTAGTAGAAAGAAAGATAGAAGCATCTTCTGAAAAGCTAAGTTTATACTTTGACTACTTGAAAACTTTTTTCTTCTTCCAGGAGGGAGGGAGTTCAATGCCACTAATTTAAGTACACCCTGCAAACTCGGCACTTCAAACTGGACTTGCTTTTATCACAAGAAAATAGTACACTATTACACCTAGGGTGTGGCAATATTAGATTCCTTGTGTGGTAAGATCCATTGATAGGGTAGAACACAACCTTGGGGAAGCAGGCTTCTGAAATACTTGCTTTAACATAGCAACAGGCGCTCTTGCTGGAAAACCAGTTCACATTGAGTAATCAAAGTTTCCTCAAATCCTGTTTACTTGTGGTTCCTGAGAAGAGGTTAATTACAAGCTCTCCAACTGATTGGGACATACTGCTGTGGAAATTAAATTATAGCCCAAATCCACACTCTGACTTTAATGCAGAGATATGCTTTTCTTCCTCTATGACACTAGTGCAAAAACATGTTGTGGCTAGTGTCCTGAAATTCAAGCCAGAAACTTTTACTCCCTTTTGTCATTAATTTTGCTATTTTAAAGAGATTAAAACCAAAGGAGAAATATTTGATGCTTGCAGGCAAATGGGGATATTCATTATACTTTATTACACTTGTCCTAAGAATTTTTATGGCACCAGTTAAAGCTTGCACACTGACAGTCTAGTAAGCACATTCCAGTAGGAGTTTGAAAGCAGCCAGCAAAAACTTTTATAGCTTGTCACTTCTTCAGAGACAATATTTGTTAATAGAGCTTGTAAGTATGTTCATCAACTGCCTGTTGTGAAGGCACTCGCCTGAACAGCTGTTGTTACACTTAGCGTAATATCTACAGGTAGTCTAGTACCATGAAAATGCAGGCTTATTGTTTGGCTACAAGCAATAGCAATTCAGTTGGTAACTGAAGATTCGTTCTTCTGGAATATTAGCCCAGTCTTATTTCTGAAAGTATTTATGCACAGCTGGTCCTGTAATTAAATTTGATTATGCCTTTTTTCTCCAGAAGATGGGACAGTTACTCCGTCAAACTACAGAATAGCTTTTTACTTGACCCTCACTCACCCTTTCATCACATTCTTCAGGTTTCATTCTGTCATTTTACCTTTAGAGTTAGCATCTACTATTAAATGTATTTAGCGTCCTTCTTCATAAAAAAGTAACATTGATAGTGTAATTACCTAACAGTCAAAAATCCAGGGTTTGTTCAGGTTTTTTTGATGGCTTCCCCCCACCAGCCCCCATGATAATTTGCAAGTTGCCTATTTATATTTGTTCTGTTACAGACTAGCATGGATATTTTTTTTTAATGCACTATGCTAACTAGAATGAGGACACTGTAGACAGTTATCCTATTTAATCTGGTTTGCTAACATTTGGAAAGCGTATATGCTTTGCTTTCTTACATAGCATCTGTGCTGTAGATTAGAAATATCCAGTCATGGTTTGGAACAACAGATTCACATCCAGTTCTTGAGGGACCACAGTTCAGCTTCTTTATGCACTTATTCCTATAATGATCAGCCAAGGCAGCAAGGAAGAGAAAACCCAAACAAGCCATTTGGGTCTCATAACATGGTTAAGGTGCTAAGTCTAGCCTCTCAACATACGAGTAAGCACATCTGTTTTGTATTTTGAGTCTTACAAGTCAAACAAGATATCACCCATTTTATTTTCTTATGTACAGAGGAGTCTCATCAGAATTGGATCTCCATAGGGTTAATTGCCATATAGATGTTTATCAGTTTAGGACAGGTTTTCCATGAACTTCCATTTAAGGCCACATAGTATATCTTACCATACTTCAGAAGCCTCCTGAAATGAATCAATACAGTTAACATAAGCATGAAGAGACATTAACTGTATATCAGAATAATTACAGGGTTACAAAACTAGTATTTGTGGTCAGCATAAATATGTACCTGTAGCTCGGGCACTTGAACATTTGTAGGCAAAACTTTATATGTTAGAGGCTGTCCTGCTTTCTGGAATCCTCAAAGTTCCTTGTGCAATATCCTCCTAGTTCCCCAAGCTTCTTCCAAGCCTCCTCTCTCCGTTGTTTTTATGTCTAGGAAATCATTCTAGCAGAGCATTGACCGCTTAAAAAGATGTATAGAGCTGTAATGAGAATATAGTTATGCCATAGAGCATTAAGAGTTTCTGTGAACTTTATACTACTCTGCAGGCAGAGATACTTCTATTTCCAGCTTCTACCTTGTTTCTGCTGTACACACAGAAGCTGTAGCCAAGGTAGCTGTACAAATAAACAAGCCAAACAAACTGTAGCCCATCAATTCCTAGAATAGTCACTGAAGTTTTGAACTAGCTTGATGCAGCATTCAAAAGTTGAGAAATCCAAACAGAAGCTCCATGAAATTGATCTTCCAGTTCGTTAGGTCAGTAGACCTTTAGCTGCTTATTCTTGTAAAATGATCAGTTGCAGTATTTACAAAACTAACAAGGTAGCAGCTTTAATTGGCTTAAAAATTCCCCTTTGTTTTGAGGTGCACTTCCTCAGATATAAATTTTAGACTTCTTGAAATTGAATAGAAAGATGAATCACCAAATTCATGGGTTAAAAGGAGGCACTGGCCAGCTAAGAGGGAACAGGGCTGCCCAGAAGTTGGGAAGTGGGCTCTGTAGAGAGCCAAAGCAGAACTTGCATGTAGTTTGTGCCAGTGCAATTTTGAAACTGTCTAGAAAACATGAGTTTGTGCTTTCCCATCAATGTTTATAGTTTCTAAAAACTAGAATGTTCTTCCATCTAATGCACAGAGTTCATCATTTACATGAACTGAAAAATTGGTCTTCTGTTGTACGCTAAGGTTTGTAGACAGGAAAGTGGTAATGAAAGTTCAAGAACTTTACAAGCAAGAGTTGTCCACATTTCCAGTTAGTCTGACTGCAGAACAAGTTCCCACTCTGGCAGCATCAAGAGATCTTTGTTTCAAAGAGGCCAGAGTTTCACATAGAAGCTTTAGGCAGGTTGAACTTGGTAGTTAAGGAAGTGTCACTGTGCTCAAGCTACAATTACCATATCAGAATTGTTTCTAGCATTGACAGAAGCTCTGCAGTATGCGATGGTCTATAGTTCTGGCATGCTAAACACAGATTTATGCCTAAGAAACATGATGAGTCATGAGGCATACCTGCAAATAAAGCAGAAGCAATTTTACCAGGTTTGGTTTTACCTGCCTGGTTCTGTAGTGAGCACCATTCACACTTTGTGTCCTCCACTTACTAACTTTCATTGAACGGAGTGTAAATATTTAATTTTGCTTAAACAGTGATTCACGTTAACTTTATATCTGAATGAGCTATAGTCAGTCAGTTTTCTGCATTTCAGATTTAATGCAACCCACTTGTACTGTTAGAAGTGGTGCTTTGTGCCCTTGACAGCGGAAGGGGCATCAAGAACTCCACCATCACAGGAAACAAATGAGTTGCCAGGTGCTGCAGAGAATACACCTCACTACCACTGATTGAAAAGTGTCAGTTTTGAGGTTTTATTTTAGTCAGCAATATTACTTTAGCACCTTGTAGTTAGAATTTATTTCTAAGATTTATCCTTTAATCTCTCCAAAGCTTACCCAGCCAGCATTTTACTAGAATTATGGTTTCAGTATTTTTAATTGCTTGCTTAGTGCTGACCTAATAAGGTACATGAAATAATGCAGTTGTCAGCAGCAAGATTACTTTCCCTTATTTGTTTTATATCATGTTAAAATAATATGAGTTACTCTTTGCATCCTTGGCAGGGATCACAATCCTAGAAGTCAGTGCCTTATGCTTCAGCCATTGTTAGAGTATCTGAATTTCCACACAGCAGAAGACAGTAGTTTAATCCATCCAGTGAGAATTGATAGAGCTTCTTCCCACCATGCATCTTCACAGCCAACATGTAGGAAAAAAGCCAAGTTACATAGATGTAGACAGGCAGGGAAGACACTAAAAATTCTCAAATTAAACAGATTCTGTTCAGAGTAGGTTTGTTTTTTTAATACAGACATCTGATGTGTCTTGTGTGTCTCTGAATTACAGTTTTTTGTTAGCTAAAGCAGTCTTAGAAGCTGATTCAACTTGCTTTTACACATGTTTAACTCTGAATTTAAGTTGATCTGGAAAGAATGTTAAGAGTGAAAATTTTGCATTAAGTTAGTAAGATACAGGCCACTGTACTCTGACTTCAACCTTTGACTTCCACAATTTATGTATCATAAGTCTCTTCTATTCTCTCTCTCTAAGCTGGGAAATTAAGGCGGCTTCAAATTTGAGCTCAGACCCCCCGTTAAAGACTAAACAAAGCATTGGCTTAATCTAGATAGTCAAAGTTTGTATAGAAATATGAGGTATGCAAGGTTCCCAGATACAGATAACAAGCAGAAAATATATTCTCTTAATGTCCACCTGGCAATATTGAATTTTGTCTTTTTCTGCATATTAGTACAGCAAAATTTATCAAAAGTTAGTTCTGTAAGCACGTGAGTGGTGACTTTTGCATATCTGTTGATCATATACCTTAAGGACCAGATCATGTATTTACAGTTGAGTGCAAGAAACTACTGTGGTGAGCACTGAATAGTAAAAAACCCCACAACGTTCTCACAGGCTGCTGTTTTTTCATCCTGAGACTGAATCAAGAGCACCCACAGAAACAAGAAGTTTGGCATCTTTGCAGCATCACTCCCAGAGCAGTGTTAAAGAATAGGTGACAGTTTTTGAGGGAACACCCCCACCTACATATACACCTTGGGCATTACTGTGAAGTTTCCAAAGCCATTTGACATCCTATCCAAGTAGGCAGAATAGGACTGTTGGGAGGCTCCATCCGGAAAACACCTGACAGTAACTGGGGTTCTCATGGACAACAGTAGGAGCCATGCCTCAGCTGCGTATTGCTAAATCCTGATTGACAGCCAGGATTTTCAGTTGTGATTATGAACTTGATTCCATTGTCAGATTTCCCTTGAACCAAGCTCTTACTGAGACACAAATGTTAGGTACAGAAGAGGCTTAAGGGAAACAATATCAGATTAATTCAGCCATGAGTGAACCTTTGAGTTGATTGTGTTCATGGCTCAAACATCAGGCAACATTCTTCTGGAAGAATGGCAGGCTTAGGTAAAAAGCAAGAGCAAGAAGAGTAATTTTCTATTTTCAGTCAGCTTTTGGGATAGCTATGCACAAAAGTATCATGCTATTAAATTTATCCACTCCTGTCTCAAAAAGATTGTTTAACTAACTAGGAGCAATATTTTCTTCCATTAGAGAGAATGAGAGTGGAGGGGATTTTACTTCTTAGTAATTCTATAGAGGAGTATTTATATGGGTCAGTCTGTACACTACACTGTATACATAAGCTTCATCTATTCCATAGCTAGTCAGAAGCTCATTTGGTCTCTGGGGCAGCTGATTATATCCATCTTTGCCTATTTATTGTATCAAGAAAATGCAGGGGATCTTACAAGTTTATGAATGTATACCCCACCTAAGCAGATAGCCTGCATGCCTTTGCAGAAGGAAGGTTACACATGCTTGGAAACATTTGATGGTTTATTAAGAGCATCAGAAACTTCTACTCAGGGACAGTCTGCTGGGCAAGCAGAGAGCTAACACCAAGTCACTTTGGTTTGTAAAGTCAAAGGAAATTCTGTTTTAGGAGACAGTGGCAAAACTGGCTATTTGCATTGCTTTAAATAAAAATGGTTTTGTGTATGGGAAAATGCTTATAGAGACCCTTGCTAAGGAGGAACCCATTTTCTGTTCATTTGTTGGCATGGACTGTTGCTAGGCCTGTGTTTAAAGGGAGTTCTGCAACACCAACTCCTCTTGAAGGAAGAGGTTTGCAGAGAAAGAACCACCATTATCTCCTTTAGTGTACTGCCATGTGGTGGAATAGACCAACCCATCTGGAAACTGGACACCAAGAAATACCTACCGACCTTTAATACAGGGTGATATTCTGGAGATACTTTAGACATTTGACTTCCAACTAAAGGGTAGACTCTTTGTTGCATTAGAATATTTGCCTGTCGGTCACAGTCCAACTTAAGACTTCATTGTTTCTCTAGTAAAGTTACTTTCTTTCCCAGAAGCTAAGGAGGAAAAAAGTCCTTCTGATTGTTACTTCACTTGAACCTTATTAGCCTTTAAGTGGCATTTTAAAAAAGCTTAGTCCGGGAAGTGGTATGGGTTTGTTGTTTCCAAGGAGAGAGGACATCTGAAAAATATCTGCCCTTACATTCTTCTTGATGGGTGCTTCTGTCAGAGCAGCTGTGCAGAGCACAGATTACCATCCCCAGCTGCTTGTTACCTCATTTTCAGATTTACCAGCTGAGCTGCTCAGATGAGCACTGCAACCTCCTGTTTCAGTCAGAATGAGGCACGCTAGCTTGAACAGCTCAAGCAATAGGTTAAGGAACAGAGACCTGTGCTGGTCCAGTAAATCAGGTTAGCATTTTTAGACTGCTCAGTTGTTAGATTTTAGGGAGAAAGTAAGAAGCAGCTGGGGAGGGCTGTAAACAGAAGCTCTCTCCAACCGCTGCTGCTGTCAGATGTCATGCCCACAGCCTCAGTCTTATCAGATTAACTTCTCAGTGTAGCCTCACGCTGTCTTCTCCAGCAGCCGGCACCAACTCACCTGAGGAGGTTTCTCACATAACCACACTTAGTGACCCTTGCAGCACTAATTCTAAAGTCCTAGCTTAGTATTAAACTTCACATTGCTAAGTTTGTTGTCACATAACTTCTCTTAAGAGAGAAATTACATTGGTAGCACAGTCGCCTTCTCTTTCACCTTGTTCCATGCAAGAAGTCTTTATCATTGCTGTGCTCTGTGACAAGTTACTGCCCAGTGACTAAGCAACGTCACAAACAGGGTCTGAGACCATGTAGCAAGTGCTGTTAGAGGCTCCGTTCTACAACTCTCAAAATGAGCCAGACATAAGAAATCATTGACTGAAAGTCGCATGCAGCCTTGGAGAGCAAGTGCATTTTGTTTTTAAAAATACTCTTTCCAGAAAAAGGAAGGGAAGCCAATAAGTTTCTCAATCCAGTTTGGGCTGTCGATTTATGGCACCCTCATTAATCCACAAGGAATCGTTACAGTTACACTGTTGCCATAAAACTGCACTATTTAAACAGCCCCAGGAAGGAATTATTTTATGTGCTTCCCCTTGTAATTCCTTCAAAGGGAACTGCATTATGTTAGTACAACACTAACCTTAAGCTCAGCTTCTGCAGAGAAATATTTAGCTCCATAGAGATAAAGAAAAAACTGGTTCCCTAGTTCTATTATCTTCCATTCTCTCATTAGAATAGACAAAAAAAACCCCCACAAACCCATAGATTATATTAAAGTAGTCCAAACTAAAGTCCTACTTGAAAAATAAAAACGAAAAGGTTCCCAAAGGAAAGTTACAAGCTTACCTCCTCAAGGCTCTGGTCTGTTCCTCAGAGAAGAAGATTAAAGCTCCCTTCTCACCACTGGCAGCCCCACCATAACAACCTTCTCCTCCCTATCTATACAAAGCAGAGGTGAGGCATTAACCGGGCAGCTGCAAAGCAAACCTCTGCTCCTCTTAAGACCCATAGCCATATCTGCCCTTATCAAGGCCCTCTTCCGGATTTAAATACAGCCCTGCCAGAGGCTAGGTGAAAATGTTTCATGGTTCATGATGGTCTCATGCATTTGTTTCACTGATAGAATAGTAGTTCCTTGTTTTCTTGCTTAATAACATTGTTTGCACAAGTCACAGTTTTACCAGTTCTGAAATAATAAATACAGTGAATGAGGCAAAGACATGTTTGAAAAGGTTGTGCAAATTGAAATAAATAAAGGCTGTATTTTAATCTAGGCACAGCTCTGAAGGGTGCAGATAATGCTAATTATGGCAGGTTTTGAGCTTTTTGTGTATAACTTCACAGTATTAGCACTCACCTTAACATAAACATTTTTGAAGTTCACACTTTGAAAAACATAATATTTGTATCAGCTCTGTAAGTCTAGCTTTTCAATAAATAAATTGTTATTTTATTATTATTAATTATATTAATATATTAATATATAATCATTATTAATAACCAAATTGAAATAATCCACTTATGAACTACAGCTGATTTCACAGCAGAAATAAGAGATTCCATTGCTTCAGCTGAAAAATATATTAATAGATTTTGATTAAAATTGTAAAAATAAGATTTAAATACTCTGAAGATTTAGCATACGGCTACAAGCTTGTTAAAATAATAAAATCTTAGCATAAACGTAACTAGATTTTATTGACAATGAAAGCTATAGGAGCTGCTTGGAAGGAATAGAGGTCATCACTTTTTTGACATTTTGTGGAGATTTCATTATTGTATCCCCACAGTAATGTTTTTCGTCTGAATTCCAGTGCATGTTAAAGCAGGGAGATGCTGGTTTGGGCACAGACCCTCCATCTTTGAGAGATCCCCTACTGACACGCTCAGGGGTTCACATCAGTATAGTTTACATTCGTGTATTTATAGAGGCTGATTAAAGTACAACATTCAGAACCAAATGTTAGTATTTTACCTCTTCCAAACTCATTTGGAACTGAATTTTTTACTTGTAATTTCAGTGTGTTGCTGTAGTGCTTTTCCAAACAACTTATTCTCTTTTCAGACTGCCGTACTGTCTAACACTGTAAAATGTTGGGATGGTTAAATTGTCAAATCACTAATCCACACTGCAAATTTAAGCACTTCCCATATTGTAGTACATTGCTAAAAAAGCACAGTAATTCTGATCTGGAGTCCTTGCTTTTTGAGAATTCTGCCTCAATCTGTGTAAATTCCCCTTTATTCCTCCTCTCTGCCTCTGCTTTCAGCAGCCTCTGGTCCATTTACAAGATTAGTTTCCGCATGCAACTGCCAATCATTCCTTCCTGACTGTATTTTCAGTTTTGTTTTGATTCTCCACTTGGTCTGTATGCTCTTAAGTTTTCCTCTCTTCCTCAGAAGAGACAAGATAATGAACTTTCCTCCTTGAATAATCTTGTCATTTGTAAGTGGAAAACCAAAAACCGATCTATATTGCAGCATGTTGTCCTGCCATTAAGCTAATTTACTGCTTTCACTTTATTGAATAACTTACTCATGTCCCATGTAGCACCTATTGATTTTTGTATCCTGTGTTTTTAATACCACATATCCTAAAATGAGTTGTCAACTTCTTGTTTGTACAGCAGCCTCCTATCTTGTCAGCGGAAATTGTTCCTGGCTCTGAAAAATAACAGTGCCACGTCAGCAGAGGAAAGACAGCTTTTTAAAAGATACTATAAAATGGTTCTTCCATTGACTTACGTAGTGCTACAGAGATGTAACTGCTTTAGTGGCTCAGATCCATGACCTATTTTTCTGTTGTCCCTTGGAGGACCACCTCTGATTCTCACTGTGGTCTTGTCCTGTGAGATTAGAGGGCCACTCATATTCACCCAATTAATCACATTCTTACTTACTCCCTCGGCTTGGTGTTGAGAGTGTTCATAATAATTTTTTGCCAGTTCATCCCTGGAAAAATAGGGTAACTGGCAGTGAAGATGCTTTTTGAGTTTAGTCACGGAGGCCCTGGCTGTCAGGGTTGTACTATTTGTAAGACTAAAGTATGCCCATTTCTCATGCACACATAGCCCAACTTAAAAAAAAAAAAACAACAAACCAACCAAAAAACCCCCAAACCCAAAGTATTTGTAGCTCCAGTGAAATTCAGGCCAGTACTGTCCACACAGATTGTATATCCGAGGAAACATTTAAGCTAATGCCAGGAAAACGGTGGCGTGTTCCCCTGCTGTGCCATGTCAGCAAATAGGAGATTGGCATTTGACACTGTGGACTTCATGAAAGTGCTTGTCATGGCTGTTTCTCTGGCTGATTTGAATTTTTGTATTGTTTATTAAGTGAAGAGTGTTAGTGCCAGGGCTAAATACTGTTTTACTATAGAATCTCAATAAGATTAAATCCCCTTGTGATTCTCTAATTACATTTCAAGGATACTGAGTTGCTTTCCCAGAGAACCTGTGATGATCTCTGGATGTATCCCTAGTTACAGAGCAACACTGGATTGAAACAGCAGGGGATACACTGTGTGCGAGATATTTTGGGGCAGTGTTAAAGGTGCCGAGGTTCAAAAAAGCCTGAAGTCCTTCGAGTAAACTGCATTTAGAAGAACTGAGTGACTTCTGCCCTGCCAACTCTGGTGTCACATTCATGCCAGTGCAGATACGCTCAGTATTGCTATGAGATTGAACAATAGGGTCAGAGATCACCTATGCAACTGGATCCTCACAAATCCATGGGTCCCGATGGGATGCACCCGCAAGTGCTGAGGGAGCTGGCAGATGTTCTTGATGAGCCACTCTCCATCATCTTTGAAAGGTCGTGGAGGACAGGAGAGGTGCCTGATGACTGGAAGAAAGCAAATGTCACTCCAGTCTTCAAAAAGGGCAAGAAGGAGGACCTTGGAAACTATAGGCCAGTCAGCCTCACCTCTGTCCCTGGAAAGGTGATGGAGCAGTTCATCCTGGAGGTCATCGCCAGGCATGTAGAGGACAAGAAGGTTGTCAGAAATAGTCAACATGGATTCACCAAGGGAAGATCATGCTTGACCAACCTGATAGCCTTCTATGATGGCATGACTGGCTGGGTTGATGAAGGGAGAGCAGTGGATGTTGTCTGTCTTGATTTCAGTAAGGTATTCGACACTGTCTCCCATAGCATCCTCATAGACAAGCTAAGGAAGTGTGAGTTGGATGAGTGGAGGAGCGAGGTGGACAGAGAACTGGCTCAACAACAGAACTCAGAGGGTCATGATCAATGGGGCAGAGTCTGGATGGAGGCCTGTCACTAGTGGTGTTCCCCAGGGGTCTGTGCTGCGTCCAGTCCTGTTTAATATATTAATCAATGACCTAGATGATGGGATAGAGTGTAACCTCAGCAAGTTCACTGATGATACCAAGCTGGGAGGAGTGGCTGATATGCTGGAATGCTGTGCTGCCATCCAACGAGATCTGGACAGGCTGGAGAGCTGGGCTGAGGGGAACCTCATGAAATTCAACAAGAGCAAGTGCAAGGTCCTGCACCTGGGGAGGAACAACCCCATGCACCAGTACAGGCTGGGGGCTGAACTACTGGAAAGCGGCTCTGTTGAGAAGGACCTTGGAGTGCTGGTGGACAGCAGGTTGATCATGAGCCAGCAATGTGCCCTTATGGCCAAGGCAGCCAATAATATCCTGGGCTGCATTAAAAGGTGTGGCCAGCAGATCAAGAGAGGTTATCCTCCCCTTCTGCTCCACCCTAGTGAGACCACATTTGGAGTACTGTGTCCAGTTTTGGGCCCCCCAGTTTAAAAAGGACAGGGAACCGCTCGAGCAACTGCTCTCCAGTGGAGAACTACCAAGATGATCAGGGGCTGGAGCATCTCCCTTATGAGGAAAGGCTGAGAGACTTGGGTTTGTTCAGCCTGGACAAGAGAAGACTGAGGTGGGATTTCATCAATACCTATAAATATCTAAATGGGGGGTGTCAGCCTGATGGGTCTAGACTCTTTGATAGTGCCCAATGACAAGACAAGGGGCAATGAGCACAAGTTGGAACACAAGAAGTTCCACCTAAACATGAGAAAAAAACTTCTTTCCTGTGAGGGTGACAGAGCATTGAAACAGGCTGCCCAGGGAGGTTGTGGAGTCGCCTTCCTGGGACAAATTCAAAACCTGCCTGGATGCGTTCCTGTGCCCCCTGCTCTGGGTGTCCCTGCTCAAGCAGGGATGTTGGACAAGGTGATCTCAAGAGGTCCCTTCCAACCCCTACCATTCTGTGATTCTGTGGAAACAGTAGAGCTGAGTTCAGCTGGTGTTACTTCTGTTGCAATACTTAGTTTTCATTCTTGTCATAAACACAAGTCCTTATAGACTAATTAACAGATGTACTGCAGCGGCTGTACTTGTTTCACCTTTTCCCTGAAGGCTGCGATTGGCATTTCATTCATTTTTGTCATTCTTTAGCATTACTTGTGGGAGAGGGCATATGAACGCACCTGTAAAAGGAAGTTCAATTGTCTGACCCATTTTCCTGAATAGCATACATAGCTGTAATCCTACCCTGAGGGAAGGCACACCATCTTTATGCCAACTGGCTTGGGCAATATGGAGCTTGACAGTGCCAGGAGCTTTTGAACATATGTAGCTACACTGTGTAAATGTACTGCACTGAGATAAAGCAGTGTCTATACTTTTCTTCCCTGGTGTCAAAGAAGAGTTGGCAATGCTGTTGCAAAAAAGTTCTAATCTAGGTAAAACCATAGGGTTTATATGTTTAAAATTTACTCCATCTTAACTATTTCTGCATGTTTTCCCTGCTGTGCATACCTTTATCCCAGGATGAGTGTGTCCAGTTCTGAATCACAGAAGTCACTTCAAAGCTTTGTAATTGGACTCTCTTGATGCAGAATAAGAACATCCAGGCAAGGCTAAATATGTGATAGTTAGCTCAACTCTAGATTCATTCCATGCCTTAATCTGGATTGATTCCTCTGCATTGACAAACTCATAATTAGTTCAATTGCTAGTGAAAGGTACTGTATAAAAATTAGCATTGTGTTGATAAGGTATTGAGGAACAAATTCTCTTTCAGTAGAGCAAGGGGAGTTTAAACAGAATCAGTGTGTGAATGCAAGAGAAATTCAGTGCTTGACCTTTTATTCATACCTTCTCTGAGACTGCCAACAAGAATCTCGTAAGTGCTCCTGTTACCGTTGATTTTGGTGGCGCGAACACCTGCCTATTAAAAATTAGAATAAAACTCATTTCCTGGAAGGTAGGAGCTATGAGATGTGATGACTGCAAGCTTTATTGATCTAATGGGGATTTGGAGTGCTAACAGACAGTCTAAAGGTTCCATAGCCAAATAAAAATCCCTGGGTCCCTGAAGTCCTTTGCTCAAATGAATTCTTCCTCTTTTACAGACCTCTCTGAAATCAAGACATGTCTCTGTAAAGACTGAGCTACAGATTTTCCCTAAAAGGAGTTTTTACAAACAGTCTTTTTCAATGGTGATTTTTTGCTTTGTTCTGTATAGGTGGATACCTCACTTGACAGTGACTCTGAAATCTCCCCTGGCCTACTTTCTGTCTCAGCTGGACAAGTTGAAGTATGCTTTTGAAGACAGGTTTTTATTTCTGCTCTTTCCTGATTCCATGGAAGAGCAAGAGGCTAAGGAACATCAACTTTATTGGAAATACAAAAGTCAAGGGCAGGACTTTCTCTCTAGGGACAACTGTCTGTCCCTCATGTGAAAGAGGTGGGTAAACAGCTCTTGATATGAAAGACGCCTACTTTCATATACCAAATATTCACCAAATCTATAAGATTGCTGGAGAACAACAAACTTAACACTTGAGAGTTCTTTAAACTTACGGCTCTTGAAGACTTCTGTGGTAGCTGCTGTTGTTTGGTTGTCCAGAGCTAAGAGTATCTGCCCTTCTGTTCGTGGAGGGGAGTTTTAAGGGCCAGCTTGGAACAGGGTATTTCCCCACTAATAATGCAGCATGCTTGTAGCCTCTTCCAGTCTTTGGGTGGTTTAACCAGAAGTAAGAAATCTTTCAAATGTACAAAATCTGTCCTCCTAGGCTCTGCCCTGGCCAGTGTTTCTGCTGCAGAAGAGTTTTAAAAATGACAGTCCCTCCCAGTTGCTAGATTTTATGTTCATGGACCTGTGTCATAGTCCTTGCTAATACGACTCCAGATGTTGACTTGTCATGTCATATATACAAATTCTAGTTTGCTCCTTTTTTCTCCTAGCATTTTATTGTCCACCGATACACCATTTTGGTGTGGGGTTCTCCTTGCCAAAGTGAGTATTTTGGAATATCTAGAAGTCCAAGTCCAGGGAGTCTGAGTCTTTTGGAAGTCAGAACAAAGTTGTGGACCTTTTGTTCTATGTGGGAAGTACCCACAGACTGGACCTTCTCTACACTGGACACTTCTCTACAGAAGAGAGGACTGCGTTTCAAGACACAAAACCGTATATGCCACAGTCATTAACAGATCCATCTAGTACCCTTTTAAAGAGAAGGTGAAGGCAAACCTGCTTATCAGAGGTCTTAGGATATACAGAAGCAGTTCTTCAAACGAACATCATTAGTGCCGTCTTTTACAGATAAGCCATCAAGTTAACAGACCTTGTTGTGTTCAAACAAAATTGCAGGTTTGGAGTGAATTACTGTGCAGAAGCAGGTGGATATCACTTTCTCATCTCTTGCCATTGCAATCTAATCAGTGTTTGAATCAAGGAGGATTGACCCAGCAGAGTAAATGTTCTTATAATTCCCAGGGAGGCCTTAACAGACCTGATTCCATACAGTTGATCTCTGAACCTGTGTTTTCACTGCCCTGGGTTCAGATTACTTCATGCTGCTTGCTACTGAGAGAAGAAATTAATGTTCAGCAACACCTATTAAGAATGCTTTGCCAATAAGTTGTTATTATTTATTTTGTGTATAGTAGTTTTCATCAGCTGTACAATTGTTTGTGGACATAGTGCTGAACTCCAGCAGTATCCCAATAGTCTTTGTAGATGAGCAAATGGGATCTAGTTTTTCTTGTACATCTGAAGAAGTGCTTTAATTTTAGTCCAGAGAGGATGACTGAAGAAAGCTTTGCTTATAAGAGGTGACATAGAATAATCTTACTATTGAAGCTGTGATTACATTTAAGGAATTCTGTAATCTCAGGAGCTCTGCAAGAGACTTCTGAGATTGCTTTCAAGATCTGTTGTTTTTCTTCATAGGTGGAAGCGTTGCTTCTTGTTAAGGCTTTATTGTTTTAGTTATAGCTCCAACAAGAAGAATCCTTTTCTTATCGTTTTAATGCGGTGAACTAATGTACTGTAGTATACCAAAATTTAACGGGAAACAATGTTCCCACTGATACCTTGAATAAAGATTAAGTATAAAATTTAATCTGAAATGTGTAGGTAACGCTAGGTAAAAATTATCCTGGAAGCTAAGAGGTTTTCAAACTTAAAGTGTAGCTAACTCAGCTAGGATCAAAAAAACTACGTTCTGTTTTCAAGACCTGTCTCCTTTAGAACCTGTTCAATGTGAAGGTATGTCGACCAATTATGTGAGTCTGTGACTAGATATACTTGCTGCGCCTTTTTCATCATTGAACTAAAGTAGGATTGTACAGAGATTTGGTCTTGAAATGAGCTCTTTTTAATGATTTAGAGTTTGAATGGCCAAGTTGTTTAGTTCAACTGGAAAGAATGCTGCAGACAACTGCTGATTTTCCTATCCAGATTTCCACTATCTGACACGTTAATGTGTTCCTCCATTCTCTGCTCTATATCAATAGGGGAACTTTGGTAGAGAGGAGGGAGACAGCTGCTTCTGTGGTAAATAACCTGTTTCTTCTCTCTTCTCTTAGTACGTGTATGTGTGTAAGAACATTTTTACAGAAGGCACCTCACTTCTTTTACCTGCAGTTCTCCACAGAACAATGTTTCTCCAAGGGACATGTTTAAGGATATAGAGTTCAGTCTAGGAGGACTCATATGTATCTCCCCCTTATTTTGCAGAATTTGTGGATCTGCAGCTGCTACAAGGGTTTGGCTTTGGTGTTTGTTTTTTTAATGAAGACTGAGAAAAACGATTCCACTAAAAGATGGAATATATATTTGTTCTGTGTAGAATATTTTTTGCCAACAGGGATTACAGTAGAATTCTTGAGTAAACAGTATCCATCTGAGAGAGGTAACCAAGCTACCAGGACTGTTTCCTTTGTGAATGCTCTCATTACCTACTTAATGTTAATTTATGGCAGTACAGGAATGATTAATAGGAGGCTGTACAAACATCAATGTCTAGGTAGTACGTGCATCCTGTATGTGTTAACTAAGTGGTGCTGATCTTTGATGTGGGCAGCAGTCCATTGGAATGGTAGTGTGAAGAACGAGATGTTGAACTGCTCGACATTCAATGATGCTACCATACCATGCCTTTTTTACCCTTGGAAATGAAATAAATAAAGGTGCTCTACAGTGAGGAAGCCCAGTTGAGCGGATTGGAGTACAGGCACAAAGAATCCAGAAGAACTTTTGCACTGTTGAGGATGGCAGCATAGTAAAATAGTGGGTTTTGAAATGAGGGCTCTTTTTTATTAATAAATATAAGGGAAGGCTTTATGCAAAATATTACTGTAATTGCAGGCTCATGTCCTGATTGTCTTGTCAGTGTAGGTGCATCCTCAATGGCATCTTTGTCTCACAATGGAAAAAGATAGAAAATAAGCAAATAAAGCAAACTTATTTAAATCAAAGGCTGTTCAGATGCCACACATCTGAGCAAATGCTAAGATTGTTGGTTAGTGATTCTATAAAAAACCCCATAATTTATTGCTGCTTTGTGTACTTGCTTTGTAGTATGGCCAGGCTACTGATGAGATAAATTATTTCTTTTTTTTTTTCAACAGTGATCTTTTCTCTCCTCCTGCTTCTCACCCTAAAGCAGTCTCTTATGAATGTGGAAATAGAAACAAGAGGTTAATTACTTCCATTATGTTCTTGGGATCCTTGTTATACCAATGAATCTTGTAAAGAAATACTACAAAATCTGTTACTGGTCAGTTCAAAAATAGATGGACTTTGCTCTGATTGTATATCAGTTGACATTCTAGTCAGGAATAGTGTGTTTATTGAGCTTATGAAAGTGAAAAACAAACTCCTTGTTCCATAGCTTGTGGTCGAAGTGTCAGCTAGGCATGGGCAAATCCACCATTAAATTCAAATCTCCCAGCAATATAAGATGCCCTAGGGAAAATCAGCAGACATCTTTTATATAGTGATAAAGAAATGCATTTTCAAAAGGAAATTATTTGGTTTTATCCTGTAATACCTACTCATAACAACAGTGTCATATTAGTGGAAGATTGACATTATTCAGTCATTTAAATGTCAAATCTTTATGGCAAAGCAGCATAGATTTTGAGTTAAAGACTCTTGCTTTCCCGTGTGGGTGTTGCTTAATCTCCTTGGCCAGTGTAGAGGATGTTGTGGTCTCCTCGTTAAAGACGTCACACTGAGAAGATTGTAGTAGAGGAATAAATAGAACAAGTGTTAGGAAGCCAAGCAGCTCATCTTGGTTGAACTAAAATGCACTCCACAAAAACTGGCTTCCCCACAGGTTTGTTTCTTCTAACTTTAAGTACAATTCAGTTACCATTTTGCAGGGTATCTAACTAGCTCATTTGAGGCTTTTCTAAGTACATCTGCCTCCTTTTCTGAAATGTTATTTTACCTACTTATGCAGCTGAGTAGCCAACATTTTTTACAAGAAGTTATTCCTGTGGTAGAGAGAGCAGACAGGGCAGTGACTCCCAAAGTGCAAAGAAGCTAAAAATTTCACAGGTGAGGCTCGGTAGAGAGCTTGAACACTTGAAGGTCTGCTAGGTGTGGGCTGGCTGGGTGCAGACCTGTCTCATTATCATTAGCCTGTATTCCTGGCCTATGGTGCTGAGGTATGCAGTGCTAAAACACTGGAGTTGTTCTGGGTGGGGGCTGTCAGACCCATCCAGGCTGATTATCTCCATCTGGGTGCCAGCAGTATAGTCACAGTGTGTGTCTCTGCTAACAGGTCTGCTGTTTCTCCTTATAATTGGCCTATGTGGAGCAGGGTAGGTTCAGACATCTTTCACAAACAGAGGAGATGCAGAAACGTATTTGTCTTGATGCATGGGATTTTGTGAAAGGAAAAATGGTAGCCTGATGTTTGGGAGTTCAACTACAGGTAGATATCTACAATTTGAAAGATTTCGCACTAAAATGTTAAACTGTATGTGCTAATAGATTGCATAAAAACAATACAAGTATGAGTGGAAAAAATGAGTCCTTGCCCATTCCCAGCTGGATCTGATGAGGCTGGAACTACTGGAAACTTTTTTCAAGCAAAGTTAAGTTAGGAAAGCTTGCTGCTGGAACTTACTGCTTTTTTTTCCAGAAACTTTTTTATTCCAGGACTGCTCAGACCTTGTTCTGCTCTGATCCCAACAGATTCTGAAAGAATGTAATGAAAAAGGAAACAAGGCAAGATGCAACGGGGTGGGCACTTCCCCATAGTGGCTGCCTGCTTGCAGTCCAACTCTGGGAAGCTTCACTGAATATGGAAACAGCTAGTCCCAAAATACAGTTCCATTACAAGACAGTGTAAGGGAATATCTCAGTGTTAAGGGTGGATCCTTGCAATAGGGCTGGTTGGGTGGCATTCATTTTGGAAGCTGAACTCTGCCTAACACAGAGAGTTTATTTTTAGTATTTAAACTGAACAGCTTCAAGATTTGGTATTTTCTCTGAAATTTAGACTAATGGCTTGACCGCTGGCTGCCCGTGTTCAAGTGCTGAGGTAGTGAAGGTGGTATCAGGCTGTTTGGATTTAAACAAAATATGATTATATTGGTTCAGCTCTTAAGAGTCCTTTAGTTAGTAATCTCTGAATGTCGTTCCGTACAAAATGGATGGTCACTTTGTACCAAATGGTGCCCACCTACCCCTGCCAGCAATGAACAGCCATAGCATTTGTCCTAAGATTTTGTCCTTTCAGATTAAGTGCTAACTACATTTTGCAAAATTATTGCTACAGTTCCCAGAGCTGGCAATTTTGAGGACAATTTGAATACATGAAAAAGTGCTGTGTTTCCACTAATTCATTGGGCTCCATTTTACACCTAATGAAATTTTGTGGAAGGAAGCCTTGTATATAAAGGCATGTTAGAAACCACATATCAGGGGCATTTCTCATTTTTAGAGTGGGAGAGGTTTTTTGACTTAGCTGACTGCTTGTCTTAAGTGAGCAAAGAAACAACCTGTGATATTAAGCATGACCCATATATGGACTTCACTGAAGAACTTTGAGCTCAAAATATGCTTGAGTGTCCAGAGCTAAAAAGGAAAATGAAAAGGAAATTAAGCATTTTAACAGGAACTCTGTTTCAATTAAAATGAACTACAAAAGAAACAAATGCAGTACTTTTCTCCATGACACTCCTGTTTTGTATTTCTGATGTTTTCCAGTTGTCTTAATGAACAAGAGTAGTATTGATAAGTTTCAGAGGTTTACTAATTTTTCTAGCTAGAAGCATTTTGCTTCTATTTTCAGAGCTAATACATCTATTTTTTGTCCTGCTTTAGTATGCAATTTTAGACACTAAAAAGTACTTAAAATTCTGCAACCAGTCATCTTTATTTCCTTCCTGCCCCCCACTTCCATTAGTAATGCTTGGCAGTGATTCAGTACCACCTTGCTTTCTAGTTAGGGTGAGTGGGAAACCACCAAAAGCAAGAAAAGCACAGAGTGAAGGGAACCACTGGCACCAGCTCCGTAGCATGATTGCAGCAATCTGTGCTACTGCAAAGTCACTCCAAGTTAGAGTAAGAGTTTCCGTTAGCTAGAGAGCACGGTTCCTGGTTGCGTAAAGAGAGGCAGTATCGTCTATTGAAGCATGAGATTTGAAGCCAAACACCTCCTGAGATCTCTTTCCTCTTCTCTTACTGATTCATTATGTGGCTGTGAGCAAGTCTTTACACTTACTTCCAGTCTCTACAATATGCAGTTATTAAAGAGCTACTTTGAGAACATTATTTGAAGTTCTGAAGCACAGCATGGTACTAGGAATTAAGTTATTAGTCACTGAGCTGTACTGTATTGCCTATTCCATGGGACATCCTATCTTTCTAGTTAAATTATAAGGTTGCTTCCTCTCTGGGGTAGCCCAAGGCAGATGATAGTGGCAGTATGAAGCTGTGCAAACTGGTAGTGCAGTGAATGAGTTTGTGCCAAAGCCCCACCTCCCATCAATTTCCAATCTCCAGATCTGTTTTTAGAAGTACATGATATATTATTGAATATATCATGATATTGAATATATCATGATATATTATTGAATTGAATATTTTTGGCAGTGCTAGGTTAGTGGTTGGACTCGATGATCTTAAGGGTCTTTTCCAACCTTAACTATTCTATGATTCTGTGATTAATACCTCCAATAAATTACATATTCTTCTAAAATACATGAATCTGATAAATCTATGGATTATCAGAAGTAGTCTTTGGAGCTCAGTAGGCTGGTATGCTAGAGAGCTCTGTGGGAAAAGACATGAGGTGAAGGAGGGAAAAAAGAAATATTAATGGGCGAAAAAGCACGTAGTCACAACACAAGCACTGGCAGTTGGAAGTCATCTAGGCTTTTTGTGTTTCCAGTTGCTTATTTTACCAGGGGGACACTTTCAGACTGAGATGTTGCTTGGAGTATAGAGGATAGATAAACTGAGCAGCAGGGGAACCTGCTGATGCTCAGCTATGCCATTTTCAATAAACATCACTTCGCTCAAAAGAGAAATTATTGCGGAGGCCTTCAAGGAACAAAAGCATCGACTGGCCGCAAACAGTGCTATAAAAAACTGCCTTTTAAAAGCCTTTTAGGGTTTTTTTTCCACACTTCACACAAGGCTACAGGTCATTCAAGTGAAACTATATGAAAATGCCAGCTAAGCAGCCATGGTTATCCCATTTAAAAATTTGGTAAAAGTCGTCTTTGTTTGTCTGCTCGGGTCTGTGCCCTGGCAGTATGGGGAGGTGTGAGGATCCTTTTAGACATGTGAAAAAAAATCCACTCCTACAGTGTTGCAAAAATGACATGAAATCAAGCCAAGCTTTCCTTTATAAGCAAGCCAATATAATGCATATTTTAAAACAATTGAATAATGGTATAAAATAAATAGGCATATCAAGGTTTAAAATGCCTAATTCCATTAAAGCTAATTTTGTTGCATGACTCTCATGACATCCTGCATTTCAATTCTGTAAAGAACAATAGGCCGTAAGAATTTGAAGGGAGGTAAATTCCTCTGAGGGCTTCTGGTTACAACCTCATCTATGAAAATGAGGTTATTCGCCAAAACCCCTTGATAGATTCTTTCCATGAAACTCCCTCTAGTTCACTTATTGCTGAGAACCTTGAAATATTATCATAATAGTTCAGCGGTGTTGAAATGATTGAATGTTCTGAAGTAGTTAAGATGAAATGAAGTTGTTTCAATTGCTGAATCGCTTTAAGCATTCACTTGCAGAAAGGAAAATTGTTTGATGTGCTAAAATTAAGAATTGGGCAAACTGAATCTCACACTTTTTTATTCCAAATTGTTTTGGGGTTTAAAGCATTTCACTTAATTTTAACCATTCTGGATTTTAAAAATCTCTATCCAGTGAGATTTAAATTGCAGGAATATTGTTCTTTTAATTGCCTCTCCCTCATTGTAATGTTCCTTGGAGTGGCTTCTCAAGCTGTCCTGCAAGCTGCCTCACCTTCTGATGTAGGTGGGGCGCTTTCTGTAAGGAGGTCCCAGTGTTTTATGTTTCAATTGTATTTTTAGTTTCCCTTGTGTATGTGCTGTCTCTATTAGCTTTCTACATAGTTACATTCAGTTTTGTTCTTTCCACTGAGCTACAAGCAACCCACTTTAAAACTGCATTCTGATAAAGCCCTATGGATTTTAAAGGTCACATTCGTTTCTCAGATGAATACATCATTCCCATTGATTCACCTGCTGTTTCTGCAAACTCAGTATTACTGATGACATTAATTATGTTAATATTCAAAGGGTTCTTAGCATGAGCTCAAGCTTTTCTAACATGCTAATTTTTTAGATCCATTTAAAATGCAGGGAAGGTGGGGAGGAGTTGAACATTATTGTGCTGGAAAAAAGAAAATTATTCTCTTTGTGCAATTCATGCTTCTAAGATGGTCCTGCAAGCAATGATGAGTTTTTCTTCTAAGTTATTGATTGTTTTACTACCTAGGGTGTAAAGCAATCTCCAGATGTGACCGCATGTTGTTTTTCCTGCTGAGGCATTGGTATAAAGGAATTCTGTCAAGCCTATTCAGAGAAGCCAAAGGAAAGCCTAAAAAACATAGGCAGCAGAAAGCGGCATAAAACCACTACATTGCTTCAGCTTGCTTTTGTTTTGGCACTGTTATCTGGTTCTAGGAACCATTTTAACATCTGTTTCTAGAGGAAACAAAACACATTTCTAATAGTGGCAGACAAAGCACTTCCACAGATCTGGTACAGAAAGCAGCTTGCTCCCTCTGATGGGAGAACCTGCCCCATAAGCTGGTGATTTGTGTGTGTTGATTTGATTTGGAGCTTACTCCCACTTTAAACAACATTGTATTCTATGTACCTCAAGTGCATTTTGTTTTTTGCTTTAACTTTTGTTGTTAGGGGTCTCAGATACTTTGGAATTTTCAAATTTTCAAATCTCAAATTTTCTTTTGGAACTTAGAAGTGGTTAGTCTTTTTAGGTTGAGCTTAGTTCCTAGAGGAGTGCCTAGCACGTGCTCCAGAAGTGTTTTGTCCATGGCCTTTGCTGCTACGTCGGGGTAACAAGGCAGACTTCTCGTCTGCTGCAGGCAGGAGCTGCTGGGGAATGTCAGATATTGTTACTTTTGTCTGAAGAAATCAAAGGTTGCTTGCAAATGCCTAAATTGGTTCCTCTTGCTCAGCAGTGACAAAAATTGCTGGAATTTGTAAGAGAGTTAAGCTTCTACAAGATTAGACTCATCTGGACAGAGAAGTAAATCTTGAAACAATAGTGTCTACATCTGTCCCTTGTTCAGCTGTTTGCAAACCACTGTAACTTATTCTTTTTTACCTTTCTCCATCCTGATGACTCCTAGCTCTATCTCAGTAGGTCTGTAACTCTTTCCTTCAAATTGTACATCCATTTGTTTCTTGCTTGTTTGGTTTGAGGAAGAGAAATGGAAGCCTGACTTAGTTTGCAATATTGCTGTGTATTACTGAGGAAACAAAACACCTTGCCTGCCCATGCTGGACACTTCTCTTTCCAGAGTCTAGGGGCTCTCCGTCTTTGTTGGTTTTGTACAAATACCTGCTTTTGTTAAGCCTACTACATGTGTCACCAATTCTGATTTAAATATTGAAGATTTTGAAAGATTTCACCCTGAATATTTTCAGACTGTAAATTGACAAGAGTGAAAATTAAGTGTAAACTAACTGAAAGCAAACTCTGTGCCATGTCAATCTACATGACTTCACTAGGATGCTATAAAGACGTATGTTAATTCTCCATTTTGATGAAAATAGTGAATAATAATAGTGAATAATAATAAAAACCTAAACTGTTTGAAAGGCACAGATGTTAAACTGGCTAGTCTGCATAAAATTTTTATTAGCAAATGTTGGCCGTGGTTTTACTGCATTTCCAACGTATGCCAAGTTAAACAGCTTCCGTATTTGTCTAGTTTGATTAGCATCTCTTTGCAGCTGATCCAACTACGAATTGACCTATGCTGTATTTTTGGTGTAGACTTTTGCAGTGTGCCTCAATGTGAGCCCTGCTAAGATAATATATATTAAGAGGTTCAAGCAGGAAACGCTTCCATGGTGGGAACATAGCTCATCTTCAAAACAGTTACACAAGGTGCAGAGAGTGTCTTTGTTACGTTCTTACAGGGAGAATGTGCCGTGTAGCAATGAATACTGTAGTTTAACAACAGGACCAACCTTGCTGCATAGAAGAAGTGGTCTGAGGTCTACTTAATGTAATATAATGTAGCAATATTAACTTCTGCCCTATTAGCATAATTTTCTATTACAGTCAAGGTAAGGTTGACATGGTATTCAGTAATATGTGTGACTGTCGTTCCGAGTACAGGCCAAGAACAGCTTAATCCAGGACTGTCTGGTGTTAGATGAAAATATGTGGTGACATAAGATCTGTATAGACCGCATCTGCAAGCAAAGATGTAAGGGGGAAAGTAAAAAAGGAATTACAAAGTATATGAGTATATGATATTGTGTTGGGTTTTTTGCTATGATGATATAGCTGTTAAATATATCCCTCTGTTTACATAACTTGCTGTGAAATTACTTTGTTGGTGGCTGAGGACTTTTGCTGCATTTTGTCATGTGGTTCACATCAATCTGTGGCCCTCCCTGGCTTCTGTTGCACAGCAATTTGTTCTGTGTAGGAGACTTTAAAAGCAGGCTCTTTTACAGTGAGCACAGGAGTGTCAGGAGTGCTTTGAAGGGATAATTGGCTTCTTTCCATTTGAGGATTTAATAGAGCACCTTTCCAGTATCCAGCACCTCCCGTCATTTGGAGAAGCACAGTAACCCATATCTTGTGCGTCACTCCAGGAAAGTTAGTTTATAATAGCAGAGTTTTAAAAAATGCCTGTTCCTCTGAGAGCTGTCATAGTGTGCTTTCTGACTAATCTGGAACCCAAGAGAGTGTGCTGCTGTCTGAAAGCAGAAGTTGACAGTGCTGTACCCAAGGGCTCCAGTAATGTTTGAAGAATAACTTCCATTTTGTGTGTTTGTTTTGGTACTTCTGTTACTAGACAGAATGGATGGTCACTCATTCAGTTCCTTCAGATATGATTTTGCACTGAATTTCGGCCTTAGGGCAGGAGGAAATACTACTTTCCTCTTAACACACTGCCAACATGTTTACTTGTGGTTTATTAAACACCAAGGACAGCAGCATTTCTCTTGGGTGTGAACAGAGTGAACTCAAGGACCTGATTCAGCAGAATGTCTGTGCAGATGCTTAAATTTAAGCACACAGTTAAAAGTTCTGTGGAAGAGGGATTTGGGAGTTGTAATCAAAAGTGAGATTAGAGATTGGAAAGATTAAAGAACGAATGGCATGAGTGGAGTGAAAGCATGAGGCTGTTTGGGTGGTTTACTTGGTAATCCTGTAGTTTGGTAGTTATTTTGTGTAACTTTATTTTGGTCCTTACTCCTCAGGCTGGATTGAAACAACTGAGATGCCCATATTCTTCTGGGAAAATATGTCTGATGAAAACATAATCCCTAAAGGTTGATCTTTAATTACCCGTAACATTCTTTAAAGTAACACACTCACCCATGTCATTAGTGCCTGGTTGTGTCTGCTTTCCATGACAGACAATGTAAAATCAGGAGTGAAAGTTCTGATCAGAAGCTTTTCTGGATCTGCAACAGAGATGTAAGTCCAAATTGCTCAGGGCCTTCAGCTCCACCTTCTCCACCTTCTCTCTGTCATTTATCCCATAGGAAGATTCTTATTAATGAGTAATTGTTGAGATCCTGTTTGCACCTGGCATGTAGTGAACTGTTCTTAATGTTGCATTTCATGTACAAAAAAAAAATAAAAAAAAAAGCTGGCACAGATGATGAAAGACCTTCCCTTCCAGGAGTGGTTATGAACATTAGGCTTGCTTTTATTCTGAAAGTTAAGAGTGCAGAAGTTCCTACGGTTTTAGAACAGTGTAGACAACAAGGAATAAAATGAAAAATGGACCATTTTAATGGAAGAAATGACACCTACTGTTTGCTGCTGCCTTTGAGATATTCAAAAAGTGCTAAACATTACAGCATACAAATAATAGTCGGGGAGATTGGGGCAGAACTTCTTTAACTCCATACTACTTTAATGATTAATTTTGTTTGTACTCATTCTCTTCCTTAAAGGTTTTTCTTAATTACCAGTATGGTAATACATGGGAATCTTTTGCAGTGCTAAAGCACTTAAAGATAAGTATGTATATTTTGATTTGTTTGAAAGAAGTGATGTCTGTGACAGATAAAAAAGGAAAGAATTTCTGTTCTGCGATCAGAGGTATTCAGGACAACAAAACCTGGATTTATAAATGCACAAACCATTTGCTTTGATCAGGCTAAGCAAAGTCGGTCTGTGAGGAAGCTAATTCATGTCATGTATATAAAGCAAGTCAAATTCCAGCTACTACAAAGCTTTTATGTAAGGCTTTCCTGACCCAATAAGTGGTGGAATATAAATAGATCAACAGTACACCCTTCCTTCTGCTGTTCTACCTAATCCTTTCTTGCCTTCGGGGTTGAAGAGTATTTGATCTAATGAGTCTTAGATGAGACATTGTTTCCTAAAAAAAAAAAAAATAAAAAAAAAATCCAAGAAAATGAAAATTTAATGGTGCTCTTGTGATTTTAGAATGAAGCTGAATTAGGAACATACTATTGTTCTTCCTTACTTCCCAAAGCTGTAACTGCCTGGCTCTCTACTTGCTCTCCTTAACTACCCCTGCCAGGTGGCTTGACATGACCCTCTTCAAAGAGAGTAATTGTGTTAAACCTATATTAATTTACTTTCTCCTTTTCAATAATACTTAAAATGTCCTCTTCATCCTGCTTGCAGGTCTCCACTGTTGCTTGGAAGATGGAGCACATTTTATTTTTAGTAACAGTATCTCTCATGCTAGGATGGAAGACCGTTAAACCAATTAAACACATTAGAAGATAACAGGGTGTGTGGGTTTGGTTCAAGATCTCAATTTTCTTCACTCTGGGGTATGTCCTAATACCAGCTTTTCTATCCAAGATGACAGAAATAGTGTGGTGAGCTTCTAACTAGGTAAGCAGTACAGCTGCTTTGTCAGGTATTCCCTTGCCAAAAAATCACTTGTGATTGGTTTTGCCTTGCTTTTTTTTTAAATTCCATTACAGTTAAGTTTTATAAAGGATCTAGATTTTGACTTAGGAAATTTTTTTCAGATGCCTGTTTCTTTTTAAACATTTATTTTTTAAAAAGAATGGATCTGTTGAACGTGTTTTTTCCAACAGAAGAGGATTGTGTGTATGCACTTTTAAGATTTGATTTGTTCTTCCTTTTTAATAATGCTTAGTTACTGGGAAAAAACTTGTGAACTGGCTAGAGTACTCTGATCCTTTAAAATATGTCTGGATCCACATATTTTAACTCTGTGTATATGCTCTGAATAGCAGGGTGATTTCATTTTTTTATTTGCAGAAGGTTGAAAAGCATGCCCTGAACCTGCACATGGATCTGTCTAGGCCAGAAAGCGTTTGGCCACACTGACACTAAACCCATTATTCATTTGATATGGAATCAACATGGGTTAGCAATGTCCAGATTGTTTAAATAGAAGATATTTTCTAGCAACTGTGGCGTGCATTGCTGACCTGCATGCTCTTATCAGCAGAGATATAGTCTTGAGCTTTTTATTTATTCTTCATCTTTAATTTGACCATCAGAATACAAAGCATGGGACAGGCTGTCCTGCATGGGTTTACTCTTCCAGTGGAACATCAATACAGAATAAAGTCTGATAGCACTTTATAGAAGTCTAATGCCCCAAATGTTAACATATCTAGGATTGTTCAGCACGGCAATGTAATTTGTATCATCTCTCTTGGACTGGACTGAGAGATAAATCTGTATAGGGAGAAGTGGCAGAGGTCAGTAGTCTACAGTAGTGTTTTCTCTCACCAGAAATAGTAGGTCACTATCAGTCTATAACTCTATATTTCAAGCAAGGATAATAATTAAGCTGTGAGGCTGTGTATACTCTTTGAAGGGCACTTCTAATGTAATACTTTTGAAAATGGCAAGCGTGATTTCAGAGTACTCCAAAAATTGATAAGGGAAGAGGGACAGGAATGTAAGGCAAGGCAAGGCAAGGCATGGCCAGGAAAAAGGAAGGTGGGTTATTATTTAAGAGTACTGGTATGACACTTGGGAGGCTGGATCAGTTCCTGTGCAATGCTGGGTTTGTAGTTCTGATTAGTGTTTCATCTCCAGTTCGGAAGTCCTTGTCTACTGCTCAGTTTGGCACTACACAGACTGTGGCCAGACCTGTGAGCTCGTGATTCGAACTCATACTGATAGTGAACAAATAGCAAGTAAATACTTCTGAGAGGGGTAATTTTGTAAAGTTAATACAGGTTTTTGATAATTTAGTGCCCAATTTACTGAGTTACTGTACTGCTAATAGTCAAGAGTGTTTGCATTGCAAGGTGTTGTGAAGATAAATTAATTTGTCAGTGAGATGCTCAGATTGTCTCATTTGTTATTTTTCCATCGTACACAGCATTTGATAAATCGCACACTACTTTCTATGCAAATAGCTTCACCCCGGCTAGTTTGTATACTTGTCTGTGGGAAGATGTATCTAAAAATGGTGGATTTTTTTTGGACATTTTAAATTAGGGTTGGGGCGGTTCCATCCTGCGGGTTGCGTTGGCTGGGGACTTTGAGTTTTCCAGCCAGCACCACATGAAGTGCCCCGCCTTGCTGCAGGTTCTTCTTGCCATGCTGCTACTCATTTTCTCTCTCTGACTTGCCTGGCTCAGCCCCCGTCTTCCTTGGTTTGGTAGCTGGGGAGAGATCTCTACTTTCCAGCTTTCTGCTAGGATATGGAGGTGGCATATGGGGCCCTCCGGGGATGATGCTTTCTGTCTTTTCCCCCTTTCCCTCCTGCCTTAATCCCAGAACAAGTGGTAAATATTATGTGTTATAGAACAAGTCTAGAAGAACATGAGCAGGCTGCCCTAGGCTCCCTCTTCCTGTGCTCCAAGCTGTTGCTATGTTTTGGAAGCTGTAAGGCCGTGTCTGTGTAAATGGACCCTGTGCATGCATTCCCACCTTTCTTCTCCCTGCTTGCCCTTTCAGTGGGACATGGAAAGTCTGGCCAGCCTTCAGGAAGGGAAAGGCTCCTCACATCTGCACTGAAGCAGCCATCTTCCCTTCCCTCCTCCACATACGTAATTTTAAAACAAATGTTGCCCTGTAATGCAAAATTTGCTAAAGCATCTGTTTCTTCCCTGGAGCTCTTGGAAAATGTGATCAATGTGACGAATTTGTGTGAGTCTGCCTGGAAACTGTGTATGTTAAAGGATGAGTTCAATATGCAAAACTCTGACAGCTCCTATTTATACCTACGGCAAGGTCCATATTGTCCCTCTTATGTTACTCTACCTCTCCAGTCAGTTCCCTGAGCAGTTGGTCTCTCCCCTTTTCCCAGATAGTTTCCAGTATCTTGATTAGGAGGTACTGAGTACGAAGAGTGCACTGCCATAAACCAGCAAAAGGAAACACCTGGAAAGGTGTTGGTTTGCGCGGCCTTATCTCACAGATCCTGCTCTCTCTAGGCTGCTTACATCGGTGCTGGTGAGTCATCAGAGCCTCTCCAGTGAGCTGTGGAGCAGGAGGCTGCTACGGGGCCTCGGGCTGACTGACAGCTATATCCCACTTCAAAATGGCATCGGGCAGGTGTGCAGGCTCCTTGTCCTGATGCGTCGATGTCTGAGTTACGTTACAGGAGAGATTTTTCAAAGGTGTGCTTAAGATCATTATTAGTCGTGCCTTTGAAAAGGTATTTCATGCTTGCCTATATAACTTCAATGACTAATTCACTGATCTTGGCTTTTTGAAAGCTCGGATAGCCTCGCCGGCTGAGAGTGAAAAGAGAGGATCTTTCTCTCTTTGCTTAGTGCTCAGCAGCTGAAGAATTCCCGTGAGTGGCAGTTACCAGGTCAACAGCAATAGAACAACCCTTGATATTAATATTTTGTAAACTAGGAAAACAAGCTTGATCAGGTGTTTTTCTAATGTTATATAGGAAGCACTTCTTTTTCTAGCATTTTTCAAATGGTGGAGAACAGCAATTGTTTGTGTAGAATTTTCTGTTATTGTTAGAATTGTTCTTGATTCTCCACAGCTCAGTGACATTGCCTTTATCCTTTAGAAACAATGGAAAATTATGAGGTTAACAAGCTTCAGTCTAAAGTAAAAACTAAATCTGACTATGCAACTTTTGTTGCATTCAGTCTGGTCAAGGGTAGGTTTGTTCATTTATTTTCTGGGAAAAAAGATCTCTTTTCCTTGGCCTCCTGAGAATCAGAAAACATGATTGAAACTCAACTGGAGTAGTCTGTTTCAGGGCTTAGGAAAGAATAGTAGGCACAGCATTTAGGGATGTAGATAGCTTGTTTTCCTTAATTGCTTCCCAATCAGAAATTGGATGAACCTTCGGGATGCAGAAACAGGAAAAATCCTCTGGCAAGGAACAGAAGATCTGTCTGTACCTGGAGTGGAGCATGAAGGTACTGTGTGGCCTTACTGTGCGTTTTGGGGCTGGGTGGTGCTGTATGTCTGGGTCACCAAAGCTGCGAGCGTACCCCTGCTTTGAAGAACAGATGTCCTGGATGTGACTTCACACCTTCAGAGGCTTCCACTGCAATAATCTGGGGGCACAGGGAGAAGGGCGAGAGTGAATCAGTGGCTGGCAAAGGGGACAAGTTAAGCAATGCTAAGCAGGGAGTGCAGCTGGGTAAGGAATCAATGGCCAACCTTTGATAGGTTGAGTGTTGGTTCCAAAATGAAAAGTCTAAAAATACATTGACTTTTCTCAGTATAACAACAGGGTTTAGTCAAGGTAGAGGTGAGATGGAGAACCAGTGGTGAAGAAGTATCCACAGTTACTCCCTTGCCTGGCCACAACTGTCCTAATATTCTGCACTAAAGTTGACCTCTGCTTTACTATGACATACGTGGTACATTTGCTCTGCTCTTCTGTCCCTCTACCATTGCTAGAAAGGCCTGTTGCCCTTCCACTTCTGTCCTCGCTAAGTAGCAGAGGACTTCACTGTCCCTTACTCTTCCCCATTTGTGACAAAGCACTGTGACAGGTAACATCCCTTGCCAAGAGCATTGCTTTGGCTCTGTGAAGAGCTTGACCTCACTGAATTAGTTTTGAAGGCTTTTCTATTATGTGAGTATCATAGCTGATCTCCAGTAAGTGGAGTGAACCTGATCATTTCATTATGCTGGTGACATTGATGTATTTTTGGTTAAACATGAATGGCTGAGTTCTGCCTGGCACTACTAGGACTTACCTCTGCCATAAACTGGAAAATCTGTTGTGTCCGAAGGAGGCAACCAGCATATAAAGATCCTTCTCTGCTCAGAGAGCGTATCAAAGATCTGTGGCAAAACAGTTAGTCCAGTAGTCTTCCAGCGATATACCTGGTTTCAAAGCCAGATTAAGGTGCAAGAGAAGCGAGTTGCCTTCTCCTCATTTGGTCCCCAGTCGACATTCATCTGCTTTATGACAAGCGTTCATTATTAGGACCAGTAGTTGGTTGTCTCAGCTTGAGAGCAGCCCGATGCCAGGAACAGAGGTTGCAGGTCAAAGCTGGAGGAATGCAAAGCTGTGGCTCAGTAATCATTAAGAGCATTTTCCAAGCTTCAGCCTTGCTAACCTCTACTCTCATTCCCATACCAGTGGTAACAGTAGAGAGTTCTGCCGATAGGCCTTAACAAACTCATGTTTACCATACAAGATACCTACATTAAGGAAAAGCATTCCAACACTTTCAAGTACACCTGTAGGAAAGCAACTGAAATACAACTTTCAAAAGAAGTGCGGTAATTCATCAGTTCGATACTAAATTTCTTAAATTGCGGGTTAGCAATGCTTTGCCTTCTTGATATAACTGTAACATTTGGCATGCCAACAGCAGCTAACAGGAGTCCTAGAAGAAATGAGGAATAAGGCTTTAGAAAGCAGAAGAAAATCAGCCAAAAGTATTCCAAACCTTCCCAGTTTTTGTGCTGCAAAAGCTTCTCCTTGGATGCATCGCTAGTCTTTGAATCCTCTTCACTTTGTCTCAACAGACTGTTGCACAGCCTTGCTTCAATGCAAACTACAGAAAGGTGTGCTTTGGGGCAGAGAGGACAGCTGGAGCTGTGTTTTGTGAGGGTTTGTTGTGTGGCCCCATTTCCCTCCTGCCATATTTCTCACTTTGGCAAATTGTATCACCTCACTGTGTGCTCACATTTTCCTCACATATAAAACAGAAACCCTCACCTCCATCAGAGGAGCTTGGGGAATTAATTAAAGCATATTCTGGCATGAGATTAATGCCCATTGTACAAGTAATTGTTAAGACCTTATCTGGCGTGCAGTTCAGTCATCCATCTAGAAGACAGGTGACTGTGAACTAGAGCAGGTGCAGAGAAGAGCTATTAGGAGAAGCCACTGAAAAGATTACGGATGGGAGGATGGTCTTCCTTAGGAGAAGAGAGGAAAAAAACCATTCTTGGATGGCTTAGCAAGAAAAGAAGGCTGAGATGGGTAGATTATTCTCAGTAAATAGGCTAAGAAAGGGAAGAGGTGTCCAACAAAGGGGGATAATCTGACTATGAATTAAAAGAAGGTGTGGGGAAATGTGGTTCTGGTACAGTCCTCCAATAGAAGCAGTGAGGGCAAACAGCCAGAATAATTGTTTTGAAATGCAGGCCATGTGCATCTCCAAGTCATTCTAGAGTACTTGTGTGTGTGTGTTCTGTGGCCATTCAGGGCAAATCTCAGTCTAGAAATAGCAGAGAAAGAATCAAATATATAGCAGAGAGAATAAAATATACTTCCTTTAAACAGGACTTCTATTTGCTTTTTTAAACAGGACTTTTATTTGATTTAAGTACAGGTTTCTTTAAAAAATGCACTCTTAAATTTCAAATCTTGATATTGTATTACTACCTAAACTACTGTTACCACTTAGATTAAATAATAAAAATATTAATGTGGTATTGGACTGCTGCTGAAGTCTTAACATTAAACTGCTGAAAGTAGTGAAAATCACTGCCTGAGCACCTGAAACTGACGTTAACCATCTAAACCAGCTTTTGACAGCAGAGGCTTTTCTATGTACCCAGTCAGCTCAATTCAGTGACAGGGCATTCAAAACCGGGAGGCAGTCTGGGAGGCGCAAATCCATAAAGTTTGGTTTCTTCTAATATACAAGCAAATCTTGGAGTAAGCTGCTGAGGTCTAGCATTTGTAGAATCCCTGCTGCTGTACCCAGTCACCACAGCCAGCTTTTATTCAGGAAATACAAATAATCTTTTCATTATCTAAGAAAAGATGTAATTTGAAATATTAAAAAAGTTTGGCTAAGATAGCTTCCTTTCTTACACATCCTAAATATTTAAGATAGCTTTATTAAACTATATGAAAACATAATGATACAGGTATTTTAATTGATTTTCAGTGTCTAAACACATTTGGACCCAAAATGACTTGCTTAGTAAATAAGAAATGTGTCATTCATCACTTTCTAATCTAATCAGAATTAAGTATCTGACTAAATGTATGTTAGGTATGTAAGTGCTTCAATACATGTGCAGGTATAGCATATCAACTGGTTAACAAAAAGCAGTACTACATTTAGGATAAAGTCTATGCTTGCCTGCATTTCAGCATGTTTTAAAATGGTCCTAACTGATGAGAATCAAACTTATTTCTCTTCTGTTTTTTTAATGGGAAAAAAAGGTATAAAAGCAAAATGAGCTTAAAATAAATAATTTCAATTAAAATTCTCTGCTTGATGGTATACATAGCAATTAAAATCTCTTAGATCAGGGGTTTAAAGGCTACACAGTCCTACTTTTATTAAAAGTATCCTTTTATTTTGTGGTTTTACAATATTAAAGCAAACATTCTCAGCAGTCTGTCTTGGGGATGAAAGAAATATAATTACTAAATTGCAGAAGTCATTTTATACTTAACTGCAAAGGGATGTTTATTCACAACAGGTTGTAGTCTGTACTTGTGAGGGCAGTAAAGGATGGTGCCATGCAGACTTCTATGCTGAAAAAAAAAGACTAAAAATAATTAGAGATATTTTACATTTAACACTCTTCCCTTACACTTTTAAGTTTCTTTTTTACTTTTTTTTTTTTTTTAAGCAAACCATTGGCTGTGTCCTTCTCCATGGGATATGATGGTAGCTTACATTCCCTAACCCTCCAGCTCTCTATGTTGGTTTCATATCAAGGTCCTACTCCATTAAACTGTTCTACATTAGATGGATTTGCCTGACGTTTGGTGGACTCTTGCTTTTATTGAACAACAGCCTGCTGTCTGCTCATGGATGTTTTGATACGTTTTCCATTTAGGAACAGTTTGGCTCATAAAGCACATGCCAGATGTACTCTGTCCCCTCTTTATTTCTAATAAATTCACATGAAGCATTTTCTAATATGCAGGAAGGATTATGTGCAATCACACCACTGAAGTTTGACAGGCGTGGGAGATTTTTAGTACAGTGACTGCTCCCCCGTCCCGTATTCTCCTGATTAGGGTCTTTCAGCATATTGATCAGTGTTCCCAAACTGTCCCTTCTCTTACTTCTCCACCTCTAAAAAAAATCTTTATCAAATATCTACCAGGTACAGTTTGCCACTTGCTGTTGGTGTCTCACCCATTGCATTGCAGCAGCCCGGATACTCTAGATTGCCAAATTACTCTCTCTCTACTGCCTGTGTGGATTTCAATGTTTGCGGAATGGACATTTTGCACACTTTTACAGGACGACTTCCCAGAGCTATGCGAGATGGCTGAAGCAGTGGTGCTGGGCTGAGAAATAGCTATTTGTGGTTTGCTGGGGATGCAGAGTCTGAAAGGGAAGGAGAAGCAAGAAGAGCTAACATGCTTGGTGTACTAAGCAGGCCTTCAGCTGCTTGTGATCTTCACTAAAGTGAAAATTTAAGTTGCATCTCACATTTTGACTTGAAGAATTATGTTTTGTACTAATAAACAGCTAAGAACCAGGAGTTGTAGAGATCAGTATCCCTGGTTCTTCCACAAGTTTCCATGCTGGCTCTGGGCAAGGTACTTAGCCTATTTGCATCTTGGATTTCACTCCTGCAAATTTAAAAACTAAGTCCTTTGTGTTTGCATTTCTCCTGCTACTATGATCTTGTACTAGCACTAACCGTTATTTCAAAGTATATTATAAAAGCACCTGTAGCAGCTGGGTTTGGTTTATTGTGTCCAAATAATGCTTTTTTTAATCTGTTTCACAGCTCGAGTTCCTAAAAAAATCCTGAAATGCAAAGCAGTGTCTCGGGAGTTAAACTTTTCCTCAGCAGAACAAATGGAAAAATTCCGACTGGAACAGAAAGTTTATTTCAAAGGGCAGTGTCTAGAAGGTACGCATCTGCTCTGTGTGCAGTCCTGCTGCAGTGCAGGGAGTGACCTCTGGTGCAGTGGGGATTAGAGAAACTGAAATGGGTTGAATGTGGTGATTTTATGTTTTCAGAGTAGCACTGAAGCACTCATCTTGTCAGGACTAATGGGCCACAGTATTAGGGAGAGCATTTCATAAGTGTATTAACACTTCGTTATGTAAGCAAAAAATCTGGGTAATCATGCTTCAGGGCATAAATCCACCACAGGCTGCCTGAGGTTATTTTAGAGTCACCCATTATGGGGATTCACGCATCTTCCTCAGAAGCACCTAGTGCTGGCCACTGCCAGACCAGAGGCCAGGCTAAAGGAGCCTCTGGTTTACTTTGGTTACAGCACTGCCACCGAGTATTGTCCATGTGACTCCATAGCTGCATATCCGATCTCTCTCACTGCAATGTTACTCTTAATCTGGGGTGGAGGAGGGGGAGATAAAACATTGAGCTCCTTGTCTTTTGGGCAACCAGCTGTACACTTAGTCTCAACTGGATCCAGGGGATGTCTGCAAGAGGGGGAGTGTGGTTTCCCTGGTCGCCATTAGGTGTGATGAAATTTCCACTGAATGCTAAGGAAGTGGCGTGACTTTATCACTACTATCAGCTGTTTTAGAAAGGGAGGATCTGCTTTAAGAGGAGGGCAGGGTTCAGTGCAGTTTAAGCTGCACAAAGTAATTTAAATGTAAAATGTTGGCAGCACAGCAGGACAGTTTAGGGAGTTCCCCAGCCTGTCAGGTGAAAAGCAAAAGGACCATTTGTGGATTTTATCTTCGTTCAAATGCCTCTGGATCTTCTTTTTACTTTGCAGAATGGTTCTTTGAATTCGGTTTTGTGATTCCTAACTCCACAAACACTTGGCAGTCCTTGATAGAGGCAGCACCTGAATCACAGATGATGCCAGCTAACGTTTTAACGTGAGTGCCTTGGGCTTACAGAATCTGAGAGCAGGCAAAGAAAAAGCAGCGTGTGGCATTTCCTTGGGGGCCACAGTGGGAATGAAGAGAGGGAGCTGCTACCAACCCTCTCTACTGTTAGCTGTTGAGAGATAAAAGGGGCTAAGCCAACCTCATTACCTTCTTTCCCATAGGCCCAATTTGCATTAATATAGCAATAAAAGTTTGGAGAATGTGGAACTGATCCTTTATTAGAGTTGCTTAATTTTTTTGAAAGGTGAACCGTGAAAGGATTTTAAAATGCTTTGCAGCTCTAGTACCCCTTACATCCAGGGGAAAAAAAGAAGATATATGTTTGGGCCATTTTCAAATCCAGCTATTGATCGCTGACTCTTTTCCAAGGTGGTTGTTTTTCATGCAATGTATCAACCGTAGGAGCTGCTCTAGCATTTGTTTCATCACTGTACTGTTTTGCCAAACTTTGTCTTTTACATTGGATTATAAACTATGCATTTAGTCATATGGAGTTGTATCTGGAGATAAAATACCCTTAACAGGTAGGAAACAGTCATTTTACAGTCATCTGTCATGGGATTCACACTCCTTCCTTAGAAACATCTAGTCCTGGCCACTGTTTGCACATTGACTTCTGAGTAGGTCAGCGATCCCTAGGACTTGTGTCGGAATAAAGCATGCTGGGCGTTGCTCTGAGTGTGGACAGCAAGGCACAAGCTTTCGTGGGATGGTGGAAAAGGCTCCTTGAGGGAGGCCCCTGGGAAGCTGCAATCGCTGACAAAAAGCCACCCGCCCTGCAGTGCTAGATGGGTGCTGGCAAGCACATGGGGAGTGTGTTGCCAGCAGAGACAGAAGGGTATGGGAATCCTCCTGCCAACAAGAGGCAGACAAGGAGCAGCCAGTCTCACCACAAGGTCACTGTGTCCTCTGGAAGACCTTCCTCTCTAGTATTTTCCCTCTCGTTCCCTGTCTGGAGGAAAGCCAGTCGCATAGAGAAGGCACCAGGGTGCAGACTACCATCACTGATTTCTATTCGCAGCACGTTTCAAAGAGAGAGCGGACTCAGAAGGGAGCATCAGTGTTCCAGTAGTGCTCCCTGGCACAACCTGCTCAGAACCTCATAGGTGCTACACATGTCCTCAAAAGTTGGTGGCTTTCAGTCAGCACAGAAGGAGCCAAAAAACCAAAAACATCTGACAGGTGGTTTTGACCACCTCAGGAAATCAAGGCATCTTCAGGACAGGGAGTCGTGAGAGTCCAGTTCTCAACTGGCCATGAGGATTTTCCAGTGTCCCATTCTTTCCCTGGAGCCTGTCCGCTTGCAGTGCGTAGCCCAGATCTCTCTCCTATTCATGGAGGTGTCCTAAAGTCATTCCTGAGGCTTTTCAGTAGAATCACCAGCCCAAAGAAATCCAGAAGATTTTTGTGGCCCAAAGAAATCAGCCTTTTTCAGCTGCCAAGACCTGGAGAGCCCCTTGCTTTCCGGTATTCCTGAAGACATCATGTTTGCCTCACTGTTTCCATAGCAGGAGAGAATGGACATGTGGTATTTGGTGCTAACCAAGGGACCCTGTGCAAAGGATTCCCAGGATGACCGAATATCAGACTGAGACCATTCCTCGACTTTTGAGTTCAAACACTGTCCATGCCACAGCAAAAACCTTATGGTCTTGCCAGATTTAGCTTTGCCAGGGTTACAGGTACAAAGAGCCACAGCGGTGATGGAGCTGCTGCTTTGAGTTTTCAAGAGCCAGGTTATTTAGACGTGGTCAGATCACACTGCCCAGGTGTCCAGGTGTTGTGGTGACCCTGAAGTTCTTACATTTGTCTACCGAAATTTCGAAGTCAGCAACTTAAATCATCAGAGCTTTTGTCGCACCCAAATCTACATTTCCATTGCAGTTGGTATAAAATATGCTTGTGTGTTTGAATTTAAGCACTTGAGGGAAAGGACATGTTAAGTTGGTTGAAGTAGCTTGCTCAGCGCTAGAGGACAGAGATGGGGAATAAAAAAAGAATTCCCATCGGTTTTCACAATTCACTGCAGGAAAGAGGGGCCTGAAGGTGCTGGGACTGCTAGTTTATTTTTAGCAATAGAAGTGGGCAGCCGTTTGCTGTTTGTGAGCACTCTTTACAGCCTGCAGGGTGCTGTGCCCAGAAAGGGGGCCACAAGGGAGGGATGGAGGGAACTGCTCCATGGAGGAATGCAGTGGAGAGAGTCTTCAGCCCTGATGGCCCCCAGATCAGGACACCGTGCTCACTGCATGCAGCTCCGAACCAGAGCTCCTGCGGTGGGGGGTAAGAGGTCAGCCCAAGCTTGTGAGAGCATTGAGAGGAGCATTTGTGTTCTACTGTTAAGGCACCCTTCTAATACCTTGTCTTTCTCCTCTTTTCCTTCCACAGTGGTAACGTTATTATAGAAACCAAATTCTATGACGACGACCTTCTCGTAAGCACTTCCAGAGTGAGACTTTTCTATGTTTGAGATGGGGCTTTTTGGAGCTGTTTTAGTTTTCCTCCATACAGTTCTTGGTGCAGAACCCCCCAACTATCCAGTGGAAGACAGTCCTATAGGCGGTGACCCTGGGGACCAGCTCAGCATGGGTTGTGACCTTTGCCCATCAGTTATTTTGCTTTCTCCTCTGACAAGACCAGACCGAACCCTCAGAGACAGGACCATCTGCTCAGCGGTGCACTGGGGAATAGAGGCTGTCTCTGAACACAGGCAAACGATGGTCCTGCAGACCAATACTGTAAATTATGTTAGTGTCATCCTTTGTAATTCTCTGGATCCTGGTATAATCTCCCATTTGCGCTCACCAAACTCTCAACATGTTTAATTTTGGGGGGATTAAGTTAACCTTTTCATTTTTCTCATGTGGTAGGTTTTTATCCTTTCGCTGGATTTCTGTGTAACTGGTCCACACATCCCCTTACCCTGAACTTGTAAAATAGACTGTGCTATCACCTAATGTAATTAAAACAAATTTCTCAATTAAAACATTCCTACTGTCCAAAGAAGGGAAGAAATGTTAGTTCTGTGCATTTTCCTTTCTGTAATAAGAATGCCTTGCAGCAGGCACAGACCCCTGTCACTCAAGCCCATGGCAGAGCAGGGCTTCCCACAGCCCAGCTTCTCCCACAGCGCCCATATCCTGGTTAAATGTCTCTTCCTCCAGCTGGCCACGTAGGAAAGGTTTCCTGCCTGCTCTGACCAAGGTTTCTCCTTGGCCTCGTTTCTGTCCGTTAATCCCGCAGGGCAGTTTGTCCTGTTTGCCCAGGCACCAGGTTACTTGAGCAGCACCGCACGCCATTTGGCTTTTCCAAGTTCCTGGGGAGACTCAAACCCCTCTGGAAACCCTGCGCTCCCCTAAGCCTGCCAGTGGCAGCCCTGTGCCGGGCTGGGCGCCCTGAATCCGATACCAACAATCCCCACAACTGCATGGCTTTACTGACACATGGCAGCAATTTTGCTATGACAGGCTACCTGAGCCCTATTACTACCCTTTCCCCTCGTTGTTTATGATTAGCTGTAGCAGGTGTAAATCTTGGGAAGGGACATCTCCAGCTTCTGCTTTAAACATCACAGGCAGGTTTATGATCGCTCGACACCTCAGCCAGCCTGTGCCATGGCTGGGCTTGAGAGTCTCGGGAGAGTCACAGGGAAATGAAACGCATCATTCCAGACCCTGAGTTCAGCCACTGGGTGTACGTGGGAGGGATACAGAGTAATTCTTTTTAGGTGAATTGAAGTTGGACCATTAATCCCCATGAGAAGAGCATTATCCATTGTAACGGCTTTCTCATGAGACCTTGCTGATGGATTTCAGCCCACTGGGCTCGCAGGGCTGAGTCCTCTCAGCAGTGTGACCTGTCGTAGGCCAGCCTTTATACAAAGGGCTCAACCGATGCTGCCTTCTGCACCCAGCGTGAATGACGCCCAGCGATGGTGGTAGCTCTGTCAGGGAGGAGAGACAGAAAGTACCCAAAAAGGAAAAATATAAAAGGTCAAGGGTCTTGAGAGCAGGTATATCTGAGTTCTAGAGGAGAAACTCATGCATATTGCCGGGGAGCCCCTGCCCAGCCATGGGAGGGGTGCTCCCAGCAGGACCACATCCAACCTGGATGCCTTGCAAACAAGCTGGGAATTCTTGCACCCTCTTAACCTGGCACCTGCGGGACTCCCTCCCTGAGAGCTGCACATGCCGGGGGTCTCTGCAGGGGGTTAGGTGGCCACCGACATGCATGGCTGTGGCTGCCATGGGGTGAGATGCCCTGGGAGAGGGCTATGGAGTGACGCGGTGTCTGAGACGGCCCGAGGGGACCCCCTTCCTCCAGAGCCCCTTTAGTCCCCGCCCGGCTGCCCCCGTTCGCCCAGTACACCCAGTTAGAGCTGGCCGGCCCCGCGGCGGCGGCTCTGCGGCGGGTCATTGCCGCCCTCAAGTGGCTCCGTGGGAAATAGCTGGCAGCTCACCCTCTCCTGTCCCTGGACCGGCCTCTACCAGTCCCCCCAGCATCCACCAGTCCCCCCCAGCATCCACCAGTCCCGCCCAGCATCCCCCAGTGCGGGGCTCGGCCTCCCTTAAAAACCGAAGGCGCAGGGGCCTGACCCAGCCGGCAGAAAGGCCCCGGTAGGGCGGGGGGAGCAGGGTGGTCTGACCAGACACCATTCAAAACACAGGCAAAGGGTCCCTGGGTGCTCGGAGCAGGAGCCCACCCTTGGCCCAGGCAGGAGCAGCGGTGGGTCCCCTCCCCATGGGGCTGGTGGGGATTTGGGAGCCTTGGGAGAAGGGGCAGGAGACACCGCCACAGTGCTGCCCTCAGCATGTCCCATCCCCAGGGCTCAAGCATGGCATGGGCAGCAGTTGGTTCTCTCGCCTGTGGCAGCTGGGTAAGCAAAGGCCCCAGCAAAGGGAAAAATGGGGCTGGAAAGGGCAGGGGCAGGGCAGGAGGCCCTGGGGGTGTGCGTCACCTCTGCCACCACCTGTCCATGTGCCTAGGGGTGGCTCTGGCCATGGCAGCCTCACACCAGCCTCTGCACAGTCAGGTGGCGGGAGCACTGGGAGTGGGGAGCAACGTAGTGGCTCCCCCTTTTATTTACCACAGAATTTCCCACCTGGAAACACACAGCCCTGGCAGGCATCTCCGGGGCAGGGAAACCACCCCCAGCCTGGACCACACTGGGCTCCACTTGGTGAAAGGGCTCCATGGTGGCCAGATGGGCGGTTTTGGGGGGCAGGACTTGGCTGGGCCAGGCAAGGTGCCTCTTGCCATGCAGGGCCCTTCCCAGAGCCCAGCTGCTCGCAAAAACCCCGGCTTATCTGGCCCTGCTGCCGAGCGGTGTCCGGGAGAGGGAACTGGCTGGAATCAGCAGCAGCAGCCACCGTGGGTGAATCCCAGCCAACAGCCACAGCTTCCCCCAGCTCATTGTTCACAGTTGGGGTGTTTTGGCCTTGGCAGCTCCTGTGACGGGCACGAATGCCTTCCAGCTGCCAGCATGCAGAGGGCATTTGTTTCTGCAAGAGCCTCAGGGCAGGGAACGTGCTCAGGAGGCTGCTCCTTGCTATCCGGATGGCTGCCATGCAGGGCTCGCCCCCCACGCCAGGAGGGCTGCGAGCTGCCCCGGAAGCCTGCAGAAACCTGATGGCAAGGGCAGGGCGGCCCTGCATATCCCAGACATGCAGCCAGAGAGGTGCAGAAAAAGGAGGGAGGGAGAAGCAGGCAAGATCTGGGGCCACGTGCAGCCCTGGAGGGCTGTCAGAGGTAGGTTTGGGGTGAAGCTTGTAAAAAGAAAACTTCATCCCCAATGCCCTTCAGCCATGTCTTTGTCTGGGAGCCCTCCAAGCCAGGGTGTTGCAGAGCCGCTGGGTAAAAGCAGCCAAGGCAGCACAGGAGGAGGGTGATGAACAACATGCGTTTGGCTGAGGTCTCTGCTTGGTTTTGGGGTCCATCACACCCAGCCCCTCTCCAGCCATCTGTATAGGCTCCCCAAGGCACAGGCATGCCTTATGGCAATGGAAAACACCCATTGATGGGACTCAGGGCTCACTGTGACGTGGGAATGTAACCCCAGGTGCATCAGGCTCTCACCTCCATGCTGCGACGGGGGAGATGGGTGACAGGGCCCCCTAGCAAGCACCGGCCTCTCTCACCCTCACTGCCCATCGCCAGCACTCCACCAGGGTGTTACCTTCCCCAGTTGCTGCCCAGGTGCCTTCCCTGGCAGCTTTCAGCTGCCTGACTGCCCAGCAAAACTGACTGGGGCTCCCGCTGGCACGCTGCCCCGGATCTGCCCTGCCCAATAAAGCTCAGGCTGGGGATCAGAGCCATCCTAATGTGGATAATTAGCTGATTCATGAAGGCTACCGGCAAACAAAAGGTGCACAAACAGCCCAGGGCCACATTATGTTCGGTGGCTGATTTGCTACTCTTACCTTCATGCAGGTGCAGGCAGCACATGGCAGCGGCAGGCAGCCTGTGGGGCCAGCGACTCCATCCTCCTCCAGGGGCTCTGGGAGGGGGACAGGAGGGTTGGGCAGGTTCAGATCCCTCTGTCCCCTTTTGGGGGAAGAGAGCCTGCTCCTGGGTTGCTGGGACAGTGTGGGCAGAGCCCAAGCCAGACATCAAGCCAGCCAGACACAGGGATCTCAGGGCTGCCAGGTGACTTTGGTGCCTTCTCATCCATCCCCAAAGACAGGAGGGCAGCTGGGACAGAGACAGGACCCAAAGGGCCCCTTTTCAGACCAAGGTCCCCAATTCCTCTTGACCTAGGGAGCCCCTGGCCACCAGCCCTCAGTGCCATGGGACCTGGGTGCAATCCTTGTTGGGTCTCAGTGCCCGCCTCGCCCCACTGCATGTGTGACATCCACATCCACGGTGACTTCCCCCACTGGCTTTCCCTGGCATGGGAGGGGAGTAGGGCCAGCCATCACCACGGCCCCTCTTGCAGAGCAGCCCATTCCTATGGGATACAGCTCTGCCAAAATCCTGCCTGCTTTCCCAGCACCCGGGAGCATGACAGGCACCCAGGAGGGACCATGGGCTGAGAGGGGACAGGATGTAAGGGGAGGAGCAGATGGCAGGATGGTGCTGCAGAAAGCTCTCCCAGTGTCCAAAAAGCTGGGCTGGAAAGGGCTCGTGTTGCTCTGGGTGTGCAAAAGGGGAACAGCGACAAGTCTGTGAAGGGCTCACACTCATACTGGCTATGGCAGACACCAAGAAACAACCAGGGATGCAGGAGGAAGCCAAGGGAGCGATGAAGACCCAGACAGCAAGTGACTCAAAGAGTTGGGTCATCTGCCTGATAGAGAAGCAAAAGTGGTCAGAGGGGAGTGCAAGGCCCGATTTAGTAGGAGAAGGTGGCAAAACTGGCAGCTGAGGCCAGATGCATTTAGCTCAGGACCTGGGAAAGTCTGTGCCCCTTGATGCTTTCCAGGATCATTGCAGGAAACTCCCTGGCACAGAGCAGGGGCACGGCAGGGATAGTGCTGCCCCAGGCCAGAGGACACGCTGTGATGCCCATTCATCCCCATCCCCACAGCCTGTTTGGTTTTCCTGGCAGGGCAGCCGTGGCGGCACGACCCTTGGACACGTGGGGACCCTGTCTCCACGGTGCTGCCACAGCTCTCGAGGGGAGCGGTGGGGTGCCGGTCTTCCCCATCCCACGGCACTAGATGGTGCTGCAATACAGCAATACCGCGCTGGACTGCAGAGCGCCTCCATAGCGCCGGTGCCTGAGCTGCCTTGGGTCACCGCGTCAGCTGCGGATCCCGGGACCGCCGCCGAAGGCCAACCTGGGCCGACCAGCCCCACACCATATCGGCTGCTCTGCCACCCAGGGCGGGACGTGCCACCCGCTCCGCCCCAAGAGAGGAGCAGCTCTTGCACTGGGCTGGACAGGCCAAGTCCGGTGCCAGCCAGGAGCCCCCAGGACACCGACGGGCACAGGATTAGGACTAGGGCTGCTACCACAGCCAGGGGAGGTGTCCCAACACCTCCCGCAAGCACTGACACCTCTGCGCCTCACACCTGCCTTCAGCCCTCTTTCAGCCCTAACCCTGCCAAGTTGGGGGATGCAGGAGAAGCCACAGCTAACAGCCCAGCAGGGCTCCCCACAGCCAAACACAGCCCCCAACCCCCACCAGGGAACAGCCTGCCATGGTGCAGCACAGGGTCAGGGAACAGAAGCTCCAGTGCCTGCTTGGGGTACGGTGCCCCCTGCTTGCCCCTTCCCACAGCAGAACCCCAAAGCCCAGTTCCTGCCCACTGCTCACCCCGCCAGGGACAACGCCCCAGAGTTGCAGCCTTGCTCCCACAGTCTGTTCTGGGGATGGGCCTTTGCGCTAGGGTGCGTCCCCAGGGAAGCAGCACATCCCCACCTTGGGGGGATAAGCAGGGCTAAGGGGCATTTGTCCCAGGATAGGGAGCCAGCCCTTGCACTGGCTGGGCTTTGGCTCACCAGGAGCCTGGGCTGCTGGCTCTGCACCCATCCCTGTGGGGAGGGTGCACCCCACAGCAGCCAGGAGCTGCTCTGAGCCCTCATGCTGCCTTTGGGGCCTTGCATGGTGGCAGAGCCAACCCTAGGCAGGCTCGGCAGGCTCCCCGGCCCCACGTAGGACCATGCTCCCTGCCAGGCAATTTGAAGCCACATCCCTTCCCTGCCAGCAGATCAGGGGGCTGGCAGTTCCCAGGCTGCCAGCCAGGCAGTGGGTGGCTCACACTTGCTACAGGCTGTCCTCCTCAGCATTGCCCACAGGTCATGCACCAGCCGAGCATCTGGGCCTCCAGTTTTGGGCACAAGCTGCATCACCCCTTGCACCCCACTACCCCACGTCATGAAAGAGGGGTGCTGCTTTCCAGCTCCCTGAAAGACCAGGGCTGGGAGCTCACTTTGCCTGCAGCAAAGGAGAGGGGGCCAGAATGGTGCCCGCAGCGAGCAGGAGGACCCACATCCCTGCCTGGCAGGCAGGGTGAGGCAGAGCCCCTTGCATTCAGGCCTCCCTCCTAGACAGCAATGGACACAAGCAGAGACCCCATCCCTGTGGGTTTACACTATGAGGTCTCCATCTCTGTGGATTCTCCAGGGGCTAACAGCATTGAACTTTCACACCTCCCAGCTGCCCCACTTGCACTGCATTCTTAGGAAAGGGATGCAAGACCCTCTCCAGGTCCCAATCTGCTCCAAAGCATGGTGCTCACTGTTTCTTCCCAGGTCTCTTTCTGGATCACACATAGTGTGGTACTACAGGGGTGTCCTCTAAGCCCCACCACCCCCAGCTGTCCCCTACTGCTCTGATGCTCCCCAGACAGCCGTGGACAGGAGCCATGGCCCTTCTTGGGGTATGCAAAGCTGAGGGTCCCCCAGAGCCCTTCCTCCTGCTCCCCCACCCTCCAGAGAGAATCAGGTCAGCTGGACAAGAGGGAGCAGCCATCAGCACAGGGAAGGATGGAGGATTCCCAGTGTCTGTACAGGAGGAGCCACAAGCATCCCAGCTCTGCTTCTTCCCTGAGGCTGCTGCCCTGGAGCAGGGAAGAAGGGTGGTGGCCCCAAGGAGAGCTGGCAGCAGGGATTAGCATCCAGCTGGGTTTCAGATCTTGAGGACCTCCACTGGGCTGGGGACTGCCAGGTCAGTTATCCAGGACCAGAGCTGCCCCAGCTCACCAAGGCGGATGGGTCATGGGGCACGTGGCAGCCAGGGACAAGGAAGGAATCAGCTCTCCCACCTCTGCTCTTCAGCATGGGCTGGGCTTTCCTGCCTGCACCAGACAGCTCTCAGAGCAAGCACAGAGACATCCCTGCACCGCTTTGGAGGCACATTTCTGCCACATGGGATGGGCCAAGACCAGCCAAGGGCCCCAGGCTTCCCCAGCCTGCTCCAAGGGGTCTGCTCCCCCAGGACACCTCTCACCCTGAGCCAGATGATAATTGCTCTGTCAGAGGAACAGCTCCTTGTGTCTTATTTAATGTGTTTGTGACCTTGAGGAACCATGCCTGGAAGGCAGTTTCACTCATCATACTCTCAGGTAGATGCCAATTATTCGCCCAGACAGAAACTGCACCAGTACCCCCAGCCCATGTCTGGTTTGGAGTCCAAGTCCTGCATGTCCCACAGGCAGGTTCTCTACTGAGCCATGAAGGTGCTCCAAATTTCATGAAGGTTGTCAAGATACAACAAGAGTAGTTTTGGATGAGGCTGACTGAAAGGTACAGCTGGTGCAGGACAGGCTTGAGCTGAAGAAATAGGTCCTAACCAACTGTGGGCTGGAGGTCAGGACTGGAGATAGGTCTGCTGGTCCATACCTACTCCAGGTGCCCACAGGACATGGGCTCAGCCCCACTGGTTACACTGGCCATGACCTTTGTAGCATGGCTCCACCAGTGCATTGCATTTCAGGCCAACCACAGGCAAGGTGCTCTCAATTCACCTGGCTGTTCAGCCACATACAGGACACCACTGTGCCACCTGAGGCCCAGCCACAGCAAGGTTCTTGGGAAGGGCCACCTTTGGTCCAAGTGGCCACCTGGGGCACATTAGCAGAGCCTAAGTCTTTCCAGGCTTTTACAAGGCACCCTGCAGCCCTCCCAGTGGCTATCTTTGGTAGTCAGCAGTCAGCTACTGCATCCCAGAACAGCTTCAGACCTTCACCTCCACAGTCTCCAGGACCAGTACGATCAGCAGTCCAACCAGGAATCAAGTTGCCCATGATGCATGGGTCATATCCGCAGGCAAGGGGCAGCACAAGCAGTACTTCTGCTCCACAGGTTGCAGCTGAACACACTACCTGTTAAACCCTGGGTGAGGGACCCAGTGCCACAGCACCCAATGGCCACATGCTCTTCACCTCCAGTCCCGCACCACCAGTCCCCCATGGAGCCTGGCTCTAGTCAGCAGGTGGTGGCATGGAGACCATCTTCTGCATGCCAGGAGCAGGTGGGACTTCCCAGGTCCCAGCAGCAGCCCCCAGCACAAGGCCAGCTCACGAGGTGAACCATTTCTGAGACATCCTCAGAGGTGCCTTCAGCTAGCACAACTCCTGCAAGCCCTCTTGTGCTGAAGGGGAACCTGCTGTTCCTGGTTCCCATCATCCCAAAGCATCATCCAGGCGAGCAATCCTTGTAGCGTTTCAGATCACCCAGAAAGCTCTGCGTGTCATCAGGTACCAAATGAGACAAAGAACCACCTTCAAGCCTACATCTCCCCAGGACCCACCAGGTAGGAGGCTCTTTCAGACAACAATTACCCCCACCTCAGAAGAAGCCAAGCCAAGACCCAGCCGTGAGGGGCCTTTATACCCCTCGATGAGGTATGGCTGCCCCTGATTGGCTGGGGCAGCTGACAGGTGGCAGCTCCAGATTGGCTCAGAGCAGTCTCCCTCACCCTGCGATTGGAGAGCTGCTGCTGTGAAGGGTGAAACAGCAGCAGAGACAGGTGGCGGTGTGTGATTGGCTGGGGGGAATGAGCCAGGTGGCATATTGGGATTGGCCAGGCCTGGATGTTGCTTCATTGTGGTTGGTGGAGGCAGCACGAGGGAGGGAGGGAGGTGGAGGTGGGAAGGGAGGGACAGGTGGCAGTATGGGATTGGCTGGTAGGCTGTGCTGGTGCACAGGGATTGCTGGAGCTGGGTAGCTATGCAGTGGGGCTGGGGAGGGGCTCCCTGCTGTGGCCCATGCACTGAGCTGTGATGGGTCTCAGCCCCCAGTGCCAGGACCAGCCTGTCCCTACCATACTCCATGCCCAGAGCAGTGCCTGTCCTCTCTGCACTGAAGCCATGGGAGCACACCCAGGGGGCATGAGGAGGCAGGGGGCTGCCAGAGCCTCCAGAACCCAGCCATGACTGCAGGTTGGTACCCAGAGGGGGTAGAAACAGGGTGCAGAAACATGGGTGCTGCCCCACACAGCTGGAGGCAAGGGACCTGGGCTTGGCCTCTCCATTGCCAGCAGCTGCAGGGCTCATGGCAGCCCAATGAGAACCAGGGGCTGTGAGGTTGGGGGCTCCCCCAGCCTGTCCTCTCCTCACCCCTGGCTGCTCTGTGCCCTACCCATTGCCAGCCCATCTGGCTAGGAGGTCAGGGGTAGCCTCCAGTTTTACCCCACACCCCGAATCCCAGACCGAAGAGGAGCCTACTACCCAAGACCCTCAGGTTTTGGGGGGCTGCAGGCTGTAGGAAGGGTCCTGCTCTGAAGTGGGGGGGCAGTAAGGCCAATGGTCCCCCAAAATCTCCTCCAGGGTCCTCACACCAGCTGTGCCTGCAGGATCCCCATTTCAGTGACATGCAGAGCCTGCTCTCACCGGCTCCTCTCTGCCACAGACACTTGAGTAATTTGCCTCACAAATGTGCAAGCACCAGCTCAAATCGCACATCATCAGAGCCATGTGCGGGGCAGCTGCGGCAGGGAGATGGGCATGGCTCCTGATGCTGCACAACAAAGCACCACCCAGCCGTCCAATGACACTCAGCAGCGTTGTTTGCTGCTCCCATGTTGTCACATCCCATTGGGGACATCAGTGCACCCGCTAATCAAATCTAGCACTGGCCTCCAGCCCTGCCGCAAGCACCCCATCACCCAGGCAGCCAAGAGCCAGGGTTGGATATGGCCTGTGAATCAAGGCAGTAAATCTGATAAGCTATCAGCTAGCACCACGATTAGTTGGATAATTAAGGACAAGGAGTCAGATTTTGAGCTTATTTGCCACCAGTGTAAATACAGAGTAAGTGACCTGGCTGTTCCCAGGGATCAGGACCTGTGACCCTCACAGCCACCACATTACATGCACAACGGTTCCTCTTCTTTAAAAACAAAAAAAACAAAAAAAAAAAAAAAATCACCCCCCAGCATCTCAGCTCTGACTGCCAGGATTGCAGCGCAATAGGAGAAAACAAGACCTTCTGGCAGGGCTTCGGCAATGGGCCCAGTCAGCAGGGGAAAGGGGACTTGCCAGAGCTGGGGCAAAGGTTTGGGAGGCATAGATTGAGACAAGGCAGGTTCCTGCAAAGAGGTCTCCAAACACCTGGCAGAGCAGGCTGAGCTATTCTGAGCTCCAATGCCCTAGAGGGAGGAAAAATTAGTTGGGAGGAAGGTTAGGAGCAAAGCAGCAAAGGTCTATGCTAAGTTACAGCATTTTTGGTTCACTTAAAGCAGACAGACAAACTTCAGCCTGCCTCCCACAGTCCCACCACCAAACCTCTGGTAACTTGGCACCCCAGAAATCACTGGGTGGCCAGTGCAGTCTGGAGCATCCCTCAGGGACCAGTTGTGGCTGAATTAAATCCCTGCTGAACACTGCCTCCTCCAGCACGCATCCTACCCTGCTGCCAGCAATGCCGTAAACAAGCCCCAGGCTGCCTCATGCAGCCCAAAGGAAGGGGAGACATTTACACAGCCTCAGCACCCACCATCTCACAACTGGAGGGTCACCCACCCACAAGACATTGCAAGGAAGGATTTTTGGGGCAGGTTTCTCATCCCCACTGCACCAGCCAAAGAGTCCCCAACAAGTCTGACTGCAGAGGGGCAGCAGGACTGCTGAGCCCCCCAATACTCACACACCCCAGCTCACTTTCACTGTGCCTTTATCTCCTATGGTTCCTCAGTCTAACCTCTCCCACCACTCCCCAAGAGCAGGCAGAGCATGCAGGATCATGCAGAGGCCATGCTGGGGGCACATTTGCAGCTCTCACAGCCATGAGACCAACCCTGGCTTACCTGCCCTGACATCGGCAGCACAGGGGATTGGGTGGCACAGCCCTACCGTGCTGTCACCAGCTGGGACCATAGCCTCCAGACCCTCCCCAATCGACACCCTGCACCCCTCCAACCTCTCTCCATCTTTCTTCCCAGCCCAAGTCCAAAGCAAAGAAAGGAAGGAAAGAAAGAAGGGTAGAAAGAAATAAAACACTAAAACAAATTAAAACTAAAACCAAAAGCAGCAGTTGGGAGGCAGCCTTGTTAGGACAACTCAGCAAAATAAAATTCCGGTTTATTGTTGGACAACATTGTTTCACACATACATCAAACAGGCCAAAAAAAAAGAAAAAGAATAAAAATAAACAGCAACTTCATAGACAGAAAAAAAAAAAGAAAACCTTTTTATCTTTGGCCTTGCCACCTCATACAAACCACAATCTATGGTACAGCTAAAGTACATACACAAAAAAAAGTTACTGGAATGCTCAGAATAAGATTGTAAATTTTTTTTTTTTGCATTTTTGTCTTTTTTTTTTTTAATTTTTTTACAAGCTTTTGTTTTATTCTCCTTTGAGATAATGGTTTGGGCCTGGTCACACCACAAGTAAAGTCAGAGATAGGTAACAAGAGAGATATACACTTCAAAGCCCCCCTTTTGGTCAATCCGAGATCACTTAAAAATGGCGGACCTCCTAACAATATGTACAAAAATATAAAATGTAAATAAAAAATACAAACAAATTCTCCTTTAAAGTACTTTTAAGAAAGAAAGCAGGGCCTTGAAGTTTTGGTGCTTGGGGGAAAGGGGGTCTGTGGGGGAAGGGGGGGTTTCTCTCCCCGCTAACGGGCGAATCGTTTCGTATGTTCGTTGAGTGGCAGCGCCGCGCCGGGGGGCCGGGGACAGGGTTCACTCTACTTGGTGAGGATGACCACGGCGGAGGGGGAAGGAAGGAGGGGTGTGTGTGTGGGGAGGGGGTTGCAATGGGAGGGAACGGGGTTCCCAAGGGTGAAGAGGACGCGCTGGCCTTTTTTGTTGGTTTGTTTTCCTCCTTATTTAAAAAAAATAATAATAATTTGCTGCCTAGTCATCTTCATCAGTTTTCTGCTTCTTGGGATCGACGTCATCGTCCTGGGGGGAAAGAAAAGCCGTCATGAGAGGGGACAGGGAGCAGGGCTTCTGGGAGCCACACCACGGCAGGCAGAGTGAGGCAGAAGAGGGTTTTTGGGTCCCTCTCCCACCTCAGGGACAGACAGAGCAACACAAGTGTTTGCTCCCTCCATCGTGTAAATCCTCTCTTGCAGCAAGCTCGGGGAGCTCCCAGGCACCTCACCCTGACCCACCATGGGCACGCTGGGGCTCCCCAACCCAGGGCCAGTGCCTCCATGCAGCCAGAGCAGACACCCCTCTAACCAGGCCAGCATATAAACAGAACTGGGCTGTGTCCCCAAAGAGGCACAGGAAATGCACAGGCAGGGCATTCCAGTCCCAGAGCCCAGCCTGGCTGCACCAGCCCCGCTGACACCCTCCCCAAGCCCTCTGGGAACACGGGCAGCTCCAAGGGGCTTGTTGCTTTTCCTACCTCGTCGTCCTCAGCTGCCCGTTTGCCTGTGGCTCCCTCAGCTTCATCATCTTCATCACCGTCCTCTTCCTCACCTGCATAGAGAAGAATGTGAGACTCTCTCAGGGCATTACAGCACCATGCACCTCTGCTGTGGGTTCATTTCTGGCTCAGCCCCACACTGCAGTGTCCAGTGTCCCGCCCATCTCCCCAGGTAGCACAGCCCCTGCTCAGTGCTACAGGTACCTAAGGACATGGGGGCTTTCAGGGCATCCCCCAACTGACCTGACCCACCAAAGGGGAAATCAGATTGGCTGCATTAAGTCTGGCTCACACCGCATTTGTAGTGCGGGCAATGGAACAGCAAAACCAGCACTTACCACAAGTGCTGAAATCACAGCAAAAAGGTGCGGGGTGGGGGGGTAGGGAGAGGAAAAAACTCACTCTAGTGGCTGCTCTGCCTAACCGCTCCAGATTACTTCTGCTTCCCTTCGCAGCTATTAGCCCATCTTTAATGAGTTAAGAGAGCCAGAATGCATTAGTTCTGAGTCAGAACACTTTCTAATTATCAGAACAGCAAACAAATGCTACCAACTTATCTTACAGCCAGAGAGGAGGCTGAGCAGAGAGCTCTGGGCTTGACCCACTTTGGGCTCAAATAGGCCAGTGGATGAGAACGACCTAGTCCATCCCCTTTGGCCAGTTTTGGGGGGGTCAGGGGCAAGTCTGGAGGCCCCAGAGGAGCAACCACCTCTCAGCTGCCAAGAGAAGTCTCTTGTGTAACAGGAGACCCTACTAAAACTTAGAGTGTTAAGGCCAGTAAGCTGGCTTTAAACCCACTGCCACAAGCCACACGTATAGACAGCCAGGGGGGATTAAGGTCAGCCCATCCTCCCCTCCCCCTGGCGTGTGCCCAGCCGCAGCATGGCCCATGTGGCAGGAAAGGCCAAGATTAGCTCCCAGCAATGGATCAATGCCCCAGCAGCCATCACATGCACCAGGCTGGTTGGCAGGTCAGGTGACAGCAGCAAGCTGATTGGGAGCATTTTTAGTTCTTTGAGCTGCTTTAAGCAAAGCAAATAATGAGATGGGATGGGGAGAAGGGTGAGAAAAATATACCCTCAAGCTCTCCCCTCTGCTGTCAGACTCCAGGATAGAGTTTGGCCGCAAGCATTGGGAAAAAAAAAGCTGATGCAAGCTGCATTCATGGCCTTTCAATCTCTCTCCCACAGCGTTCAACTGCTCAGGTGCAGCTCTCAGGCAGGGAACACCCGAGGGCACCAGGCATGGACAGACAGAGTCCATGCAGGATCCCAGCAAGGCATTCACGCCTCCAAGCACGGCATGCCAAATTGTGCCTGCACTCAGCAAGCCAGGACTAGGACTGCAGGACCAAAGCTCCCCAGGCTTGTCACAGCAGTGTCTAAGCAACACTTCCACCCTGCACACACGCCCCTGCCGCACATGCATCTCCCTCCTGCCCAAAGGGAGCAGGGAGAGAACAAGTATCCCCGCCTCTTTCACCCTGAAGCAAGGCTGGAGGTAGATGGGCTCAATACAGCACATGGCAGCACTGTGCTCTGACCTCAAGGGTTAAAATCCCAAGTATGAACAGAGCCACAATTCCCAGTTTTTCCCTAGTGAGACAGTTCCTACCAGAGGGCATGGGAGACAGCAGGCTGCTGAGAGCAGAGAGCTATCCCAAAGGAGGCAGCCTTCCCTGCTTATACTGTCTGAATAAGCACTGGCCTAATGGTCATTAAATTTCCAGCCCTGTCCCTGTCTCCTAAAACTAACCAAGAGGTTAGTAGGTCAGCACGTAAACTGAAAATTCACAGGGGATTAACCTAGTAACAGCTAATCAAGGGCCCTGGGTTCACTTCAGAATAACAAGAATGATTTTCTCTCAGCCTTAACGAGAGATAAAAATAAACAATGTTATTCATCCAAGTAGATCTTGGTAAAAAAAAAAAATAATAGCAGGGAGGGTGAGAAGTGATTCGGCAAGTCACTGCTGGATTTCTGGTTGCTGCTGCCAAAACCCACTTCCAGGCTGGGTCAGGTCAGGAAACAGGAGAGAGCAGGGAGACTCAGGACACTGCAGGCAGGCAAGGTTCAGAGCAAGCCTGTTCACTCCCGTTGGAGGAGCGGGGAAGAGCTGCAGGCTCCCCTGCCCCCTTCCACATGGCATCTGGTCTGGGAAAGGGTTGGCAGAGGGGACCACATCAGCCTCTGAGCCTGCTGCTCCATGAACGACTGTGACCTACCCCTCTTGACACAGCATGGCCATCCAGGGTTGTCCCTGTCCCACCAGCCGGCACTCACATCTGCGGCAGCCCTTGCAATCACAAGAGTCAAGGGCAGGTTTTACTACTCGCACAGAAGGGCTAATGCGCTTATTCAGCGCCGCGGTACAGTGCCGTCTGGCCAGAGGAGGAAGGAAGGAATCTGCCCTCAACCTGCTGGAAGGGATTCAAGGCTGACTTCACTCCCAGCACCAGCAGCCCAGGCGAGCAAGAAGGGCTGAGCCTGGCTGGTGAGAGTGGCTCAGCTGCAGCCGCAAGGGGGAGATGCTGCTCTCTGCTCTCCTCTGCTTCCCAGGAGTCTGCTGTCCAAGGCAGGACGCAGCCGTGGGATGGGGGCAGGGGGAACAAAGGAAGTTACCATCACCCTCTTCCTCCTCGTCCTCTTCCTCACCACCTTCCTCTTCCTCTTCGTCTACTTCGTTGTCAGCCTCCTGCTCTCCGTTTTCCTCGTTCTCCTTGGCAAGACAAAATATCACTTAAAAAAAATTGCACCAGGGAAGGGAGAAGGGAGAAAAGATATTCAGCACAAGTGGGCACCTCCACCTTTCCTGCCTAAAGCAAAGCACCAGGCCAGCAGAGCCCCAGGCACACATCCTGCCTGCCTCCGCAGGACACAGGCAGCCCCAGCACAAAGGATCAAGTCTGGAGTAATTCAGGGCTGCAGCCTTGAGGCCAAGACAAAGACTGCAAGGGCTCTTGCAACACTTTGAAACACAGCAGAGTGAATTTCCCCAAGCATGTTAAAAATAGGAAACCAACCGGTTTACTTGTACACAATGTGTTTCCCCGCTCAACTGATTGTAACACTGTAAATCTAGGGTTTGTAGGGTTTTTTTTTCTCTCCTTTTCCAATGCCTAGGAAGGAGGCGGCACTGGATATAGCCTTTGGGGAGGGGATCCAAGCCCAGCCCTTCCTTTCTGCCTACACATGAACTGCCCACAGGCTCAAGAGCATCTATTGAACCTGAGGCCCCAAAGGCTTGAGGGCTCCGCACAGCACAGCGCTGCCATTTGGACAGGCCCCTTCTCAGGCAAGGCTGGGGACAAGCTCACAGCAAGTGCAAGAATGGGGAGGAAAATAAAAAGACATTGGCGTATGGGCTGCCTCTCCCTGCAGATTGTAGCCATACTCACAGCATTGCCGTTGGCCGGTGCGTCTCTGCCATTTTCTGTTTCTTCAACAACTTCCTTCTTCTCTTTTAGATCCTGGAAGGAGCAGAAAAGCAGAGAATTCACCTGATTCCAGGTGCCTGGGTCAGAGAAGCTGCAGATCAGGTGTGAAAACACACAGTCCAAGAGAGCACGGAAGCTGGTTTCTCTTCACACCGATTTGCTCACCACATTCTGGCTCCTCCTTGGGAATGGGAAAGTGTGGGGGTGAATCTCAATCCAAGTCAGCCTTGCCAGAGAGCAGCTATCTAAAAAAGAGACTGCTCTGTTTCACCTCTGAGCTCCCAAACACAGAGCTGGCCGTCTGCACATGCTCAACAGCAGCAGAGCTGGCTGATTGCCCATCTTAGCACCGTCCACGCAAGCTCCTGCAAAGCCACAGAGAGCCAGCAGCCCCATCCAACGTATGGGCTCTGCCGCCCCAGGGCTGCGGACATCCACAGCTGCTTGGTACCTTCGCAGCAGGAACAAATCCCAGGGACTCATTAGCAGAGACCGCAGTCTCTGCCCTGCATGGGCATACAGCAAATACTACATGCCTGGTCTTTCTCACAGCAGCAGAAAGGAGACTCCAGGATCCAGCTTGCAGCTTTAAGCGTAACAGGATGGGGTGGGGGAAGAAGTCTATTTTTACACTGCTCCAAGAGCTGTGCCTGGCTAGTTCAGTTCAACTCTCCACCGCAAGCAGAGCGGGAGCTTGTGTGTTTTTGCTATTGATCACTGTCAAAATGTCATGCCAAGTCGCTCAGCAAACAGGCTAAGAGGATCCAACTTTATGTTCCTGCATAAAGAACACTTGGATATAACACTGGCATCTCTGCTTTCATCCTCCTCCCCTTCTGTTCCTCCATCAGCTGGAGCGAGATCCTTCAGCACAAGGACTGTTACCCCAGCCAAGGAAAGCAGAGAGGCCCTTCCCCAGGGCCAGGAGCACAGCCACACAGCCGGCTTCAGCCACGACCACGAGGTGTTTAGAAGTTGCTGGCAGCTCCCCACTTTGCTGCAGCAGCAGCGGCAAGCAGCTTCTCCTCCCTCCTGCCTGCCCTTTGCGGCTGCTTCACAGCCTGCAGTGAGCAGGCACTTTCACTCCTGCTGAGCCACTGTCACTTCCTCATGGTGGGCAGGAGCATGGCCCTGGCCCCGCTAGCGTGACCATTGCTGTTTCAGGAAGGGTTTACTACCCTGCAGGCCACTTAGATGGGACAGTGCAGGGGTTTTAGACCACCAGCTTATTCAAACCACTCAGGTGGGCACACAGAGACACTGCTACCACAGGCACCCTGGCCACCAGTGTACCGGGGAAAACCTTTCCTTGCAGGCAAGCTTTGGGGCAGCTGCACCTGTTGATCGAAGCTCACCTAACCAAATGAGCATCCCACAAGTCTGGGGTGAACCAAAACACAAGCTCTCTCCTTCTTTCACTGCTCACATATGAATCCCAGGCCATCTCCTCCACACTGCCCAGTCACACCAGTTTTACACCGTCAGCAGCTCCCGCTCCCCTAATCCCTGGAGGACAATCACAACCATTTAACCTCTCGCACACCACTGCCCTGCTGCGTTCTGCAGCCGCTGCCTTCTGTCAGGCAAATGGGCATGAGGGCAACGAAGCAATTCTTAAGTTAGACACAGAGCAAATCAAGCAGTCAGACTTTCCACATCTCACTAAGCCCCATGGTTCTTTAAAAAAAAGAAAAGTCCTTCACAAAATGTAAGCAATTCTCCTGGTGAAGGAACAACTCATTCTTAGGGATTTTAGCTGGACAGATCTCCAGCACTGACCTTTCCCACACCACTGAAGACGCTCTCAGTTTAACGACCATCAGGATGCCAGGTCATGAAGTTTGTGCTAGCAACAGGGTTGCAGAAAGGACCACAACTTCTCCCTTTCCCCAGGCCTGGTCCAATACAAACAGACAGATGTGTACAGCAGCCTCCAAACCAGGAGTCCGTGCAGCAGGACTACTTTAGCTCCAAAGTTTTGACAGAGCCTCTAATTATAGGTGTGGCAAGGCTGTTTGTCCATAAAATAGCGATGGTGTTTAGTCATACACCAACTGCCCGGAAACCTCTACCTTCACTGCTCCCGGGGCGCGAGTGCCAGCGCTGCTGCAACTCCTGGTGCAAGTGCAACAACCACACGGTGCAGCCGCAGCTCCTAGCAGGGAGAGCCCGCGGCAGAGGCCTAGATCCTGGTGGGAAGGGCTGGGAACCACCCCCGCCCGTGCCCACCACCCCGGCAAGGACCCGCGTCCACCGGGGATCAGCAGAGAACGCGCCGCCGCCGCCGGCAGGGGGCCCCCCCGCGCCGCCACGCGCTCAGCCGCCGTTCAAACCGCGCGCCACTCTACGCGCCACTCTCATTGGCCGCCCGCCAGCGCGCCGGGCCCCAGCGCCCCGCGGGATGCCGGGAAATGTAGTCCCGGGGGGGGAAGGGAGCACAGCGGACTCCGGTTCCCAGGGGGCGGCGCGGGCAGTCCGCACGTGGTGGGCGCCCCACGGCTCGGCGCGGCGGCGGTCGGGGGCGGCGCTCGGCGCGGAGCCACCGCCCGGGCGGGGCGGGGCGGGGCACCCCCCCCCCCCCCCGCCTTCTCTCCCCTCCTAGGAGCGCTCCGGACAGGAAGGCGGGACGAGGGCGAACGGCCCCGGTGCCTCCGCGATCACCCCCACGGCCGCGTGTGCGGGGGGGTGGGGGTGTGTGGGGGTGTGTGTGTCACCTTGCCGCCATGCGCGCCCCCCGCCCGCTTCGCGGACCCCGGTGTCCCGCCCCATCCCCCTGGGAGGCCGAGCCGGGGACGAGGCCCCCTTCCCCCGCTCGGTAAAGGGCAGGGGAAGGTTAACGGCGAACTTGGCCTCGTTCCCCCGGGGAGGGATGGGAACGACCCGCCGCGCCGCTTCCCGGCTCCTGTAGAACCGGGGACCAAGCCGCGGCCCCGGAACGGAGGCGGGGGGGGAGGGGGGTACGGCTGCGGGAGCGGGAAACAGAAGTGAAATCGAAATCTGCCAGAAACGGCGTTTTGTTGGTTGTTTTTTCGTAAGCCCTCCTTCCCCGTCGGTTCATTCCCCCCACCCCCCCAGCACCGCTTACCCCGGGAGCGGCGGGACCCGCTGCCGGCCGTGGCGCAGAGTGAGGAGCGGCGCCCCGCTCCCGCCTTCCCACGCATCCCTCCGCTCCCAGCCGGGTCCCCCCACAACTTTCCCGACGGCGGCGGGAGGACCCTACGGCGGCCGCGGGGCGCATCGCCGCCCACGGCCCGGCGGGGAGCGCAGCCCGCCCGGCTGCCCGGCGCCCCCCCCCCCCCAAAGGGGGGACGCTCCGCCGCCACCGGCAGACAAAGGCGGGCGCCGGGAGCCGCAACGGGGGACGCCCGGGAGAGCCTCTCCCGGTCAGTACCGGCGCTCCCCAACCGCTTCCCATCACCCCCGGTACCGGCTCCCAAAGTTATCGCGGTGCAGGGAGCTCGGCCCGGAGCCGCCAGCCCCGGGGCCGCGGGGGCTGCCCCCGCCGGGGCAACTCCGAAAATAGCAACCGCCCCCCTTCCCGCCTCCGGGGGCGACTCCGAAATAGCAGCAAACACCAAACACCCCCTCCCCACCCCCATCCGGGGCAGCGCCGGCACAGCAACTGCCGACCCCCCCAACCCTTCCGGGGGGTGGGGGGGCAACTCCGAAATAGCAACTGCCCCCCGCTTCCTCCGCGGGTAACACCAGCACAGCAAACCCCCAAATTTCCCCTCCCCGCATCAACCGGGTGCAACTCCAAGACACCAACCGCCACCCCACCCCCCCCCCCTTTTTCGGGAGGAACTCCACAACACACACCGCTCCCCCCCGCCCCGGTGCATGCTACGGAGCGCTCCCTCTCGCAGGGACGGGGTCAAGCGGGACCCAAGTTTGACGGTGCTGTCAAGCTCCCGCGGCGGATTGAATGAGGCGAGCGCTGCCCGCCGCCGCCATCCCCCCGCCGGGGACTAGTGCTGAGGCGCAACCCCTACTCCCACCCCCCCCACCCCCCCTCCCCGCACTCCCCGGGACGGCCCCGGGACCGCCGCCGAGGTCCCAGGGAAAGGCAGGAGGGAGCGGGCCGCAGAGCCCGGCGCGGCACGGCGGGGTTCGCAACACCGGCGAGGGGCGGCGAGCACGTTTTCCCGCACGCTGTAGACAAAGAAACGGCGCAGGCACCTCCGCACGGCGAACGCGGCGGCTCCGCGCCGAACCCCGCCGCGAACTTCGGTGGAGAAGGAGGGGGTGGGAAGGCGGGGGGAAAAGGGGGAAAACATTTTTTAAAAGGGGAAAATGATACAAAAATGAAAAAAAAAAAAACCGCTCGGGAAAAAAAAAATATAGCGGGGAAAAAAAAAGCGCGGGGAGGGGGCTGCGCGGGGCGGGGCAGGGCGGCGGCTCACCTTGGCGGAGATCTCGGCGCTGGTGTCCACGGCCGCGTCGGACATGGCGGGGGCGTGCGGGGCTGTGGCGGGGCTGTGGCGGCGGCGCAGGCGGCGGCGCGAGCAGAACAATGCCAAGATGGCTTTGCGCGAGCCAGTGGGGACTCACGCGGCGCCACGGCCCCTCTTATAGAGCCGGGGGCGGCGCGCGCGCTGCCCCGCGCCGCGCCCATTGGTCGCGCGCGCCGCGGCCGCCCGCTCCCATTGGCCGCGGCTCAAACAATGGGCACGGCCGCTTAAAGAGGCAGGAGCCGGCGGCGCCGACACTGCGGCGATGAGTTCGGGCCCGGTCTCAGCGTGGGCGAGGCGCGGGGCGGTGGGCGGTGGAGTCCCGCCCCCTTTCCTTCCCCTCCCTTCGTGCTGCCTCCGCCCCCGCCCCGCCCCGCCAGGCGGCGGGAGGGAGAGAGGAGCTTCCCCCATCCGCCCCCCCGGTCCCCCGCCGCATGCCCGCCGAGGGGCGGGAGGCGTGCGCGCACGCCCGCGGAGGGAAGGAAAAAATAATACGAGTTAAAAATAATAATAGTAACGCGGGAGAACTGGCGCTGTCCTCTCCCCCCCGCACCCCGGTCCCCCGCGCCCGGGGAACGGTGCCCGGAGGTGCCGGAGCGGGCAGGTGGTACCGGGGAGCCCCGGGCCTGGCCCCGCCGGCATAACCCGTGTTCCCCCAGCGCAACCGGCGCCCCGTCTTTAGCGCAGTGGAAACTCCGTTTTGTGCCACAACAACAACAACAGCCGGCCGCCCCCGGGGGAGCGGCGGCCAGCCCAGCCCGCCGGGAGTACCGGCCGCCGCCGCCGCGCAGAAATGCGGGGTTCCCACCCATTTGCTTATTTTACAATTGAAAACACCCACCCAGAGCCGCCTCGCCGACCCTCTCCCCCACCCCCCACCTTTTCCTGAGCTCAAGGCTTGGCACGCACCGGGCGCTTCCCCGCACTCCCCCCTTCGCAGCCTGCCGCTACACCGGGCGTCAGACACCCCCCGCGGGTACCGGGGCCACCCCTGCGCCCCCCTTTCCTCCCTGCCGCGGGGTAACGGGGCACTGGCGCGGCGACTAGAGGGGGGGGGGAAGGGGAGCTTGCCACACTCAAGATGGCGCCGAGAGCCCTTCACGGGAAAACCACACGGTTTTGCCACCTGTCGAGAGCCGCTCAGCAGCCGTCAACGGCCCCGCGGACGAGGTAGTGCCGCGCCGAAGCGCTCCCCGCTGCGAGAGATGCGAAGGAAGGGGCGATGGGGTGAGTAAAAGTACCCCCAGACGGAGCAGCGTCTTTGCCACACTCAATATGGCCGCCGGGCCGAGGCGATAGACGGCGGAGCCTGTCCTCGGAGGGCGGGATATAGGGATCGAGCGATGCGGATTGGCCGGCAACGCTGAGCGAACGCTGTGCTGACGCTTTGCGGCTTATTATTGGCTGGAGCTCCTGTCTGTCTAAAGCGGAGTGGTTTTGAAAACCCGGAGCAGGTATAGGGCGGCGCGCTGGAGCGGAGCTGGGACTGCCTGCCTAGGGGTACGGGGCACCGGGCACTCTGCAGGGGCGCGATCCCCCCGGGCCGGCTATTGCAGGCTAGAGGGTGCGCTTTTCCTGGATCCTGGGAGCCGGGCTGCTCCCGGGCTTCCCCCCCACCGATTTAAGAGAGCTGCAGAGAAGCCATGGCAGCCCACGCACCACCTGGTACCAGGCTTTGTGGCACGAGGCGTCATGACACTGGCCTCCCTCACCCCATCCCTGCATGCCCCCGGGACACTGAGGCCGAAACGGCCCTGTTTCCAGGACAAAATGTCCCTTCCACAAAACACAATTGCACCACAAACAGGGTGCCCAGTTGTACTATGGAGTACTACTTTGCTCAGCATTTGGTGCCCTGCCCCTTGTGGGAGCAGCCCTGGGATGCTGACCGGGGAGCTTGGGGCCTTGGGGCTGTGGCGGGAGCGGGAAGCACCATGGCGGCGGTGGCCTCCTGTTGGCTGCTGACCATCCAGCTGACCTTGCAGCAGGGCTGGCCGCAGGTCTGCCCTGGCTGTCCCCCTGCCACTGGGGCCACCTTGCTGGCTGGGAGCCCGCCAGCTGAGCTCTGTCGCGGGAAACTCTTGCTTTGCGTCAGAGCCGCTCTCAGGGCAACGGTGCCCTGCTTGCAGCTTTCAGGCTGCCGGTGTTTAGTCAGGAAGGGCCTTTTGGGGACAACAAATTTCTCACATTGGCTGTCCCGCTCTGACCCCTCGGTGGGAGCAGGGCAGGAGCCTCTCCACGCGCCCTGGGGGAAGGAAAGGGCCATGGAAACTGGGATTTCTGGTCGCTGCTGGCTATGCCTCTTGGTCAGTGTGTTCAAGACAAGGGCAGCTGCTGTCTATTCCCAGAGCCGGTACTCAGGAGCGGCTGTGGGTTTTGGGTAGGTTGCTAACGGGGCTGGAAGCAGGAGCGCCCTCTGCCACAGCTCAGCCAGGGGCTGGCAGACAGTGAGTCTCTAAATGCATTCGAAAGAGGAAAGGAAAAAAAAAACACCCAAACCTGGCCCTAAAATAAAGCAGTTCTGCTATAACTTGGCTTTAATGCATGCCTTCTCCTCTAACCTCCTCAAATGTTTCCTTGGGCTTGGGGTTCCCACGTTTCAAGATTAAAAAAAAGAGACATGGGACATTTGGGGAAGAAAATTAGGAATCCTCAAGGGATGGTTACACCAGGATCTCACAGAAGGCAGGGCGGGGGAGGAAAAAAAAAAAACAACGGAGGCTGGAGTGGAAGCAAAACTGCCTTAAACCACTCTGCGTCGGAAATCCATGTATAGCCCTTGCTGCCGTCCCTCCGTGCAGTGGGATAACCCCGCTGGCAACTGAGTGCCCCTGCGCATAAGGCGGACAGAAACAGGCTCAGCTCAGCGTTTTATGCCTCAGCAGCCCAAAAAGAAACAACAACAAAACTCTTGCCTGTAAAAGGCAGCTGCTACTTTACTACTTCTCCACCCCTCCCGCCAGCTGGGGCTGGGAAGCGGCTCCACTGGGAGCAGCAAGAGGAGGAGGAGAGTGGAAAGGGACTTTGCACAAGTGCCTGAGCATCGAGGACAGAAGTTTCCAGGGCTGAGCTCTGCCTGGGACCTCACTCTGTCTGCGGCAGGCGATTGCTTTGGCAAAGGAGTCAAGGTGCTGGAGGAGGCGGTAGGAGTTTTCCCTCCTTGATGGCCGTTTCCCTAGCTCAGCAAGTAGCAGCCTCTCTAATCCCCGGCGAAGATCCTGCTGCTCAGGCGATTATTTCATCGTGGAAAGCTGCTCCTCGGAGGAAATTCTCATTACGCTCTTCGGAGAGGCAGGGGAGGGGCGACTGTCACCCAGACGCTCTGGAAAAAACAGAGGGATGAGCCTGCAGCATCCCTGGGCTCCGGCGCACGAGACATGGTAGTGTTTCTAGGTCAGGCTGGTGATGCAGGATGTGAAGCCGGCAGAGATGACATCTTAGTGGTGTCACCTTCTGTCCTTCGATGGGCAAGGGTTTCATGCGGGGGCCATGGCTTTGTGGGCATTTGCTCTTTGGGGCTTGGAGGAGCCGGTGGGGAAGGAGCGCTGCTGGGGAGGCTGGAGGACGGTGGGGAGATGGGAGGGAGCCTCATGTGCATTCACAGGGGGGAGCAGAGGTGCGTAGAGCACTAGGGCCAGCTCACAGGTCCAAAAAGCGTCTTTGTGAGGCTGTGGGGCCAAAGCTGAGACCCTGGCACAGGAGGCAGAGACTGCGCTTGGAGACTGCCAGCCACCCCAGCCCAGGCGTGATGAGGCTGCCCTCCTCCCCACATCCCAGGCTGCTGCTCCACCGTCCGTCCCCACGAACTGCGTAAACAGGAGGGAGCAGGTCCCTGTGGCACACTTTAATTAAGGGATGGAGACACCGACTTTGCCTTTCCCCAGAGGATTGCAAAAGGCCCAGGCGGGCCCCACACTTCAGCTCACAGCCATCCCTGCTCCGACACGCGCTCAGCCCCCTGTGTTACAAAACAGGGCTCTGACTCACTGGCCTTTCCCAGCCCGCTGCTCACAGAGCCTGGAATTTGCAGGGATCCCTCAGAGGGATCTAGGGAGTTTGGCTGCTCTGCACCCCACTGCCGGCACCCAGAGCGGGACGTAGCAGGCAGGACGTGGCATTGTCCCATCGATGTCCTCCTGAGGCGTCCAAATGGAGCCATGGGGTGAAGACAGCTTTCTAGGGAGATTATTCCCTGTGTCTGGAGGACACGGGAGAGTGGCCTCTCCAGGTCCCCTGACTCCAGCAAGCAATGACATGGCAGTCCCTTAACATCCAAGATGCCCACTAGCTTCTCCACAGCTCCAGGAAGCCACTGCCCTGGCCAGCCGAGAGGCGGTGGCAAGGGAGCACTCTTTTCTGCCTCCCTCGGCTGGGAACTGTCAGGAGCCAGGGCCAGGTTGAGGGCAGCAATATGCTCCAGCACTGCTGCTAATCTGGCTTCTGCCTACTGGCAGGGTGGGGACACGACAGGGGGACAAGGGAAGTGTCCGGTTTGGGATGCTGGCTTTTCCAAGGGAGTCCGCAACAGCAGGAGGGGACCCAGATCACCTTCCTGGCTGCTGAGGGCCAGTGCTGGTGGTGTCATGACCTGGGTGCCGGCACTCAAATCCCTGTCCTTCCCTGCCTGCATGCCAAGGCGTCCCCAGCTCGCCCCTGGCAGGCTGCTGAGGCCCCGCAGCTGGGTTTAAAGGCAGCAAAGCTGATTATTGCCTTTCTCTCAAGCAAAGGGTGAGGAGGGCATTGGGGCAACCTGCCTCAGAGTCGGGGGGAAGAGACCTGTGGGGGCCTGGTGAAGTTGGAAAGCAATGTTTCTCACTTTTAATGAGTTTTCTGGTTTTTCCCCTGGTTTGAAGGTTGGTAGTGACTATGAGTGAGGAACACTGTGGATCAGACTCAGGGCAAGGGCATATCACTCGGAGATCACACACCCACACCCTGCCCCGGGCCTGGGCCTTGGGCCAGAGACATGGTTTCGCTCCTTGGGCTCCCGTCCCACTGCTCAAAGTGATGCGTGGAAGAGGTTTAAAAGGAGAGCAAGAGAGGAAGGTGGGAGGGGGGAGGCAAAGCCAGGTTCCCTCCCTGCCACTCCCAGTGCTCTGCAAACATGAGGTATTTGCAGTGTCCTGAGGAGGAGGGAAAACACCTCCCTGCACGTGCCCAAGGCTGGTTGTGTGTTGGGGCAGGGATTGCTGCACAGTATGGCCAGCCCTGGGGCACACATGACCCCGATCGTGTCCTGCTCTCTGTCCCCCTTCCTCCCACTGTGCCAGCAAGATGCCCCCCAGAGCCACCCCATAGGGCTCCCCACCCAATTGGGGCCACCCTCCTACCCCAAGCCATCCCCAGGGCACTGAAGGCCATCATCCTGCAGGGGCAAACACATGGAGAGGTACCACTCCTTCGTCTTGTACGTCCTTGCTGCGTTGGCACACCTGGGAGAAGATGGGCACCCAACGCGCATGCACACACTCACAAAACCATCCCCAAATCTGGATCAGTATCAGAGAGAATTAATTACTGGCTTATGCATATTCAGATGAGAAACTCATCTGAACCTGGCGGCAGTTTGGCGCCTGGGGCAGCCCTAGAAAGGAGAATTCCTCTGGAGAGATACAAATCACCGCTCCCCTCTATTGCTTCCCCTGTGGAGCACCACCTCCTGGGGGAGACTGAGCCTTGATTTCCTTTTTTACCTCCTTCTTCATTTTCAATCTGCACAGGGCCCCTGTAATTACAATGGGCTGCTTTAGGGCTTGAGTTATTTATTGGGTAACAGCGACACACCTACCCGGCTCCAGCCGCCTGCCTGCCCGCGTGTCATGGCTTGTCCTGCCTACCCAGCAGCGCTCGCTGTGCCGTGCTATGCTGTGCTGCTTTAGCTCAAGACAGCGTGGGCAGCGGCAGCAAACTGGGACCACCAGCCTTAAGCAATCCACTAAACACACATCCATGGTGGTGTAGACCCTCTGAGCAGGGGTGAGAGCCAGACTTTTTTCATTGCAAAACACCATCTCGCACACACGTTTGTGTGCTGCTACAATGGGTGATGGATGCCACCGAGGATCACACCACTTCTGAAATCTTTGGTGCCTGTTTACAGGTGGGGAAGGCGAGGTGTGGAGCAAGGAGGTGATTTTCCCGGGGTCATCCCAGGAGACTGGAAGAAGAACCCACCCCTCCAGCTGATGTGCAGCTGGGTGAGAAGGTGCCAGCCGTAATGCTTGGCTCAGCACTGCTAGTGGTGGGATGTGTCCCCCGTGCCTCTGCATTGCTTCCCTGCAGGGGTCCTCTGCCCAGCCCCAGCTCGGCATCCCCCTGCCCAACACCACTCCCCCCACACATGGGCTTCTGTGTTTGGAGCAGACAAGCACTCGGGGCTGAAGACCACATGGCTGGAGACAATTAAATAATTGATGGACCAGAAGTCTCGAGCAGCTACTAAACCTCCAGGGGCAGCATTTGAGAGGCAAAGCAGAGCCCCGGACAAGCTCTCCTTCTCTTTGTTACCATGCCAGTGTGTCTCACTCCTTCCTGGGGCTTCTGGTGGGCTGAAGATGTGGGGTGCTAGGGATGGGAGCACTCATCCATTTGCCTCACCTCTCAGCTCACCCCCTGCGCTGCTGGAGCACTAGAGGCACTGGCTGCCTTCTAGCCAGGCGGGGAGGAGCTGGTGGGAAGGAGGCCGCTGCTTCCAGGCTGAAATGCACCTGCATGGGATGGTTCCTACAGAGCAGCACCCTCAGAAAGAGTGAGCTGAGTGGGGAGGAGGAAAAAAACCTGCAAAATCAGAGCAGGTGCCTAGCTCTTCCCTGTACAAGAGCATGGGGCCACCAGAAAGCGGCAAGCTCCACACCAGCGAAAGGGACAGCTCTTCTGCCAAGCTGCAGCCTCCTTGCTGTGGGAGCATGGAGAACAGCTTAAATAATTACAAGCAAAAAGTAACTTGATAAATTCAGCATAGAAATCAGGAGGAGTTAAATCCAGTGGTCCCACTCTCAGCTCTAGAGATCCCTCGGCTCCGAAGCCTTGTCAGCTGGGAGAGGATTGCTGTGCCTGGCCCCGAGCATCCTGGCAGAGGGGCCGTTCAGTCACTGCTGGCAGAGCCACGCTTGGCATCAGGGGGTTGCAAGGCAAGAGGGATAGCCCCTGTGCAATGGCCGTGGCCATAAGGATCCCGGGCATCAGCCTCGTGGGGTCTCAGTGGTGAGAGGAAGAGGTTTTTCCACCTGAAGCGCTGATGCAGAGCTGCCATGGGATTCGTCAGGCTGCAGCTTGAACCATCTCCCTGCACTAGACATATTTGTCGATATTTAACCCGCCAATAAAAGTGGTGCATGACAAAATTGAATATTTAATTTAATACACGCTAACCAGGAGCCGGTTGGCATTTCACCCAATAGAAAATGTTTGCAGCCCTCTCTCTCTTTTTAACTGATTTTTCATGGAAGATTGTTGAATATTTTTTTTCTTGGGATTTATTCACATCGTTTTTTGTTTTAGGTGCTGCTTGTCATGATCTGAAAGTGATGATTTTCATTTACCAGTTCAGGAGTTTAATGAACAAGCTATTTGAATAACAGTTTGGACAAGTATTTAAAAAAAAAAAAAAAGAAGAGAGAAGAATCCATTTCAATTCCTCAGAAACAGCCCCCCCTCCACCAACTTCAGTAATTTGCAGAAGAGCAGTTTCTTCATTTTTTTTTTCCCCAGCATACTAGATGAAACAGTTGAAAGTGTTTGAAGCTGGCAAGAAATGCATTTCTAGCTACTGATGTAATGAAAATATAAATTGGCAGATTTTTCACGCTGGGTCAACGTGTAGCGATAAGCACAATGCCATACCTTTTGAGCAGTATTTGTTGGTAAACAGATGGGAAGCAGCCTGTAATGTCAGTGGTCCATAATACACAGCAAATGTGCATTGGTGGGTTTGCTGTCAGAACAATAAATCGCGCAACTTCCTGGCGGAGCCTGGGCCATCCTGTGTGCAGGCACTGTTGAGCCTGTTGTGGGCAAAACACACAATGTGGAGAATTGCAATGAATAATTTAGAGAGCATCCTTGTTTGCCTGTCTTAAACTGCCCATTGAGTCATTTCTACTGCTCCCATTTCAAGCGGCCAGAGGAATCCTTCCTATTTTCCATGCCAAATATAGCAGTTTTTCCAGAAATGCTCGAACACACAAGCCAGGAAGTTTCCCTTCTCTGGGTGAGTCACTGGAAGTTCAGGCTGCAGTTTCACGATTGCTTCAAGCTGATCAAAAGCTGTGCAGCTGACAATAGCAGCCGTCCAGCCCTGCCCAGTGAGTGGCCTCACTCCCTCCTTGTGCAACAAGTCGGATTAGGGAACAGATCAGGCTGAAAACAAATCTTTCCAGGTTTTTTTTTTAGGAGGAAGTTGATTTTCAACCAAATCATTTGGCCGACTTGTCTCATGCTGTGCAGACTTGATAGGAGAGGAAGCTTTTCTCATCTGAGAGGTGTGTTGTAACGATGCTCCTTACACCAGAGTGACCAAAGGCAGAGGCAAAGAAGAACTGGGGGTGAAGTGCCATGCCCATGGGGTCACAGATGAGTGTGTGTCCCCTGCATCACACAGCTCAGCTGCAGAGCCAACAGCTCAGCATGGGAACACAGGGAGGATCCCTGCCTGGAAAGGGTTTTCTTGGGTGCCGTTTCTCAGATCCAGGACGAGAACACGATTTGGGACATCAGGACTGTCTGTATCTCAGGACTGTCCCCAGCTAGGCCAGGATGCTCAGGCATCCTACTTCAGTGGAGACACCTGTGATACGCAGGACCTCAGAGAGGACAGGTATTTCAACCTCCTCGTTTGGGATCAAGACAGCTGTCTTCTTACTTCTTCTCTCCTTTCCACCCTCCCATGTCCCCCAGCATTTTTTCTAGCTACTTTCCACATTGATTTCCAAAGCAAGGGAGGCTTCCTCCCATTTCTGCTGCCCGTTCCCTTCCAATCCTTGCAAACCCATAGAGCCAATTTTAAACAAATTTGATGGCAAGGTGAGGAGGAGGTCCTAGATCTTCTTGCAAGTGTTCTTGCAAGCAGAGGGGGGATGCTCACTAGTTCCCCCCAAGAGAGACTGGCCACTGCAAACACAGGCTTTTTATTAGTCACCAGAGAACCCACACCAAGTACCATGTACCATGGCAGAAGCATAGTTTTGAAGCTGCAGTTTCCCCAGCACTGCTCATCCCTGGGGGTGCACCTCAGCTTCTCCCAGCTTCTCCAGCCACCATCCTGCCCCTTAGTGGACATGGCTCTTGCAAAGGCCATGCCCTGGTAGGCCTGGGGTTTTGGGGCTGCAGTCTGCTCCACGGGGCTCCTGCATGGGTAAACCAGCCTGGTTTGTTATGTGGTTTTAGTGCCCTCAAGAGCTGCAGCTTCTGTGGCTGGGGGATCCCCATGGTTCCGTGGACTGCTTTTAAGGAAGGGTAACTGAGGCCAGCAAGCGTCTTGCCAGGTGGTATTGGCTTGCTACAAAGGAACTTGCATCTCTGGTAGGATATTTTTGGAGATCAGCAAAGCAGAACAGGTTGAAAATCCCTGCTCTAGAAACCTGCATTATTTTTCTCCTCCTCCCAATGTTTGTTCCCTTATTTCTCAGAGACGGTGCTTGCCTCTTTGCAGAGAAGCCTTGCTGACAGGCAGTTTCTCTGCCTACTTTGGAAAGGCATCCCAGCTCGCCTCCAGTCTCTCCCTCCCTCTTCTGAGGGAGCCTCATGGCCAGAGTTTGCTCCTGCTGGCCCTGATCCAGTCAGGCACTTACGCAGGTCACTGCTCCAACTCAGAAGCCAGTGGATCTTTCCCAGGCTGCCTGGGGACTAACAGGTTTTCTTGTTCCGTCTCCTGGAGAAGCTGGGGAAGGGATTGGGGGTCCAAGCTAGGGCCATACCTGGCTCCAGTGCCCATCTCTGGGTGAGCTATCTGAGGTGCTGGTGTAGTTCTTTCCTACCCTATGTGACACTGCTGTCCCCAGGTGCTGGTACTGCAGGGTCACAAAGCCACCAGAGTGGGACACAGCACCTCCTGGGCAGTCCAGGCTGGAAGGGTGCCTGCGGGCAGTGGCAGGCAGTTGGGCAGCCCCAGTGCCGGGTGGGACAGCCCTGTCGTGGACTGCCGGCTGCCACCAAGGAAAGTTCCTCCTTTCTAGGGCTTTGCTTCCTATCTCCAGCGTTTTCCATCTGCCAGGGGAGATCAGGGCCAGAACACACCCCTGCTATGAAAGCCCCCAAGGCAGGACATGCCACCATCCCTGCCTGCCCTCCTAGGAGGTACAGCAAGGAACAGCCATGCTCAAACTACGACTCCCTTGGGTCCCTACAGCTTGTGTCCCACCACGAGGATGGCTCCCCACACAGGGAGCCAGGTGGGTGTTGGGACACTGATGGTCCCTCCCCAGATCCAGGTGACTCAGGGTATGAGGACTTGGTTTGGTCACCGCACAGTGCTCCCCTCTCCACTGCTTGCCTGCAGTGGGAGCCAGCAGCTTAGCTCAAGCAGGCACCTTGGCTGCCCTGGTGCAACGGGGACCAACAACTCCTTGTCCCCCTGTGATGGGAGCCTGGGTGGGACACAAAATTGCTCAGGCTGGACACTTTGCGACAGCCAAAATCCGCAGCTGAGAGCTGCGATGGGGTCTGGTTCGAAAGGACATGGGTGGAGCCAGGAGCAAGCAAGACCAAAAGGCACTGCTGGGTGATGAGACTGCTCCGCACGTTATGAATCCACTGCAACCCTCGCCCTGCCACCTCTCACCTCTGACATGTGCCATCCACCCCAGGGGACAAACCTTCCCAAGGCCAAGGCAGCAGGGACTCAGCACCCCACACACACAAGCTGGGGAGGCTTCGGCACACACAATGCTCTGAAAACCCATCAGGAGGAGGCAATGGGGGGAGGCAGGGGAGCAGAATGGTTCTGAGCACTTGAAGGTCAGCCCGTATGGATGAATTCAAGGGATGCTAAGCCCTTCCACTGCACCCTTGTGCCAGATGCCCCTAGGTCAAACAGGCTCTGCCCGTGCCCGGTGTAGCAGGATCTCTGTGCGGTCCCTCCAGCTGTGCCACTGAGCTGCCTCCTCCCCTCCGCGGCCGCCCCTGGCAGATCAGTCACAGTCTGGGCAGTAGATGCTGCAGGACGGAGCGGAAATGAAGCAGCTGAGGCTCTGCGGATCTGCTGTTTATCTCCACGCCACTCACACACCCTCGGTTGGGCTCCGGAAGAGTAATTCACCTCGGCCTTCCCTTCCACACCGTTTCCACCCCCGCTGGGACAGTGGGGTCCCCTCCAGCACTTCCCGCACCCCGTGCATCCCACAGCCGGCAAGCCCAGGCTGAGATCTCCTCCCTTAGCACAGCCGGGACGCCGCTCCTGTTCCCCAGCTGAGCTGCGCGGGCTTTGCCCCAGGATGTGAATTTGGGTGCTTGGAATTTATCCGCGCTGTTTTGGCTGTGGCTGAACTCCACCTCCGGGCAACGACATGTTGTTTCCATAGTAGCTAATGGACTGGAGATGGAAAGGGGGAAACACATACCGGCACTAAAAAAGGACTCGTGAGTAATGTGGTTGCTCCCAGCAAAGAGTAGGAACAACTTTCTAGCACTCAATGGAGCCCCTCCTTCGCCCGGCACCTGTAAAGTGTCAAGAGAGCGTGTGTGCGCAGGGCTGTGCGGCTGTGGGCATGGGCAGTGAGGACAAGGGGGTCCATGTGGGTGCTGGGAGGTTTGGGGGTGCATGGCACTGGGGAGGGGGCACATGGCACTATGCAGGGGCGGCCTGTGCAAGGAGATGGGGGCCATGGCAAGCACAAGAGCCTGTGGGGAGGGTGCAGTGCAGGGGGTGGGCACATGTCTGCAGGGGTGTCTGCACCCTTTTGTGTGCAGAGGGCAGTTCCCAGAGGGTGGAGGGAGCAGCCCTGGGCAGGCTTACACCACGGTGGTCCCCCAGAGCAGAGGCTGTTAGAGCGAGTAGTGTGGCTGGGACAAGGCAGGTCACAGGTGTCCAAAGGCTATGCTCACCCATGGGACAATAAAGGGTGACAAGGACAAAGTCTGGAAGGTGCAAAGAGGCGAGGAGCTACTAAGGAATTGAGGGGAGGTCAGGAGTCTTCGTCCCTGCCAGACCCCCCGTGCAGGCACTGGGTCGGTCTCGGTGTGAGAGCAGGGGGTCAGCCCCAGCTCTGCTGCTGACCTGCTTGCAGCCTTCCCATGATCCGTGAGTCCCACAGCTCTCCAGGAGTAGGGAGGACTAGATTTTCCTCCCATGCCAGAGCCCCGGGCTCCCCCTTGGCCTGCCAGGCCCAGGACCACAGGTCCACCACCCTTTGACATTTCCATTGCACTCAGCTACACCATGGACGAAATCTGCCCTCGAGGAGAACAGAGCCATTACTCCACATGCAAATGGGGGCGTCCTCGTTCCCATCTCTGGCCAGCAGCCTTGGCCGGATCCCTGTGCCCCAGCTGCTCTTACAGCATTTTTCTTCCACTTGCATGTTCCCCAGCTTGTTCAGTTGCATAGCTCCTGCTGTGTCCGGCTCTTTGTGTTGTTTGCCGTTAAGTAAATCACTGGCAGCTCCCCAGAGCACTTGGTAATGGCAGGATAATTCCCAGCAAGACCCTGATAATTCACTTGAAGGAAAGCAGAGCAGAGGAAAACAGCACTATTAGCCATTATCCTGGTCTCTCAAAGGCTTCCTCGCCTGCAGAAATGCCATGCAGTGCAGCAGGCCTGCCTGCCACAGCTCCCAGATGTTGCAGGCCATGGGAGGGCCACAAGCAGCAGAGGAGGCCAGGCTTCAGCCTTCTCTTGCCAACCTGGACCAACAGAAGAAATGCAGGCAAGTGCATCTGCCTGCCATGGGAACAAGTGGGCTGGCGTCAGTTCTAGGAAAGGTACCCCAAGTATGGGAGTCAGGCAATGCAGAAGTGCCCATCAGGCAGTGCAGAACTGCAGGATGCTCCAGCTTCAGGTCTCCCACCAAGAGCATGGGAAGCACGACAGGACCAAGGTCTTGAGCTGCAGGAGTGACCCTTTGGCCAAGACCCAGAGCAGAGTTCTGGCTGGGGGTTTGCCAGGGGCTGCTCAAGCACTGACCCTGCCCCACTGAGCCACTCTGCACCCACCGGATCCGCATCCATATGTGGATATCAATGCCAAACAGCTTCACCTAGACTCTCCAAAGAGCTCCCAGCTATCTTTCTGAGTTGCACGGGTGTGTGGCACGGCAGGGGGATGCCAGGAGGGCAGAGCCTCCAAAGAGCTTGGAGGGGACCTCGAGGCTATGGAGTGCCTGCAGAAGCCACCTGCTTCCTTCCAGCCCTGCAACAGGGCACCAAGCTCCTTTGCAAACCTGCCCCTGAAGTGGCTGCTAGCGTTTCTGTGAGAGGCCTCTGTTTGCAGAAGTGCTGAACTTCCCCCCTGAGCCTTCCAGCAGCGGAGGGAGCCTGCAGCGGCCAACAGCAGCCCCCCGCTTGGCTCGCCGCGCCAGCACCCGGGGAGGGCGAGGTACATGCTGCTCCACCCAAACCCATGCTCACACCCCTCGGCATGCTCACACACACACGGGCACCCACACACGGAGGAATGCATACAGGAAGGTGCACACACACTTATATAGGCGCAGGTTTTCAGACACTTCTCATTGTTTGGCTTTGGAGCAAAGTCCTGGCTTCGTTGGGAGCAATAAAGGCTTCCAGGCCAGGCTAGTAGTTAAAATAGTAAACTTTAAGAGGAAAAGAGTTCTCTGACTCTTTCCGCAGCGGCAGTCACTGTTGCCTGACAAAGGCTTTCCCTCTGTTCACTTTATGCACATGCACATTTGGTGCTGATTAAGTGTGTGGGACTGCAGCTCCAAGTGCGTGGGACTGCAGCTCCAAGTGCGTGGGGCAGGCCTGCTCCCAAGCACCTGCAGGTGAACCCACACCCACCCCACACGCCTGGTCCCATCCAGGCTCTCTCTCACAGCAGCCAGCTGAGGTATGGGAGACCATCCCGAAAGTGTCCTGGCTTTGGTTGCTCTCCCATGTTCTCCCCGGGAATGGTTAGTCCATGGAAGAGAGCCGTGTTTTGATAGTCAATGCCTGCATGTGTTTCACAGCGACGCCTATTGCTCTGAGCTCATGCAGCAAGAAATGAATGGCCCAGGAAACAGAGCAGGTTGCAGGGAGACTGGGAGCAGCCTGTCCCTCTTGGAGAAGTCAGTTCTACCTTTCTGGGCACCTGAGGAGGTCTTAGCCCCCACCCCACTTGAGCATTGCAGTTACCGTCGAATGTTTTGTGTCAGAGGAACAGATCATGGCCCTGACCTTGGCTTGCAGGATCTACCACAGCCTTATACCGCGGAGCACCCAGAGACAAGGAGAGCTTGAACTCTCCTCAGTGAAGATGTTGAAAGTCTGTCCTTTTGAAAACCAAGGGCTTGCTTCCATTTCAAAGATGCAATAATAATTTTTGTAACAGCGTTGAGGGCAAAGCATTCACCCTCATCAGCTCATGTGGCCTCCAACCCTGCAATGCTGGCATGGAAAGCGTAGGACAGGTTTGACGTACTTTGCATGAGTTGCTAGAGATAAATGTGACAATATTGCATATTTGATGCTGTCTCCTCAGGGCAAAAGTCCTTATGTCCAGGGTACCATTCTGCTGTAAAGCAGCCAGAAATGGTGGTGAGAAAGGGATGAGGTGGCAGAGATGTGGCCACGTTCTTATGGACAAGATGAAGTCTGCCAGATGGAGCAAAGCTTTACTGAGGGATGCTTCAAGGTGATAGCTGAGGGTGAGATTTTACCGCCTCTAATATAACCATCTAAGACAGGGATGCTCACTGTCATCAAGTAGGACAGAGAAGCACCTTCAGTGCACAGTTCATCTTCCTTTTCCTCCCACCTTTCACCCATCCCGTATGTTAGTGGCCTTCCACCAAGCAGGCAAGGAAAATACTTCTCCACTTCTAAGGTCTGTATCCTCGTGTCATGGCCCAACTGCTCCTTCTAGGATGCAGCCTTTCACTGCCACCTGCAAACATGATGCAAGGCCAACCAGTCTGACTCTCGTCTCCCTTATATCTCTTTTCCTTTGATTGCACCGACTTCAGCAGAGCCCTTCCTTCTGCCATCACAAGACAACATGTTGGGTCGCTTGTGAGAAGACAATCCTGCCATAGTGTAAGGCTCGTGAGCAGCTCTGATCTAACAGGAATTCCCTTTAGCACTGTGATCTGGGGTCTCAGCCTCAGACTGGGGGCTAGGATTTTGAGAAGGAACGAGTTCCCCAAGTTGAGACCTCCAAGGAAGGCCTTGTTTGGTCTTTCGGGTTGACGGCAGTTCCAAACACATGTTGAAGATTTACATATCGGAGAGGCTCCCAGGTCTTTGCTGACTCTGAGCTGGGGTTAGCCACACTTTGGCTCTCTGCCCTTGACTGTTTGACACTGCATATTAAGGGATCCCTTGAAGGTAGAGAGGAGGGCAGGCTGGATGAGCTGTCTCCCCGACCGTGATTTCAGGGAGCTCATTTGCTTACCTCCAGGTCTTGGTGAAGTAGATGGAGGTGCAGTGCATCTGGGAGGATCAGACCAGAAAGGATGGCCACCCCTCCCATGTGGTTTCTTTTACACCACAGGTGATTGTATTTTGCCCACTTACTCCTACAATGGATGCCGAATCAAACACCTCTTCCAGAAGGGAACCAAGTCTTGATCTGCAGATAAACCCATAGAGTTTCGGTCTCCCATTAGCTGGTTGGTTCAGATGATTAATCATGCTTCTTGTTGAGGAAGCCTGATCATTCTAATGTGGGTTTACCCTGGCTTTGGAATTTAGCCATTGGTTTGTTGCCTATATTAAAATATTTAGCATTGAAATGGAGGCAATTAGGCTCCTGAGAGAGTTTTAACTTTAAAAACTTCAACTCCTAGTTAAGGCTTTTGTCAGTTAGTATAAAGAAAAGAGTCATAGGTCCTCAGCTGAAGACTAAGGAGGACGGTTTTGTTAATGGAGTGATAAAACAATAAATCTCTTGATGTGTAAAGGTGCTAGATTAAAATTAGTGTAGACAGAGCAATAAGGATATTTTAGCATTGACTGTCCTCATCAGACATTAACAAAGTCAGGCTTTATGAACACCACCTTCTTTAAGACACTTGTGAGATCAAGCACTGATAATGATACATTAAGTGGCCCTAATGCTGCAGCTAATGCGGAACTGATATGAATGTGATGTTAGCCAACAGAGGTAGGTATCCCAGGTATGTGCTGTGGGATACCTGCTTGGGGTATGTTGAGATGAATACGTACGTTTGGATTGCTGTAGGGGATCGAAAGGCGTGTCTGAGGGTTTTGTTTCCCAGGGTGAGGTCTCTGACACCTGTGGTGCATCTTCCTTCTGCCAAGCCAGAGAGATTGGGAGCATGATGAGAAACGGCTGGAGGTTTTACTTTGTTAGAACGTGTCCTTCATGTCAGCAAGGGGCTATAGAGTTTGTGTCTTCTTGGTTTCTCCTCTGTAAATGTTCAGTGTTACCTACAACAACTGAAAATAGCTTTCCTGGGGCCTTAGGAAAACACTCATACACCCCTTAATCTCTGTTTCATTTAGATAACCAGACTAGATATGTGTGCTTTCCTTCTCTCCCATGCTTGGGCTTCCCTGCAGTGGTTCTTTTCTACATCTTCTCCCATGTTTCACCCCCATTAACAAACCAAACCAAACCAAGACCCAGAAGCATAGGCAGGACTTCTGCATCAGCCATGTCATTGCTCTCTATTTAAACATCCAAAACACACTACTCCTTTAAGTCCCATATTGCAGTAGGAGTTTTAGTTGAGCTGGTTGCATGCTTTGAACCTTTCCATCTTCCCTCTTGGTATGTGAAGTCCACAATCTGCTCCATCCTTCTTTCATCTGACCTGCTAAGATGTTTGGTCTGAATGGATTGAGTTCACCTAAAGAAAAAACCACTGAACAGGACTGTGATGCCCTTATCTCCTTACCTGTCTTTCTGCCATGTGCCAGCGTTGTCAGTGGTGAGAAGGATTCAGAAGCATCCACCTTCCAGGGGAAGCCTGTGGAGAAGGCTCCTGTGTGTTAACAGAGATCAACTATTTCTGAGGCCCGCCTGTAGCTGGCCTCTGTAGGAAATACTTGTTGTACTGCATAGTTCTTGGTCAAAATGTTCACAAGAACAAAGTTGGGATCAGGCAGTGACCTTCGCTTACCAAACCCTGGATCATTTTTGTATACCAAGCCTTGTTGCCACAAAAACAGGACAATTCATTATTTACATTCTTGCTTGTTAGCTCTGTGTTGGTTGAAGCTCAGATTCTCTTCCACTTTTTTGCATGATGCCAGGTTAACAGGTCTGAGTTATCCAATGATCTCATTTGCGTTTTTTAGAAATTCTGGCAAAGCATTAGCATTTCTCTGATCTTCTTGCAAATAAAGATTAGAAAGGCAGGACACCTCTGCCAGCTCTCTAAGGACTCTTCTGGGCTTGTGAGTTTACTCTTGTATGTGCTCTAAAATCTTTCCAAGATTCCAGTGGTCTAAACGATATCTCGTCTGATATGAGTATATCCCCCTCCTGCTCTCCAAATGGAATTGCTTACTGAGCACAACAACTTTTATATATCACTGTTAGTTTTATCATCATTTTGGTGTTAGGTGGAGACTGTATCAGTGCTGTCACTTCTTTTGTTCTCCATCTACCTGCAAGTCTCTCCTGTTGTCCTCACCCCTGCCCAACATGAATTTTTTCCTTTATCTTTTTTAGCTTTCCTAATCAATATCTTACGTTTGCGTTTTATTGACTGATTTTTAGTGTCCCTCCTCCCCTCCAGTTGTGATGTGTAGCTTTTTGCTTTCCAGTTCACCACTGAATCAGAATGGGCTTGTAGCCAAACCCGTTTCCTCTCTGTTTGCACTGTGACCTGCCAGCTATCAAAAACTCTTTCTGAAGAGCTCACAATATTTTCTTACATTTTTTCTAAATTATTCCAACCAACCAGTTTCTCTCCTACTTTCTCTCAGCTTTGGTAAAATCAACCCTATGGAGCATCACACGTGAGCAAGCCAGAACTGCCCTTTTTCACCCCGAACAAGCAGAATCGGGTCATGCTGACTGGCCCCCAGGCAACCACTACCTTCCAGCCCAGCGATTAATTAATCTGTATCTGTCATAATGAAGTCCGGAGTCATATTATTTTGTGTCCTGCATGGTTCCTTTTGTGTCAGATTGTTACCTACAGTTTCATCAACCTGAATTCTTTATTTTTTTCCTCGTGAACATGTCAGACCTTCAGGATGGTCTTCACCCAGGTGTAATTTCCCCAAACAACCCAGTGTGTTTTATCCCAGTTGCCCCGATGGCAGGCCAGGCAGAAATTAATGGCTCCTGCTCTCTGGTTCAGCTGCCCAATGCAGAGCCTGGCAGGCAGGACTGCTCTCTGGTGTTGGTGTTAGCACGTTGCTCCATGTGCAGTCCAGATCTCGTACTTCACAGTTATCAATAATTCTAAACCGAGGAAACAACCCATCCATAAAGCACTCCCTCCCACACAGCTCTCATGCAGACTACAGCCGGGGATCACGTCATTCCCCTCACGTGAACCACACCAGTGGCTTTCATTCCTACCAATGGTATCAAGTTTTTCCTCATCATGGAGGGCTTCCCATTCTTTTGGCTTGGTAAGTACAAATCTAACCCTGATGGCATTAGATGCGACCCAGATCTCTTCCACTCCTCTGCCACATGGGCTCATTTTGTTCGTAAGAAATTGTGTTTCAACTGCTTTTATCTCCTCAGTGTCTTTGCCTTGCATTTTCAGCCCAGTCCTTCCCCAGACTGTCACCAGCATGACTCAAAGCCACTGCAGTCCCCAGCAGAGCCCCAGTCTACCTGCAGCTCTGCCTCCTGCACAGCCCAGGGCTTCATCTGACAAAACCAACACAGCTGGTCACTTCTTATACCTTCTTCCTTTTCTTTTGGGGCTGGAAGAGTTTCTACAAATACCCCTTGGACTTTCTTATATAGGATGGACACCATACTGGGGTGTGTTAACACCAACAAAGACTTGTCAGATGACTTCAAAATCCCACCCAGCCTCTCCACTACATCTGCTATCCTTTCTTCCAGGAGAAAGCACAGCATGCCCTATAGCTCCTGGGCTATCTAAACATCTCCATTTACTTTTTGCCTCTCTGCCCCAGACTTTGATTCTGCTTCTCCAGTTTATAATCCTTCTCCTCCAAATACCTGCGACACCACTTGTCTGGGTGCCCAGGGGATCTCCGTGGTGGTTCCAGACTCCCCCCAGAGCTGTGTCTACTGAGCTGGGGCACCACTGGGGTATGGGCACCTCCCAGTCTGGAGCGTCTCCCCTTTTCCTGGGCTGGTTGGGCAATCCTCAAATTCATGAGTTCCCCAGCACATCTCGGCACTGGACAGACACCCCGCGCACCTTGTGGCACAGCAAGCACAGAGTGTGTGGTATTTAACAGCCACCTGGCTGGGCGGTGGGGGGAGAAATGGGGCAAAAAAAAGGGCAGGGGGTCATTTCCAGAACAAATCCCTCAGCCCCAGGCTGGCAAAGGGCATGTGGCAACCTCCCAGTGCTGCAGCCAAGAGGCCAAAGTGATGGGCTCTCTCCCAGTGCCACAGGCAGCCAGCTGAGGGGGAAGAGACAAGGGAGAGGAAAAGCCCAGAGCATCTCTCATCAGCTCGGGGAGAGCAGAGAGTGCAGAGGAGAGCAGAGCAGCGTCCTCCACTCTCCCCATGCGTGCAGGCAGCCAGGAGGCCATTGTGATTCAGGTCACAGCCTGGCAGGGCTTGGTGTGCCTTGGCTTGCTAGGAGAGGCTGGTGGCTTCTGGAGCTGCGGTCTGTCTTCTGCAAACAGCAGCCTGGGGCACCAGAGCCCACATGCGGGGCAATCTGCTTGGCCTTCTGTGGGCTCCTTCTTTTTCAGGGCCAAACAGCCCCTGTGGGGCACATCCCTCACCCCTCCCTGTCCTGTCTGGTGTGCCCCCATGGGCTGTTGCAAAGTTTCCTGCCCAGCAAAATTTTCTGCTAACAGTCCTGCAAGGGAAAGAGCAACAAAGCTTTTCTGTGTTCCAGCCCCAGGAGGGGGAGGGGAGGACAGAGGGGGTCTCAGATCAGAGGGGGTTCTTGCTTGGAGAGGACACAGCCCATGTTCAGGTCTGCCCGCTGCCTCACTGAGATGCCAGCCGTTGGACTCCCAAGCACTGCCTTCTGCAAAGTGGCTTTTCCCATTGTGTCCTCTGTCACCCTAGTTCTGTCCCCAAGGGACCTTTCTCACTCCTGAGCCGTGCTGGTAACTCCTGGCCTCCAGGCTGAGGGCCAAAGGCTTTCAAGGCTGCCTGGGCAGCATGGGCTGGCAAGGGAGGGTAGCTTAGCATGAAGCTTTTTCTCTCCCTGCCCTGTGCACTTCATTGCTGGGGAAGGTGAGAAACACAATGCATGGCTAGCAAAGCCAAGGTGGAAACAACTGCATCCATGCAAGCAGGCAGCCAGGTACAGCCAGCTCCCCCCCAGGCAGCCCCATGCAGGCACCAGGCCGTGGCATTAAAGGAAAGATCAAGCTGCTGGTAATCAGCTCAGGGCTCAGGCCGTCAGGATCAGGCTGGACTATGAGGGCACCGTGCTTGTTCCTCAGCTGTTTGTTTTGGTTGCTTCCCCAACTTTTCCTTCCCTTAGGCAGCGGGGACCCACCGCATCACGTAGCACCAGCAGTAGCTACGACGGGCTGCCGGAGGGTACCATGCCAGGACACTAATCCATCTCACTACAATCTGGAGCTAATTCTTAATCTGGCAATGAGCTTCGGGGATTTCCCAGCACTGACACACTCTGCAATTGCATCTGAATTACAGCACCGATCCTCCCTCTGCACAAACACAGGCCTCTGTCCCTGCAGCAGAAGGAGGTGTTTATAGTCTAGATCCTATGACACCAGCTTCCCCTAAAGTCACCTCCTTTGTGTATCCCAGCTTCCCAGAGAGATTCAGCTGCAGGCAGTTATTTTTATGGTCTATTTCTTGGTCCCTAGCTCATGCAATGAAAATGAGTGACCCAAAAGCCAGATGGGACAGGTAGTCCTGGCTAGGAGCAACTAGCCTGTTTTAGGGGCAAGAAAAAAAGCCCAGAAAAATCACATTAGCTTTTAATGTAGGGAGGCTTGGTAGGACATAGTGCAGCATGAAATCCAGACTGCACAAAAAGGGAAGAGAGGTAGAGCAGGGCAGCCCAGAGGTCCATCTCCACCACTGCCCATACTGGCATACCACAGCCAGCCCGAATGTCTTCCAGATGCACAGCAAGCAGTGCAGGAGCAGGAACCGCAGGGTGGGATTGACCAGGTGGTCCTTTAGCTCTGGCCACCGGCAGTGCAGGGATGTTAGAGCTTTTGTATCTAACAGACTTCCATAGATTTTTCTTACATGACTTTGTCCGCTTGTTTATTGGCCATATGCAAACCTCTGAGCAGCCAGTGTCTCCTGCAGTGGGGAGTCCTTGCGTAACCTACGCCACCCATTTCACATTTCCACCTTCAGTCTCCATGTGCTGCCCTAATCGCTCTTCTGTTGGAGGTGGCAGGAACAGTCACGCCTCCTCACCTTTTCCATGCCACTTGGGATATTTTAACCTTCTATCATCTCCCCGTGGTGTCTGTTCATCCACATGGGCATCACAGACTTTCCCTGTACAGAACATCCTTGAAGCGCCTCTCCGAGCTTCATCCAACTCTAGGGAATCCCTAGGAAATCGGAGGGATGGAGCGGCAGGGGCAGGACCTGCCATGGGCAGGGATGCAGGCTGCAAACCACCTCACCCTCCGTGGGGCAGGGATGCGGGGTTGCGGGGATGCAGGCTGCAAACCACCTCGTCTTCCGCGGGGCAGGGGCTGAGGCCCGGCCGGGGTCGCCGTTTCGGGAGGCAGTGAGGTTTGCTCGGGACTTCGGGAACCGGCCGGTCCCCACCGCCCACGCCGCGACTCGCAAGCTTGGAGCGGGGCGCCCTCTGCCGTGGGAGAGCGGGGCTGCCGGGCTGTGGCCAGCGGGGCTGGGGCGGTGGGCCCCAAAACGGCTCACCCCGCTCCCGGCAGCCCCGTTACGACGGAAGGGGGGGCCGGGAGGCAGCGCCCCCCTTTCCTCCACCGCAGCAACACCTGGAGAGGCTGGCTCCCACCGTAGCCCCATCCTCATGCTCACCTCCTGTCCCCCATTCCCAACCAAGAATGCTGTGATAAGCCCTCCCACGAGTGTCCTCCTCCATGTGGGGTACAGCACCCTGCTGTGGAGCAGGACCTTTCCCCCCAGGGGAAGGAGGAGAAACGTGTTTGTGCTCCCCAGCTTTTCCTCAAAGGCTCCATTCAAGCCACAGCTCCTAGTGAGAGGTGCTTTGCAGCATGTCTGGGCTAGTGAGTTTGGCTGCCGACTTTTCCAAGTGCTTTTTGTCTCATGTGGCTCCTTCCCTTGTGCACCGCCACCTCCTAACCCTCCCTGCACATCCCATCTGCCTTGGGTCCCCCCCTCAGAGGGAGCCATGCATCCTTCCAAGCATCCCCAAGACACTTTATGCACCCTGGTTTGGCAAACTGGCTCCAGCAAAGCTGGCAGTGGTGAGCTGAGAAAACACAGCATCCAACCAGCTCCTGTCGTCTGCTGCCAGAGGGCTCTGTGTGTCCCTTGCGTGTCCCCAGTCCCTTTTCTGAACCTGAACACGGCCATGGATTTGTACTCAGGCCTTGAGCTGCAAACTTGGGCTTGGAGAAACATCCCCTGCGGCTGCCTTTGCTTCCCCAGGGGAACGTCTGGCAGAGCCCAACACCAGCCACATCTGATTTATGCTGCCGCCTGAAATAAAGTGTTGCCTGTCCTGCTCTTCACGCTGGGTGAGCCGAGCCTGTTCAAAAACCAGTTTCAGGGGAAACTTCTGTGATCCCTTGGTGTGAACCAGGCCTATGCAGACAGGTACAGGGGCATGCTGCACCCTTCGGGCAGGGCATGGGAGGGGTGTTTGAAGCAGGGATGCAGGCAGCTGCAGGGGCAGATGCCCTGATTCTGCAAGGGACCATGGGTAGGGGTTCGCCATGGCTGGCTTAGAAAAAAGGTTGCAAAGGGACTTTTACTAAGTCCCCAAGTCCCCTCCATTGAGGCAGGTCTGGGTGTCACCTCTCTGGGGGTGCGGCGTCCCATGGCACCCGGTGGGAAGCAGCGTGGGGCATGGGGCAGCACCTACCCTACTCATGCCATGCACTGGGTACTTGGAGCAGGGACTTGGCTGGCCCCAAATTGCAGCCTGGACCTGTGTGACTGTCCACTTCATGCTCACATCCTCGAAGTGATGCCCACTGCCCCCACAGCAATGTCCTGTCCTGTTCCCCCCTCCCCCCAGCTCCAAAACTGCCCTTTGGGGCTAGGAGGTGGTGGTCTTGTGCCCCTTTAAGACACGGCAACGCTTTGCCAATGCCAGCTGCTCCTCAGCCACACACGCTCCCCTACAATGCCCTTTTCATGCACAGGGGCTGTGTGAGCAGTGAAATGCCCCTTCAGAGCAGCGCCGTGCCTGTGCCAGCTGTGACTCTCAATGCGGGTGCTCTCTCAGCATGGCACAGCGTCCTTGCCAGCTCTGGTGTGAGCGATGCCAGTGAATACCTCCAGACCACGGGAGACCACTCTCACTTGGTATAAATATCGCATCAGCAAAGGTTGCTGGGCATCACAGCTGCCCAGCCCTCCTGGCATCCCCAGGGACGTGGGTACTAGTCTTTTTTCCCCTGCACCAAATGCCCATCTCTACTCCAGGTCACCTGGCAGCGCTGCAGTCATAAATCCCAGCCACCTGCCCTCAAGGACCAGCACAAACTATACCTTGTTAGGTTTAGCTAATAAAGCAACAACAACAACAACAAAAAGAGTTAATCCCCCAGCGCTGGTGCTGGGCACCAAGGTACCATATTGCACCAGGGAGGAGCCGCGAGGCAGCCAGGCCAGGCAGGCTGCAAGCAGGGCGAAGGGGGGCCCACGGCCATATGGAGCTGACCTCGGCTCTGCTGGAAATTACAGCAGTGATGTTTCCAGGGAGGAAGCTGATGTCCCAGGCCTGGCGGGTTTATTTGCAGCCTCCAGAGAGGCTGCCCAACCCCGGTTGTGGGGAAGGGGAGGAAATGGGTTCAGGAAGAGAAGCAATTTCATGGAGAATGCTTGTGGGATCAGAGGGGTGGATGTGAGCCCCTTCCAGCCCCATGGAGCTGCTGCCATCAGCAGAGGTGTATAAAACTGAGAGCCAGGCATCTCTAAGGGCCCCCCTCAAAATGTAGAGTGTGACTGTCCTTGAAGCCTCTCTCAGCCCAGTTTTGCCCTCATTAGGACCCCCATCAGCCCCAGCGCCAGAGCACTTCCAGCCCAACACGACCCAGCCTAGTGTCTCTTCCCAGCCCTTGTCCCTCTGCAGTGAGGTGGCATCATGCCAAGCAAGCGGCTGTCCCATGGGTCACCCAGCTGCCTCCTGTGCCAAGGAATGCCTCCAGCTGTGGGGAGCAAGTCCCACGGGTGATGCTGCTGTCACACCGCTGCCCCTAGCTGCCCTGACTGCAGCTTCCCTGGCCAGCTGGGCTGAAGTTGCCATGAATATTGCACCCCACTGGAAGGGGACCTGGCTCTCAGAGAAACACTGGCTGCCCAGGTATGGGTTCTACAGGTGCTTTGGTTGCTTGGATATTTTGGGAGGAAGGTGGCTTTCTTAGTATCCTCGCCAAAGTCTTCCAGATGCAGTCAGCCCTGGGGACTGCACCCATCTCAGGCTGTGACTCCTACACTGAATCACACCTGATGTGAAACCATGCAGATGTCATCATGTGACCCTGCCTTACCCACTGTCACCCTCCCTTTCTCTTGGGGAAGTCCAACGTGGCCCACATTCCTTGCTGGTGAGTGTTGTGTTTGTGTCCAGGTTGGGAAGCAGAGCATCCTTAACTTGCTGGTCACTGTGGAGCATCCCTTTCAAATGAGCCACATGTGTTTGTGATAAGGACTGGGGTGTCACAGCAAGAAGCTACTCTGCCCTTAGAGAGAGCAGTGTTGGATAGGAACACTCCTAGTGCAATGCACCATCGGGTGCTGGGACTCACCAGCCAGTCTTAGCTACCACGAGCATCAGTGGATTTGGGCACTAAAAGCCAAAAGGAAGCTGGTACGTCATGACTGACTACCAGGGTGTTTGATGAGCTGGAGCCCATTTGGCTGCAACGCTTTGCAGCACTGAGGCTGCCTCCCCTTCCTTGCTATGGACAGACCTGGCTTGCCACGGGCAGCCAGCCTGAGGAGGTGTTGTGGAAGAGTGAGACATTCAGCATCTTGGCTTCTCCCTCAAAACACCACCAGTCTCAGATGCGGGCTCTTCAGCTCTTGCAGGCGTATTTCCCAAGAAGTGCATGCTCACCACTTTCTTGAGATGCAGCCAGGTGGGTCATGAATAATGTATTGGATGCCTCCAATCGATGCGCCTCACCCAGACAGACTTGCCTCCTCTCCACAGCCTTCCCCCAGTGCCTTTCTCATTCTGCATGGCTGGAGCCACCACTGCTTGTCACTTGTTTGCTGGTGGCATCACGCAAGGACGATTGGGCTCACACCCGATGGAAAAGTGGAGTCGGAGGTGCCAGCGGCCATGGCCAAGCGGGGGACCAGCTCTGTGGATCATTTAATATCCTGTTTCCAGCAGGAAATTTGGCAGATCCAGGATCTTCCACCCACTTCCAGGGGTTTCCCTGCGAGGCAGAGCTCAGCAGCAGCAATAGGTAACACTCCCCTCCACACAGCAGGGACAGGAGATTCATATCCAGTGGCCTCAACCAGAAAAGAACATGGACCTGGGGATGCAGGACCAGCTCCATCAGGAGACAGAGAAGGCAGGATCAGCCCCTGAGGAGCTGCATGTCCTTCATGGATGGGAGAGCAGCTTCTTGCCACCGCCAGGCCATTTGCTATGGGGACAAATGGGTGATTTTTACTGCACGACCCCCTTGGGCCCTGTGTCACTAGGCAGAACCCCCCAGGTGAGAGGGAATGGGGCACAACCCTTCTGAAAAGCCCTATGAGAGGGCTCTGCTGAAGCCTAATGGGATTTGAAGCTAAGGGAGCTGAGCCAGGAGCAGGAGCAAGGGCTGAGACAACCTTGAGCAAAGGGGGATCAGCAGAGATGCGGATAAGGAATGGCCTTAAGGGTGCGTGTCTGAGCACACGCACAGCCACTTGCCTGGGGTTTGCAAATCTAGATGGATTTATCCTGCCTCCAGGACTTTGGCCAAATAATGTCTTGGCAGGAATTTTTTGGCCAGATGCAGAGACAGCTCTGGCCTTGGCAAGGCCAATGCTGAATGTTTCAGGGAGGCCAGGACCAAGAAAGTCTCCGATTGCCTTAGACTCCCAGTGGGATGCAGGTACCATGGCTCCAGTCATCCCTGTCAATTGCCCAAGCATCCCCCTCCTCTGCAGCAGCCTATTTGTGAGGTTCCCGCATCACCTTTCAGGTAGCTCCCAGCCAGTGAGGAGAGCAGAAGGATGCTCCCAAGACTTAGACTGCTGCGCTTCAGCTGGTTCTCGTTGCATTTCCAGGTCGCTTTGCGTCAGGGTCACCTCTGTCTATTATCCACCAGTCACCACCTTCACTGGCTGAATCACAGCCTTCAGCCTCACCTGGATGCAGCCAGACCCCCGTCCCCCACTGTCTTGCCCAGGAACTCAATGTCTGGCTCAGCATCTTAAGTTCTCTGTTCCCAAAATATTTTGGGATCACACCATTATCAGCAGGGCCAAGACCTGATCTCTTGGCGACGCTGAAGATTAGCTCCGAGGCCTTGAGCTGGCAACAGAAAAAGAGGCAGAGGCTGCTCAGGGCTGTTTCCAGCTGGGCCAGGCAAGCAGTCAGAGGTGGAGGTAATCACTTCCCAGGGATGCCACTGACTCTGCGGCCATGCGGAAGTGATTGCTGATGATCACAAAGCAGTTTCAAATGGACAAGCCTTGCAACCTCTAAGGACGAGAGCCCGGTGGTCTCCAGACATCACACCCATGTAAGCTGGCCATGCTAGCAGGCAGGGACTGCAAAGCCAAGCTTGGGCAGCCACACTGGCCTGTCGCTCCTGAGTGCTTCCGAAGGTATTGATGCTGCATGAGGACGTTCCTCCATCCAGATGATGGTCTCTGATGACCCCACCAATTCAGAGCCAGGAGCAGACCCCAGAGGCTCACCCCTTCCCAGGGAGTTAACCTGCCTCATCCCACCATGCCTGCACAATTTAACCCACCCCCTGCTCTTTCCAGCTGATGCTGCTTCATTCCATCTTTCCAAGAGCCTTGGCTCCCTCCCTTTCTTCCTTCTGTCTCTGGGGAAAGTGGTTCCCAAGGTGCTCAGAGCAGTGAGGCCAGAAAACCAGGGCACTCCTCCAGCTCACCTAATTGTTGGTTGCTGTCCCTCTCCCTTGGTGCCTAATTAAATAGAGCAGGAGGAAAGCCCAGGAGAAGCTGCTGAAGGCACAGGAACACATGTGCATGTTATGGAGAGGCTGGTGAGGGACCTCATCCAGACGGCTGCGTCAGAAACAACAGGAGGCGAGCAATGCCAGGGAAGAAGCAGGTGCAGAGATCAGACCTAGTGTCCAGACCTGGATGCAAACATACAACATGACGCGCACTCCACACATACTTGCTCCTAAGTGATCTGCAAGACAGCTATTAGGTTAACAAGAGCAGAGAAGAGAGCTCATCCCTGAGGTGACGCGGGAAGGATGAGCATGTCCAGGGCTGGTGGTCAGGCTCCCTCTCAGGCTCCCAGCTCCCATCTGGAGCATCACCTTGCTTGTCTCCCACCCCAAACTTCAAGCCAACCCTTTTCTATCAAATTTTTGTCCTGGCCAGCTTGAATCCAGCGCCAGGAAAGCATGGGACATGAAAGACCATCTCCAAACTGATTTCATTGCTGCCTTAGCCTTGTAATCCCTCAGAACTGTGGGTGGAGTTGGGTGTTGGCCCAGGGTCTGGCTGAAAAGCCCTCAGCAGACCTGATGCCTTCCCCCATTGCTCTGAGAGGATTTCAAAGGACCCCTTTCAGCTTTGAATACTTGACTCAAATTTGCTGCAAGCCAGGGCTGCCTGGCCCAGCTGCAGCATATTGAAGGGGAGGAATCCCTCTCCATCAGTGCAATAACTGCAAAGCTGTGGTCCTTGGGAAGATGTTGCTGCAGGCAGACGAAGAGCCAAGCTGGTATTACAGAGGAGTCTGTCCCAAACACAACGCCAGCCGCAGCTCCTTGCTGGGTCACTGTGTTCCCATGGCCAAACCAGCTCTGGTTTAGTTCTTACTCTTGGATGGATGAGGACAAGTGGCCAGACAGCTGAATTCACCCAGTGTCCCGATGGAGGTGGTGCACATGCGTGCACGTTGCTGCGTGCAGGCAGAGCCTCACCCAATGCACGCCCAAGCAGCACAAGAACAGCGAAGGCAGGAGCTTGAGTGCAGGCAGCACGTGGTGCTGGGATGCTGGAGTCCTGCCTGCGCTCGTGCCTGCCTGCTTGCTGGCGAGTGCAGGACTGGCTGCCTCATGCTTTTCTGCAGCCTTTGGCTCTCCTCCTGCCTCCTGCCAATGACATCACATGCATTTTTCCCAATGACAAATAGTCCCTTGATGTCACCAAGGGTCGCAATGCTGTTATGCTTCTTGCTGAAAGAAGCAATAAGGTCCTGGGTGGGGTCGGGCCTTTCTGGCTCTGCATCTCCCTCCTGTAGCCAGCCTGGCCCCACAGGGATTCTCTGATGAGCGGCAAAGCAAACTTGCCAGGACCCCATTTAATAAAAAAGGGGGCTTTGCACGACAGCTGGAACAAATGCTAGCAGGAGCATTTGCGTTTGCTTTGCCAGGATGCTCTAGCCAGTTCCAGCCAAACTTTCCCTGCTCAGTATTTGTGTTTGTTTTCTCCCTGTTGCCTGGGCTATTGTGGGAGATTTATCTTCAATAGAGAAAAGGCAGCTGGGTTTGGTGGCATCCCACTCCTTCAGGCTCCAGCCCATTTTGGGCCATGCATGGATGAGGGTGAACTTAATGTGTACGGCCTGGGCTGGGCAGTGACTTCTGTCGGCCTCAGGAGGGTTTAAGCAGTGGGGCAAGCCCTGGGGATGGACAGGGCATCCCAAAGCACCATGCTGCCCTTCCCTACCTTCATCCCTACCCAAGCAGAGCCCAGGACCCTTCAAACCCCCAGTACCCACCTTGTCTTGTCCCGCTTGTGCCAGTGCTAGCAGCCTGGAGACCAGCCATAGCCACCGAGGAGGTTTTCAGATGAGCTTCTGAGCAGGTCTGGTTTCACACATAGCCTCTGAGACAGGGCTGCGTGGTTTTATATACATATTGATCTTATTAAAGTGTGGGTTTTAACAAATCTTGAGGCTGATGCTGTGTCATCATTAGCGCTGTGTGTCGGGGAGCCCCAAGCACTGCTAACCCAGACAGTTCAGCTCCGGGGTTAATTCCTGTTCCTGAGAAGCCAGCCTGATCAAAATCTGTCTATGGCTTTACCTACCTGCAAAGCAGCAGCAGAAACCCGGAGCTGAGGCAGGTTCCCTATAGGAAAAGAAAAAAAAAATCAAAGAAGCACAGCCTGGATACAGTCTGTGTATGATGCGGCCGTATTTTTTTTTCTGTATACCTGCTGGTCTTCCAGGTGGACTTGCCACGAATGGGTCTGCCCCTCCATCAGCAGCCACAGGAGCCAGCTTTCCCTTAGTGTGAGTCCCTTGCAGCATGGGGACCAGTACAGGGGCTGGAGGGGCAGGGGAGAGGAATCCTGAGTCACTGCTTTGAATTAAAATCTGCTTTTTTTTGGTAGATGACCAGGCTTGACACAAGTTGGCTGATGCCCTGGCTCCTGTGCCTCAGTTCCGCCCCCCCCCCCCCCCCCCCCCCCCCCGGAGGATACCAGCTGCTCAGGCAGAGCTGCCCATGAGTCTGACAGAAGACGCACAGACAATGCAAGAGGCTGCAGCATCAGACTCCATCTCTATTGGCATTGCCAGGGGAAATTCTTCATAAGGACATGAGATGATGGCCACACAGTATGGAGAGAGGAGTCACTAAGTTAATTTGACTGCCAAATTAACAAGGGGACTCATTACTGAATGGCTCATGGTTCTCTGTCCCAGCTGGCATGTGGCTGCCCAGGGCTCAGGGAGGTGAGCAGGGCTCAGCAGCTGGGCAAAGAGGATGGGTCAAGGGTCCTGGCAAAGTGGTCACCCTGTGCCCTGCAAACAAAGCCCGGTGCAAGTGCTGCCATTGCAGAAATTCAGAGCAAAAGAGGGGCTTGGGATTGGCATTCCCAGTGGCACCCATCCTCCTGCCTGCACTGGGATCCCTTGCTTCCCGGCAAGGCCTCCCCTTCCTGCAGCCATCCCCAGAGCATCCATCCTGCCCCAGCAGGGCCTGGACACTGCTCTGTCCTGCACACACCTGCACGTGTGTACACACATACACACAGACACATGCGTGTGCATGTGCTTCCTGGCCATGTGTGGACACTGCCCCTTAGGTTTGCTCCTGCCAGAAGGCGCCCAGCACCAAGGAGTGATGCTTCACACACAAACCCCAAAAATTATTAAAATAAACAGGTCATGAACACTTCAGACTCAAGCCTGGGACACTTTCTAAAGCACCCAGCCTGAAGCACCAAGGGGCCAGAAACTTTTCACATCAGAGTAGGATTTTGGAAGGTTTTGGATACTGGAAAAAAAACCACTTGTTTTTCCATCCCTGCTATTCCTCTCTGCATGGTCACGGCTCAAGGCCCAAGGAGCAGGAGGGGCATTGGGGTAAAAACAACCCCAGCCCTGCTGCTGTGATGAACACCCCAAAACTTTTTGGCGCATCCCTGGAGAGCCAAGGCCAGCAGCCAGCACTGCTGGGGACTGGATGTGCACTGGTCCCAAAGCTTGGCAGTAAGAGGCTGGTTAATATGGGGAGCACAGCATGGGAGGTCTGCGAGGAGCACAGCTCTGCTCTGGGGGGCTCCAGGCTGGGGACGGGGATGGCAACAGGGGCCTGGCGCTGTCCTGGGCAATCTCTGTGTAAAGTTTTGCCCATGTCTCTGTTTCCCTCTCTGTAGCTGGGTTAAACATAGGCCCAGGGTCTGTGAAGCCAAAATAACCCTTGGCCAAATGCGCAGCTACTAAAAAGGTGTGACACATGGATCAAACATCACTGACTATACCTGGTGCAGCCCAGGACTGTGCTCTGCCTCTCTGCAGCAAGCAGGGCTGTCCAACCACCCTAAACACTAAATATGCTCCGTCTGGGCCACCGAACCCCAGAACATCCCCCTCCTGCCCGGTGTCCTTCCCAGCAGCTCTGGCTTGGTCAGAGGCACCTTCCCATGGGTGGGACAGGGTGAGCAGGATTGCCCTGCTCGCCTGTCACCTCGTGGGGTGCACCCAACTGCAGCTCAGCTCCGCCGTGCCGCTGCCGGTGTCTGCAAGGGAACGCTCCCCGCCGGGCCCGGGGTCTGGCAGCTCGCGGGGCTCCTGCCTGCCCGCAGCCCCGAGAGGCCGGCAGTAGGAGGGCAAGGATAGGGACCGGGATAGGTGCCAGCATCCTGCACAAAAGGGCTGGATTATTCGGTACAAGCATACCCCCTGCCGACGAGCTGGAAAAACACAGCTCCCCGGACAGCCACCCCCCACCCCCCCCAAAAAGAGAAAAACAAAACCAAAACACCTTAAAGCCGGGGGGGCAAAAGCGGCGGGGGTGGTGGCAGGGGCGGCCCCGGGGCGGATGCCAGCGGCCGGAGAAGGCCGGGAGATGGCGAGGGGCCGGGGCCGGGGCCGGGGCCGGAGCCGGGCGACGCCGGCAACACGCGTGAAAATCCACCCACCCCCGTTTCGCCAGGACCGGCATTAGGCAAGTTTTTTTTCCACAGGAGGTTTGCTGTTTCCAGCCTTTCCCGGCCGGCCCCTCCACACAGCACAGGGGCCCCCCGAGACACCCCAAAGCCCCGCAGGCAGGGGGTGCCCGGCGGTGCCCTGCCTGGGGCATCCCCGGGGATCGGTTTTCCGGTGCTTGGGGTTGGTTTGCACTTTCCCCTCCGTTGTTTTTTGCCTTTTTTTTCTTTTTTCCTTTCTTCTAATTTTTTTAAAATTCTCCTTTCGCCCCCCCCTCCGGCGTGGGGGGGCCCCGCCGGCAGCGCTGCCCCGGCCCGACCAATCAGGGCCCGATGGGGTTGGGGGAATCGGGCCGTGGGCTTTAAAAGCGGAGCCCTTTGTGCGCCGGAGCCCGCCGGGGTCCCCGCACCGGCAGCCGGTGCCGCCGGGATGTACCGCCGCCGCCGCCGCCGGGAGGAGCCCTGGACCACGCTGCACCGGCGGCCTCAGGACCCCAGCTTCCCTCTCGGCAGGTATTTCTTCTCCATCCCCTGCACCCGAATAAACGTGTGGCAGCCCAGCTTGCCCTGCTCGTCGTTTTGTCGGGTCTGGGGTGTTTTGTTGGTTTTTTTGTAGGGTGTTTTTTTGTTTGTTTGGGGTTTTTTTTCCCTTTAACTGTCTCGTTTCCTTCTTCCTCTGCACCTGCTGGTTTGTTATAGTAGGGTCTACCGGGTGGGGCTGGGTGTGTTGTGTTGGAGGTGTGGGCGGCTGAGCAGGCTGGGGTGATGGGGCTGCTGGTGGAGCTGGGGGTGCTTGCTGCTGGTGGAAGTGTTGGGAACAGCTTGGTGTCACCGGCTGCTTGTGTGGATGGGGGTGAGTGTAGAGCTGCTCCCTGGGCCTGCCTGTTATTGCAGGGTTGCTCGAGGGGGTGGGATCAGCACTTCCTATTGCTGCTGCCCCCGGCTGGGTGCTGTAGGTGCACCTCCAGGCTCTCCTCCCAGTGCCCATGGCCAGACCCCCCCAAATCCTTTGACATTTAGCCCTGAACAGATCTGCAGCCCACTTCAGCCTCTTCCCAGGTACTGGTTTGGGGTGCTTGGATCTGAGCCTGGGGTGTCCCTGCAGCTGCCTTGTCACCAGGTAGTGCCATGACCAGTGGTCCCAGGCAGCAGCCATAGTCTTGCTCTGTCCCAGCCAGTCCTGCTGCAGTAGGACCTGCCTGCATCCTCCCTGACCCCTACCTCAGGCCTGCCCACCCCTGCATCTTTGCTGAAGCCCTGCTCTATCCCAGAGCCATGCTGTGTCCTTGAAAGTGGAAAAGCTCCTTCCTGGGCTGAGCAGTGATGGCTGGAGTTGGCTGATAGCACCATGGGCACTAGATCCAGCCTGTGTCACTGTTTCCTCTGTGTCCATGACTGCTGGGCTGGGAGGGGACATGCTCGTGGCCCAGACTGGAGCTGGGGGACAGGAGAGGGGTTGGGTACATGGTGACTAGCTGCCCTGCCTGAGTTTGCTCTTGGCTCCTGAGGGAGCACCAATCCTAGTGGGGAAGCAGAAGGCTTGGCTGGGAAACACAAGAGGCCCCAACCTTTGCACCATGAGAAGTCATCCAGTGAACTGTGGTGATCTTGGATGCCAGAGTTGTGCTTCTGTGCCAAAGCCACCAGCCTTGCGTGAGCGGGGGATGAAAGAGACATTGGTCACAGCAACCCCACAAAGCCACCTCTCCTCGTGCCTGTTGTTACAGGGGTGTGACTAGCCTGATTGCTGGCTGGAGTGTGGCTGAGCATCCCAGTGGGGCTTGCAGTCTTCCCTGTGGCACTTGAGATGGGGATAAGCCCTGCTGGTGACCAAGGGTAGGTGCTCACAAGCCCCCACGTGCAGGCAGCCGTTGGGGCGGCTGTCTGCATGAGCGAGAGCCAGGGCTGATCACAGTCCTGCGGTGGCCATGGGGGGCCCGGTGGCCCCGGGGAGCAGCTTGGGGGTTGTTATGTAGATCAAGAAGAGCCAGGAAACCAGTTGAAGGGCTACAGAGGAGTGAGGCTCAATTTCCCTTCTTGACTCTGAGTCACGGGGGCTGACTTCCCTGGCTCCAAGATGCTGTGGTGGTGCCTGCTGAGAACTTTTTCTGGGGTCCTTCCAGCACAGCATCACTCTTGCACCTGGGCACTGGGTGGTCCTTGTCCCTGTGGCTGGGCAGGGCTGGGCACTGAGGGTGCCCCTGCTCATAGGCTTGGTCCTCATGTACAGCACAGCACTGTGATTTCCATACTGACTCTGTAGCTGCTGCAACCATGTCCAGGACCTACCTCACTGGAAGCAGAATGTGGAGTGGTGACTGGTTGGGGGCCTGGTGGTGGGACAGAGCGGGGACAATTTTGGGAAACGACCAGTTCTGGTTGTTCTCAGCTCTATCTCTGTTCCTGGGGTCCTTTCACACATGGCTCTATAATAGCCTCCAGGGAGAGTGGGACTGCTGTGGGGCCCTGATGGAGGGGACCTCCCTGTGGCACCTCTACCATGGGATGCAGATGGGCAGATAAGCTCTTTGGGAGCAGAGAGGCTGGAAAAGAGGCACAGGTGGCTGCAAGTGTAAAATGTCCAATGATTTAGTCCTGGTATAGTGTCCTGAAAATCACCCTGGTTCCTTCCTTGTGGCACATCCCTGGGAGTACTGGGGGTTAGCAGTGGGTTTGGGGAGGCTGCCAACCCCCAGCAGAGCAGGGGCTGGTTTTCCTCTGGTCTGTCCCAGGACAGTCCTCTTGCACTGTGTCCTTTGTCACAGCCCCCTTGGCAACAGCAGGGGATGATGCCTTTGCCAGCAAAAACTCAAAGCCCTGCACATCCACAGGTACCATCACAGTAGCACTGCCACATTCTGCCCAGCTGCTTGCACCCTGGTGGCCCAAGAGACTGGCACAGGCAGTGGCTGTCCCCTGGGAATCAGATGCTGGGAACCCCATGATTTCACATGCAAATGGTGGCCGGGCTGGAGGCAGCTGCCTCCTGTCAGATGCAAAAGGCATTGCTTTGCCTGCCACGAAGGAGGAACTGTGTGTGTGCGCATGTGTAAACAAGAGCGGCCAGCACCTGTGGCAGAGCACACCCAGGCTTCTGCCACTTCCTTGCCCCACAGGAGGGACATGGGTGGCCTGGCTCCAAGTGACGGCCACCACCAAGCATGCCACCCCTGTGTAGCCAGCTCAGCAGCATCCCTCTTCCCTGCAAACCAAGCCACAGGTGAGCACATGGGATGTCACCTGCCTTGCACAGAGGAGCAGAGCCCGGAGGTCAGAGCAGCCCCTGGTATGTTAGAAGGGGACAAGCTCACCTGAAGCCTGGCCTGGCTGCAAGTGCCTTGGCAGATAGACTTCCTCTGGCACAAGCAAAACACCAGTGGGTAAATGCTCTTGTGCCAGGGGAGATGGGGATCCCAGCAGGATGGGGTGTACACAGCCCCTGGGCTGCTCTCTGCAGGAGAAATGTCCTGTAATGATCCTGAAAGCACCTTTGGGTGACAGAGGCCTGGCACTGTGTGGCCCTGTGTTGCTGCCTGCAGACTGGCACTGTTACTCCAGTGGGAAGTGGAGACCATTTTTGCTGCCCTGAGGCAGGGTGTGCAGGATGAGTCCCTGTGCTGTTCTCTGGGCTCTGGCTCCTGCTGCAGCCATTTGCCCCTGTGCCCTCCTTCCCAGCTGCCTTCCTGCACTGCAGGGAGGCAGAGCACAGCTGAAAATACACCCACCAGCTTCCCCCCCTTCCTGCCTGTTTGCTTCCTCCCCTCCTGGCCCTGCTTTTCAGTGTGGCTTCCTAAGAAAACAAAGGTCATGCTGTCACGCTTTGCCTATATATACACACGCACACACGTGTATGTGTGGCTGGCGCCCTTCTAATAAACTTTGACCACATTTCCATCCCAGCGGACAGAGGGGCGGCAATCTGTAAACATGCTTAGGTCAATGGAGCTGGCAAAAATGAGCAACTGGGGGAGGGAGAAAGAGGCTTTCCTTTAGTCCAGAGGTGGGCTGCTCTGCAGCTCAACCCCCTATTAGGCAGCAGAGAAGCCACACATGGGGCACCCAGCACACTCCACCTGCAGGAAGGGCTTTCATCTGGGTTCACACCTGAGCCATGCTGCTGTGGGAGCTCCCCAGGGACCAATGGCATGACTGCCACCCTACTCACCTGGGCTGAGCCCCAACAGACTCATTCCACAGCTGGGGAGGAACTGAGGTGCTGGATATAGGTATAAAAAAATACCCTTTTTTCTCTGAGTGGCATCTGCTGGTATTTAAAAATGCAGGGTTTCTTTCATGCAGAATGGGAGTGTGGCCCTTTTTGTTCCCTGGCCAGTGCCCGTGCTCTCCCTGCCTGCACTAAGAGCCTCTCCCCATGTTTTCTCAGATGTGTTTTAAGCTCTGGCAGGGCGGGAACATTGGGGACCTGTGCCCATGCCCAGCCTGATTCAGAAAATCCCCACATCAAACTCTGATTGGGAATGGGGCATGGACTCTGGCTCCAAGCCTGGTGCCAGTGCTGCAGCTGGCCTCCTGAATGCCCTGGCAGCCCCAACCTGCACCCCAGAGATGCTGCTGGGGAGAAGCTGAGCTCCACCAACTCAGAGGCAGCAAGCTGTCACTGAACACACTCGTTCCACAGCTCCCTGCTCCATCTTCCCTCTGAAAAAGCCCCAAGTGCCCAAAAAAACCCACTGCAAAATCCACCTAACAGTATTCAGACTGAGAGCACAGTGACTTATCCGCTGTAGTTTTCCAGAAACTTCCACTCTGGACTTGGCATTACCACAGTGTTTCCACACTGTCTCAGCAGTGGGGTGCCAGCAGGGGTGGTGGCTTCAGCCTGCACCATGCTTGACAGACAGCAGCGCTGGAGCTGCCGGTGGGCTGGTGACAACAAGCAGGTAACCTGCGATGCCCTGTGGGCCATGCTTCCCTCGCCCATTCAGTCTAAAAAATAGTTTAATTATTAATATACACTTTGGGAAGAGCTTTAGGTTGAGCAGGTAAGGACAAAACCCTCCCAGGTTGCATGGCAGTGGTGAGTCGGGAGGATCAAAGCACACTTGCTGCTCGGTGGAGGTGTGACTCCTGCGCATGGCTCAGGACAAGTGTCCCTTTCTGTCCCCAGTCTGCAGCTGGTGCTCATGGGCAGACACTCAACAGGGGCCAGGCTCTTCTTCCCAGGAAGCGGCTCCTCTGGGGCTGTGCCTCAGGATCCTGGGTGAGTAGGGGCTGCTGGGTATGGGGAGATGGGGCAGCCACATGCTGAGCCCTGGCCCCTGGCCCCACCACTCCATGCTGCAGTCAGCTGCCACATTGCCCCGTGCCTCCCTCCATGGTACGGCTGCCATGGATGCTGCCCATGGCTCAGCACACAGGTGCCTGTTGCCCTGCAGCAGCTGCCTGGTGTGAGCCAGCCATCCCTCCGCCCTTCCCCACTGTCACACAGGCTCGAAATGGGGTTTTATTGCATCCTGTTTTGCAACAGCAGCAGGGACATGCCCATTGCAGGGCTCTGGCAGGTCATGTTCCCCCAAGCCCAGCAGGATGGGGCAGGAGGGGAGGCTGCAGCTCTGCTGGCTCCCAGCTTTGGCCACTGAGTGCTAACACTGCCTTTTTTTTTTTTTTATTACACTCAATATCACCACGACGTGGTTTATTCCTAGGAAGGAAGCTGGGTGAAAGCACACTCTTAAAATGCTCCAGCAGCCTTTGCAGCAGGAAGCTTGAGGGCTTTGCCAGTCAGCCACCTGAAATTAGAGTAGTGGGCTGTAGGGAAGTGGCCTTCGAGTGCCACAAGGCTGCCCCAGTGTTCGCCCATCACCTCCCTGCTCGCTCACCCCAGCCTGGGGGGTCCCCTGGGCTGAGCAGGGGGAGCTTGGCAGCTCCCCCTTTGGGTGAAGGCAGGAGGGGGCAGACTGAGTTATCTCTGCTGGGGACAGGGGGCTGAAGGCAGGCGCTGCTCTGGCACCCAGCCCAGCAGCAATTACTCCAGCAGCATCATAAGCAGCGATGATGCCACACTGCAGGAATGGCAGGGGTGGCTCAGCTCTGTTCCTGGAGCTCGCAGGAGCCACCAGGCTGGGGTGGAGCTCCTCCAGCCATACCCTGTGTCAGGTCCTCCCAGCCCTCGTGGGGGGTCCTGAATCTTCCCGGCTGTGATCCCCCAGCCTGGATGCTTCCTCTCCCAGCTGCAAGCGGGGAACTTCCGCCTTGCAGTAAGTGGGTATGTGGGGCATGCCCTGTGGGGACGTTCCCTTGACCTGGTGTCCTGCTCCCCTGCGTGCTTTAGGCCTGCAAGCAGGATTCGGGCTCTCATTTTGACCACACGTGGCATGTTCCTGGTCTCTGCGGTCGCAGAAGGAAGCTTGAAAATGGACCTGAAGGTGAAAAGGAAAGGAGACCCTTGGGCTGGTGCTTTCTCCCAGGGGTTTAAAGACAGCCATGGTGGTGGGACCTGGTGTGGCGCTTTCCAGCCTCTCAACCAGAATTCACTTCTCTTTCCCCAGCTATAACATTTTCTTCCCTCTGAAGAACACCCCTGCTGCCATTGTCACCCTCAGCCCTGCTGTGCACCCAGGCGGCAGGACGTAGTCCTTGCCCCACTGCAACAGCTGCTGCTTTCAACCGCCCTCCCTTGGTCCCTGCTCAGCAGTGATGCCCTGGGCTCCCAGTCGCTCTTGACCTTCTCAGCCTGGGGTGCTTGCACCCCACCTCCCTCCGTCCACGGGCATCCACTTCCCATCCCTCTCTCCAGCCTTGGATCTTGGTCAAGGTTTGCTGCTGCTCTGCCCCAGAGAAGGGACACCAAGCCCCAGTGCTTGTCTAGCACTCAGGGCTGATACCCCAAACAATATTTCTCTCCTTGGAGACCTCCATTAGCTCTGCTCCCTGTGCCTGCCGGCCATCCCACAGGATCTCAGGGATCATATAATGGGATGGCCACCCACTACCCATCCTGATCCTGCTGCGGCATGCAAGGGAGCCTATGTCCTCCCTGTGTGACTTTGTCTGGGGCCAGATGGTTATTAACCCAAGTGCAACAGGCAACTTCTCTTGGTGAACAGGCCAGCTGATACTTGAGGGGTGGAGGGAAATGAAGGTAGGGAAGCAGGAGCAGGTCCTGGCCAGATCCAAACCTGGGTGAGAGATGGGAGAGCTGGACCCTGCATTGCAGCACAGGAGAGCAGCTGGCAGCAGGGAAGGTGACCCTGGTCCCCAGGGCCATCGCTCGGCCATGTGCTGGGGGATGTGGCTTTCTGCTCCCAGCCGCTTCTGCAGGAGGCTGGCTTGCAGCATCCTTCCAGATGCATCCCACCAGCACAGGGCACAGGCAGGCCAGCAGGTTCATTGCGATGCAGAACTCCTTCGCAGGGAGGGGATGGAGAAGGGAACTGAATATTTAATGCCAGCAAAGCGCCTTGACGCTGGTGGCTGGAAGGCACCAGGGAGGGGATAGGAGCTGTGATCAGAGTACTGCTCACTGTGGGCAGCTCTGGTGGGGCAGCTGGCAGCACCCAGGGCAGGACAGGCACTGATGCACTCACCATGTCCTCTGCCCTAACTTTTTGGCCCCTCTGCTGATGAAGTCATGGGTCACTGGCCCTGCTTGGCATCCAGAAAGAGCACCGCAGGGTAGAGGAGAGGGGGCACAACAGGGGCTGGGGGCTCATGCATGCAGAAGCGGGGGCTGTGGGGCTGAGGATGGCACCGGACTCTGGTCCCAGCCTGTTTGCAGTCGAGCTTTGCCCTGCACTGCTGCTTGGCTTTATTTCTCCTTGGAGGGCTGTGGGGGGCAATACGAGTCCTACGTGGGGGGAGATGGTTTGGTTGCATCAAGCTTGAAGGTTGGTGCCGAAAGCCAGGGAGAGCTGGGAAAGGCTGGTGTGCAGTGGAAGGCAGAAAAGGCAGGGCTGTCACTGCTGGGACAAGATAAACCTGAACAGGGGAACAGAATCAAAAGCGAGTGGAAGATGAGCAAAGGAGCCAGGAACGGCGCCTGCAGCAGAGTTTCGGGGGGCAGGATGAGGCCCTTGCAGGCAGGTCCCCGGGCTGTGGCGGGGAGGACCGGGCAGGGGCTGGGATCAGTATCGCCCTCATTCCCTGGCTTCGCACGCCCTCCAGCACCGCCTACTCCCTCCTTTTCCTCTTTCCAGCAGCGGCTGAGAGCCGTCCCACAGCGGGCACCGGGGAGCAGGATGGGGCAGCGGAGACCCCAGGCGCCCCTCCTGGCCCCCCCATTCCTGATGCTGGTTTCTGTGGGCTCAAGCAATAGGGGGCACGGCCGGGATGGGCCTGTCCCGGGAGGGGATGGCAGCGGGAGGGACACTGCGCCCTCAGCAGCTCAGCTCTGCCCACGTACCCCGCTGCCTGTCCTCACGGCCAGGGCTGGTCTCCCCCCATGCACCACCACCCCCGGTTGCCCCCCCAGCACAGTGCCGCTGCTGTCTGCCCCCGGGAGTGACTGCGGGGGGGGCTGGGGGCTCAGGGCTGCTGCCCCGGGGAGGCTGGGGGGTAGGGTGTCAGAGCAGCCTTTGCAGCACCCCAAACTGTGCCTGGGGTGTCATTCCATCAGCCGCCTGCCCTTGAGGGAGCACACACACCCACACACCCATCTCTGCGCCTTCACGCTTAGCTCTTGCTCGCACACTGGGGTGGAAACGGGGCATAGCCTGGACACAGCGTGGGTGCCAAAGATGTGTTCCCCCCCATGCACACTCACACTGCTCCCGAGCCACACACAAGCTCCCATGTACACCCCCCAATGCTCGTGTGTACCCACGTGCACACTCACACACACTCTTGCTGTCACACCCCCACAGCCTGGCACACACATGCGCACGCAGCCATGTGAGCACACACAACACCACGTGTGCAGGGACACATATGCGTGGTCACACATGAGCACAGTGCCATGCATGCAGGCTGTCGTGTGTGCGTGCACCCACGTGCAGACTGTCACACGTCAGCAGTGGCCCATGTGCAGAACATTTACACATAGTGCCATGCATGTGCACACTTGGTGTCCTGTGCAGACTGCTGTGTGCACACACACGTGCACTGCCACATATGAGCCATGGTTCTATGTGCTGTCACATGTCATCACACACCCGTACACCAACTCACATGTGCTCTCCCACGTGCACCATCATGTGTGCACAAACTGTCACACGAGCACCCAAGTCGTCTGCACACAGTCACACATGCACGCATGACCTGTGCACCTGTCTCCTGTGCACACACAGCATCTGGGTCCCTTCCTTGCACATGTGGTGTGTCCCTTGGGGACCACAGCAGACCTAAGGGACCACCTCGTGCTGGGGCTGTGGTGCTGGGGCTGCGGTGCTGCAGCAGGATGAGACCCGGGGGGTACGGGAGGGCTGGGGTGAGGGGGGCCAGTGGGAGGAGGGCTGGGAGCATGGCCCCAGTATTGCTTCAACCAGGCTGAGGCCGGAACAAACTCATCACACGTGGGCGTGAGCCAGGCCTGAAATAACACGCCTCCTCAAATACAACTTGGAGATGGTGGGAGATGGCCGTGGCGCGCGGAAGGTGCCGGGGGGGGCCACGCGTGTCCCCCGCCACGGGACACGGGGCGGGCGGGGGCTCTTTGTTCCTCCCGCCGCCGGTCCTCCATGATGTGGTGAGGGCGCGGGCGAGGCCGGCGCTGCGAAATGGCGGCCGGGGGGCGGAGATAGGGGGGGGGAGTGGAGGAGGAGGAGGAGGGGAAGGCCGGGCGCCCTCCCCGCTCACGCCGCCGCACACAAAAGGCTGCAGGGAAAACACGGAGGGCAGCGGGGCGCCGTGCGGAGCGGCCTCCCGGGTGTCCCCGTCCGCCCCGCCAGTACCGGGCTGCCCCCCCCCGCCCCGACCCCGCACTCGGGGGCGCGTCCCGCTCCTGCGGCGGGGCCGCACCTCCCCGCACCGGTGTGTGTATGTGTCCCTCTCCCCACTCCGCGGCACGGACACCCGTGGGGGGGGTGAGCTACCGCCCGGGACAGCCCTGAGTGAGGGACGGGGCAGTGGATTTGCGGGGGGAGAGGGGGGCGGAGGCTGTTGAAAGAGGCTTGTTGGGGGGGCGAGTAGGGATCGGAGGGACGGACGGATGGATGGATGGAACGGGGGTTGCTCCATCGCCCCAACTGGTGCTGGCAAAGGGCCTCCACGGCCCCCATCTCTGGGCACATCTGTCGGCTCCCCCAAGGGGGATAGAGGTGCTCAGCTGGGCTGGCGACCCATGCCAGGTGGGGTGGCTGGGTGAGTGCCACTGGGAGCAGGATCTGGCCACCTCTGCCCGTCCTGCACCCCGTCCCGGCAGGCACCAGCGTCCCCGTGCCCACTGGGGAGGGCTGTGGATCCAGCACCAGCACATCGTGGCGGCGCAGCCGTCGAGCTGGTCCCGTACGTGTCCTGGCCTCTCCCGGGACAAAGCCGTGCTCCAGCAGGCAGGGAAGACTTGGCTTTGTGCCAGGCTCGTTGACAGGGTGCAATGGCTTATTCCCGGGTGCCCAAAAAAGGGTCCCACAGCTGGTACCCCACAGCTGGCACCCCATGAGCACCCCAGCAGTGTGCCTCCTCCCAGCCCCGGGTAAGGAGGACAGATGCTGCTGCAGAGGCTGGCCCCTTTACTTTCTGGGATGGGGCCCTTCCTGGGGGAGAGGTGGGTGGCAGGGAGGGTGGGGACCAGCCAGACAGGGAAGCCTGGGTCCCGCAGCAGGTCTGGCCTCCTCGGCAGGTCTGGCCGGTTTGGAGGAGCTGCGGGGCTGGGGTGGCTCCCAGGTGGCCCCGAGCCTCCCGGCCCACCTGATGGAAGCTCCCTGGAGCCCGTGGCACCCACAGCAGGCAGCTGGCAAGGGGGGGTTGGGGCTGACCCACACATGTAGGGCAGGCTGTCAGGGGCTGTGGGCACTGAAGCCCACAGAGCTGGGAGGAGGCATGGACCAGAAATCATGCCTCCATCCCCCTTGCTGTTAGTCCTCACCTTCATCTCTGCTATGCCTGCATGTGATGAGTTTGTTCAGCTCTCAGCCTTATGGAAATAAGGATGGGGGACAGGCTGTAGCCCCCACCCCACTTGCTCAGGTGTGAGTTGAGCATCTCCACCTCTGGGCAGGTTTGGAGTTGCTGACCACCCAAACCATGTATGGACCCCACAGCTTCTGCCAGATTTGTTTGTTTTCCCGCAATGAGGGCACCCCCTGCCGCAAAGCCCCTTCCTCCAGTGGGCTGATTCACCACCCTGATCATTGCAGTACTGACAGCACTGACAGGTGTCACCATGGCTGTCACGCTCCCCTGGCTGTGGTGGGGGACTGAGGGGGGCTGTGCCAGGCTGGAGGGGCCAAACACCCATGGGCCAGCACCAGGCAATGTCATCACCCCACAGAGGGCAATGCCCCCCCACCCAATGCACCCTCTGTGTCCCTCCACAGGGTGCAGGTTTGGGTCTCGGAAAGGTGACATGGAGGCAGGGCACCATCTGGCGGTGCCTGGGTTCAGCACATGTCAGCCCACACGCACGCTGCCCACCCACATACTCCTGCACCCATTCACACAGTGGGGCCCACACACGTGTGCACACACACATATGTATCCAACTGCCCACACATTCATGTGCTTGTGCACGCACAAACACGTGCACTGAACACACACACAATCCCACGGGTAAACACACAACTTGGTGTTTGCACACCCAGATTCATGTACGCACGGTGCACACGCATTCACACACACACAGCCGCAGGCACATGCAGGTGGATGCACAGGTGAGCCCACGGTTGCACACATAGCCACGGGGTGAGTGCGAGGCTCAGCGGGACACCTGGACCCACGTGTGGGCCGTGTGTGTGAGCATGCGCAAACACATGGGTGACAGTGCGTGCATGCAGGCAAATGGTGCCGCGCTCTGCAATTTTCAGGCAGGCAAGCAGGCAGTGCCGATGGGGTCAGCACACGTGAGCGGCATGCCTGATAAATTCCCCACTCCTCCGGGGCAGCAGAGCTGGACAGGGCGTTTATTTCTTGCACCCAGCAGGGATTTCCCTCCTTTCCGCCTCGATCCTGGGGTCATTTTCGCTCTGCCACAGCTTCCCTGGGGAGACCTTGGGGATGTTACTTAACCCTTTCCCATCTCCTCCTGCTTGCTCAGGGTGAGGGCTGGGGCTGGGGTGGCCGCAGGCACCGGGCATCGTTATGCTAGGGGGGTCAGGAAGCAAGGACAGGGCATGGGTACTTCCCGGGAACCCGAAGCCTCACGGGGCAGGCAAACTGCTCTCCAAGGGGTGCATACAGCTGCAGGGGTTTTGGCTGCCAGCCCACCTCACACAACCAGAGATGGAAGAAGAGCTAAATTTAAAGGTGTCGGGGGTGGGGTCCGAGGGGGTCCACTGGGGCAGGGCTTCTCTCTGGCCACCGGTGCGGGAGACGTGGGGTTCGGGCATGTTTTTGGCTGCCGCACCCTCTTTCTCGCTGGGAAGTTACAGGCCTGGCAGGGAGAAGCATCTGTTTCATCAGCGGGAAACAACGCCGGGGGCCGAGCTCAAGCAGTGCCACGCGCCCCAGAGGGGATGTCCCTTCCCTTGCATGGCCCGACCTGTTCACAGTATGCACCCACAGACACCCACACCCTCCAGCAGCCCTACTGCGTGCACCCAGCCACACTCACACATGGCCAGGCATGCGTGCACACTCACAGCGGGACACATGCACACAGCTGGACACAGCCACACTCCCCAGACCCTCTCACCTCGGGCCAGCCCCCCTCCTATTGCAGGCACTGCATGCCCAGGCACCCCCCCCATGCCCCTCGCAGCCCCAGTCCTTCACCCCCCAGCATTTTGGGGTAATAAAATTACCATCTGAGGGTGCGTGTAACTTTTATTTAAAAATCCCTTTCCAAGATAATTTTCAGGGCTGTGAGCCAGGCACGAAGCATGTGTATGAGTCTCTCATGGGCACAGAGCAGGAGTAAAAAAACCATACAGCCAAAAAGTGGGGGTCACACTGAGCCCCAAAAGCTGCCTTTGGCCACACTGGCCTGCAAAATCAGGAAGCCCTGGGGCCAGCAGGAGCACTCACTTTTTAGGGAGCAGGGAGGCATCAAGGCAGTGGGGTGCCCCCAATGCCACCCCAGCATCCACAGGTGCTGGGGCAGCTACATGGGTGCTCACACCCCACCTTCCCTCCAGACCCAGGACCTGGCAGATGCTGGCGGGCTTGGAGTTGGCTAAAATGTAAATAGAAAAAAAAGCCTGGGACACCATCCAAAACTGCTTAGTGTTAATTAATTCATACCCACGACATGATCTGCCCTCAGCCCCAGAACAACCTAACATAGTCATGGCCGCAGCCGCCTGCCCCAGCCTGCCTGCTGGCTGCTGCCGTATTTTAGGGAGGAGATGGTGCGGCCCTCTCCTGGCCCTTGAACACAAATTGCTGCTTCCCACTGGGCAGGTTTTCAGTGGGCGCCGGTGGCTTTGGGACATGGGTGGTGGAGGGAGGGCAGCTGTCCCAGTGCACAGCCTCAGCTATGGGGCTACAGCCCTGGTTATGGGGCCACAGCCCCACTTGCCCCACGGCAGCCTGCCAGATCCCCAGAAACCACCCCAAAAGCCCTGTGAGGGCTAGGGCAGCACAGCGGTGGTGATGCAGTGGGACACCCCTTCACCCCTGGGAGGTGGGATGGGGTTCTGCTCATCCCTTGTGCCCCCATGAGGTAGGTTGAGGACACCAATGTGCTGGGTCTGGCAGGTGCCCGGCACTGACACCTCCCTCGAGGGTAGAGCAGAGCTGCCTCATCTCCCCATGTCCCACCACTGCTGTTACTTCAAAAGCACCTTCCCCTGCTCATACACACCATTCCACTTCAATGGGATGAGGGGGACAGGCACAGCACCCCATCCTGGCCCTCACCACGGGGTGCAAAGAAGCTCCTGTGTCTGCCTGCTCCTGTCCAGCTATTTTTCTCCCTGGCAGTGGGCAGGGTCTATGCTGGAGACACAGCCACTGGCAGGTCTGGGAGTGAAGGTTGGGGCTGTGCTGGCAAACTAGGCACCGCTTGGGGTCTGGCTCTCTGCAGTGGGGCTGGGGACAGCAATGCCACCCTGCAGAGTTTGTTCCATAAATCCCCAGCTACTGGAGTCCTGGGATGGGGGAAAGTGAAGCGAACCCCAAGCCTGGCCCTGGGAGAGGCAATCTCCCAAACATGGAAGCAGGGCTGGCTTGGTGGACACCAGCTACTGCTTTTGGGGCTGGGGGTGGGAGCGAGGGAGGGAGAGGCAGGGGCGAGGGGAGCACGCAGCACTGTGACTCAGCCGGGGGTGGCAGCTGGTGAGGTGTTTTTGTTTAGTTTCTAACGTTACGGTTTCCACAGCACCAGGAAGCAGCCCCAGGGCCTGTGGGGGGCCTGGCAGCACAGAGGGAGGGATGGGGCAGCAGTGGGACTGGAGAAGGCACTCACAGTAACAGCTAAAAATACTGTGGGCTATTGTCACCGGCAACAAAGCAGCTGGCGTATTTTTAGCGTTATCTTCACTGCCATCGGTTCTGCTGCCCTACCAGGAAGCACTGTGCCCACTCCACCCGGGCACTGCCCTCCGGAAAGCCAGGCAGAGCCTCCCACTTGCCCTCAGGCACAGCCCTGGCAGCTGCTGTGCCTCAGTTTCCCTCCTGCACACTGTACTATGGTTCCATCCCCCATCCTGCCGCCATCATCCAGCTCCCTCCACCCTACAAATGGCCCAGAGCTGCCACACTTGTCCCCTGCATGTCCACGGTGTCCCCTGCCCCTAACAAGTGCCTGGGGACGTGTGGTTTGCAGGGCAGCCATCCCCATCCAGGCAGCTCCAGTCCAGCCCAGGCTGCTGGAAGGGGAGGGCAGAGACCGGATGCAATGAGTTGGCCAAGTGTCACTAGGAGACTTGTGACAGTCCCTCCTCCTCCTCTGCTCATTCCAGCAGGCAAAGCCAATGAGGCTGCTCCATCCAGCCCCGCTCAGCAGGGAGCTGTCATTGCTCGCCCTGGGTGAAACAAGTTGGCATGGTCTCAGCACAGTGGCCGGGCAGCCAGGGAGGCAGCAGGGAGGGCCGTGCCAGGCTGTGTAGGCTCTGCCAGCAGCTGGGCATAGCCCCAGCCCCAAAGCACCAGGATAATACTGGATTTGTGCAGATTTCCCCACCAAAACAGGGAGGGAGGGATGTTTAACTTGCCTTTCCCCTGCCAGAGCATCTCGGCTTTCCGAGCTTCCGGCAAGTCCTTCTCTGCTATGGAGAGAGCAGATCAGAGTGGCTTATCCGCAGCAGCTCTGGGGCAGGGATGGGGTGGTGGTGGTGACCCAGAGCTGGGCTTAGGAGATGGGAGGCTGGAGACAGGTTGGATCTGTGGGTGGGCTGTGGCTGCCAGCATGGCTGCCCACAGGCACTTTGCTGGGCAGGGGGCACAGCCAAGGCAAGCAATAAGCCCATCTGATCGCGCTTGGATTTCACACCACAGCCCTAAGCTGGGGCTGCTGCGGCCCTGCTATGATCCCTCCCCAGCCAGCTGGCTGCACCCCCGCTTTGCCTGGGTAGGAAGCTCAGGACCAGGGGACTGCTCTCTCGATGGCACAGGGCAATTAACTCACCCAAGGCCAAGCAGGAGGGACTGGTCACCCCTTCCCTCTCTTCCTCAAGTACCTGCTGCTCCCCCATCCTCGGGACATTCCCAGCACATCCCTTACTGCACACTGGGAGACTCTTCTGGTTTGCACAGGGAGGGTGGCTCTGCGCCCCTCTCGCCTGCCCTGTGCTCCCTTGGCATCCTGCCCCACTCTCTGCTTGGGGTCCTGCTTGCTCCAGCTGCAGAGCCCCGGGCAGAGCAACCTCTCCCCACAGCACAGTTGGCCGGGGGGTGGGGGGATCGGGTCCCTATTGCAAAGGGAAAGGGGGGTGAAACCTGCTTCAGAGGGGCTGGGAGTCCTCGTTCCCTGGGGGGGGAGGGTGGCACACGGACGGATGGGTCTGTGTCTCTGCAGCGGGACTGAATGCTGCTGCTGGGGTATCTGTGGCGGTGGGGGGGTCATCTGCACCTCAGAGGGGGAGAGCTGGGGGGGACCCTGCCGGCAGCACCCCTGGAAGCAGAGATTGAAGGACAGGCAGAAGAAAGGGATCTGGTAAGACCAGAGCTGTACAGGGGATGCCGGGGAGCGGGGGTACATGAGACAGCAGCACACAGGGGAGAAAAGATGGGGGGGGCGAGGGGGGACAGTCCTTGCAGGAGCAGGCATTTGGGGCGGGAGGGGGAGGATTGCAGCGAGTAGGGGATGAGACCGCATCCCCCACTGCAGCAGGGATTGGGGGGGGGGGGGGCGTGGGGGAGATCGGGGTCCTTCCCCAGCCGCAGTCCCGGTCCCCGTCCCCACGGCAGCGGGGCGGGGAGCCGGCAGTCCCCCCCGGCCGGGCCCCGCGGTGGCGGCCCGGGTGAGCGGGAGGCAGCGGCGCAGGACGGGGAGCAGCGGAGAACGGCAGCTCCGAGACCAGCTCCGGCGACCCCGGCACCGTGGCGGGTCGGTGCCCGGCGGGCTCCGGCACTGCGGCGGCTCCGGTACCTCCGGGCGGCTCCGCACCCCGGCAGCTCGGTACCTCCGGTACCTCTGGGAGGCTCCGATACCGCGGCGGCTCCGGTGCCCCATGGCGGCTCCGCACCCCGGCGGCCCCGGCGCCGGGCAGAGGCGAAGGAGGCAGCGGCCGCAGCCAGGCAAGCGGGCGGGGGCGGCCGGGCCGGGGCTCAGCTCGGCACCCCCCGTCCGCGCCCTCACCGAGGGCAACGGGACACCGCGGGGGGATTCGCTGGGGGTGTGAATCCCTGGGGGACCAGGGGGGTGCACGCAGCCCCCTTGGCGGGAGGGGGCCGGATCCGGGATTTGCAAAGAACAAAGGACCGGGAGGCGGGGGGGTGGATGGAAAAATACCGGCGGGAGGGGAGGGTTGTTCGGCTGCCAACCGGGCTGGGGGCGACGGTGCGTCGTGCGAGGGCTGGGGAGTGTCAGGGCACCCTACCTGCAGCACCCCACCGGGCTGGGGGGCTGCTCGCAGCTGGGGGCTCTGCAGGCGACAGGGGCTACAGCCATCCCGATGGGTGAGGGGGCTCTGCCTCCCCCAGCCATCCTACTGCAGGTTTTGGGGTACAGAGGGCCTGCAGGATTTGCACATGGATTAGGGGGTGCAGTGTGCCCAGAGTGCAGCGGGGGGCATGAATTTATGTGTGGGCATGGGGGTGCCCTGCAGTGGCTTTGTGGTTCTGTACAAGGTGGTTTTAGGGGTGCTGTGCTTATAAAGGAAAGTGGGGGTGGCAGTGGGGAAAAGGGTGTTTTGGAGGGGCAGATGGGGGATTCATGGAGCTGGCACTGCCCCCTCTCTCTGCTGGTGGCAGAAATGGCCCTGTGCTTGCCCGCACTGGTCTGCCAGCCATCTCTCTGCTCTGCACCCCAGTGTCCTCGCAGTGAACCCGGTGATGGGGGTGCTCCTGGGAGAGCGGGCCATGCTGTGCAGGCACCGAAGCTGCAGAGGACTTGCACGAGGGCAGCACTTCCCCTTATGTGATCTCAGCTGCGTGACTTAGTCTCGCAAAAGGAGATATTTATAGCGCTGCTCCACTAGCCCGAGGTTTGCACGGCCTGTAACCGGGCTGGCAGCTGCCGCCCCTCCACCCAGAAGCCTCTGTTTGCAGCTGAGCTGTTTCCCCGGCGGGACTGGGGTGGGTGGGAGCCTGCAGGGTTAAACGGGTTGCATTGCAACACGCTGGGGCTTGCTGCCAGACTACAGGTCCCGGCATGCTCTGCTGCCTGCAAGCTGGGCACTGCGGAGGCCACGCACAGGGAGTTGCTTTTCTTTGGCCTGGGCCAGGGATGCTCTGGCAAAGGAGGACGGCAGCATGCAAGTATGGGGACAGGAGGGAGAGGCCACATTTTAGGCTTGCCATGAGATACCAATTGGCCAGAGCTATTGCAGCCTGTGGGAGGAGGTGAGAAGACAGGCTGGACTCCATGTCCAGGAGTGTTTGCCATATGCTTTGTCCCTGTGGCTCCAGCCACCACATGTCCCCAGACCCCAGCAAAGGGAAATGGGAGATCTGGGAACTGCCCCAAGTTGATTCGAGCCGCTTCACACTCCACTTCTGAAGCAGCCTTCTCTTGGGTCCTCCTGGAGCCACCAGCACATGGGGATGGCCAGAGCTGGAGCCATGCTCCCTCTTTGTGTCAGACGGTCCTACAGATGTGATCCTCTCCTGACCAGGCATCTGTTCCACTGCTGTCCCCAGGCTCATCCCTCCCCTGGCATGATGCCCCGCAGTACAATGGTGACGCCCCTGTGCATGCCCTGGCTCTTTTCCTAGCCCCCGTTCTGCACAGTTTGCACGTGCCAGCCAGATGCTGTTGCTGTGCTGCCATCGCTGCCATGTTCTGGACCCCCTCTCCCTCTTTTTTACCCCCTCTGCCCTAGAAACACTGGCACCCGGCCAACAGCTTTTTCCACCTTCCCGCTGTGCTCACCGTGTGGGTGGCATCTGCTTACCCTTGGGTGGGGAGGAGGAGTGGGGCAGGGCAAGGCGGGAGCGGGAGATCAGGGCGAGGGATAAAACTGGGCCTATTTTTATACTGCAAAGTAATTACCAGAGCTTTCCGATCCTTAATCTGCTGAGAGCACCCCAGTGCGATTGGATCCCTCCCCGAGCCTGGCAACAATTCTCCCATCACACGTCTCCTGCGTCAAAGCCCTGGTAAACTCCCACACTTGGGCTCACACTGGGATACATGTGCTGCGGAGCTGCTGGCACATCTGCCCCCCTTCCCCGGCAGCCAGGAACAGGGATGGGGAACCCATTTGGGACCCTGGTTTGCAGCTGGGAGGGGTGATCTCACTGCCAATCCCAGTGAGGCAGCATGCAGCCTTGCACCCTTGGCCACCTTGCTCAGCTGCTGTGGGCATCTTTGTCCCTGCCTCTTGGCTGGAGCTGGTGGGTAGATTTGGGTCCCAACCCTGTGAGCACACTAAATCCACATTTTCCCCTACAACTGCCTCCCAGGGGATTTTGGCCAAGGTCAGTGGCCCACACAGCACCCTCCGGCACCCATCTGGCTTGGTCTCCTGCCATCATGGCCAGGGGTCTGTGGGGCCCCTCTCCCGGTGGCACACGGGGTGGCTCTGACCAGTGGTGCCAAGTCTCAGCTGGCATCTTTATTTGTCTCTCCCTGTCCTGTCGCCTTGCCAGGGGGTTGCTGAAGAACCTGTTCCATAGCTTCTGCCATGGAGGAGGAAATGATGGGCGCTGTTTGCGGCAGCACCTTTCATGCCGGGGCTGGGGGACTGCAGCCAGCTCCAGGGTGGAGCACATGAGCTCGTCAGCCCAGGGATGAAATGAGTGCTTGGCATGACTCTCGCCTCCCTCCACCCACCCTGACCCTGGTGACCACCAGCTCTCTGGCACCTTACCCCAAAGCTGGACTGGGGTGTTCAGCCCTGCTCCATGGTGGGGGCCTTTTTGTGCCCATTCGGGACCCCATGGTGTTCACAACACCCTTGTTGAACATTTGAGATTATCCCTTGCTCCATCCATCTCAACACACAGCAGCAGGCACAAAGAAAACTTGGTGGCGTGAGGGATGTGGTGCCCCCAAAATGCTGCTGTTCCACAGTAGGACATGATTCCTGGGGTTGTGGAGGGTGAGCTGCCTCCGGGGCATCCCCGGGTGACCCCACCAGTGTCCCTTTCCCCTGCCTGGCAGGGACCCAGTGGGCTGGGAAGCCACCCCGGCTGCTACCCTGATGGAGCCAATGGCCATAAAAGGCCCTGAAATGGAGGAGGTGGACAGGAGGCTGGGCTGCTTCTTGAGCCTGAGCAGGATTGTCCAGTCTGCCCACACAGGCCAGCCTTGCCAGGACATCGGAATGGGGGCTGGATGGAGGAGGGCAGAGTCAAGGGGCTGGGGCACACTGTGCTCCCATTTGCCTTCCCCTGCATGCCCAAGGGACATGCCCTGAGGTGCCGGGGATCTGCATCACCTTCCATGGGGGGGGGGGGGGCTCGGCGTGGGATGGGATAAAGCTGCCTTTTCATCAGGCACCTAAGCTGTGGGGTGTGGGGGCTGGGGGGCCGAGGGGCATGTAGAGGGCTCTCCTGCTGGCCCCCCGTGCCTCTCCCCAGACAATGGCTGCCCTTTGTTGAGGTTTTATGCGCCCGGCCCCCTTCCCCGCGGCCCAGCTGGTGACATTTTACCACCTCCACATTCACATGGGGATTCAAAGGGCACAGATGCACTATGAAACCACAAAGCCTGCTTCCCCCAGCTCCCCCTCCCCAGTGCCACAGCATCCCTAAGGAGGCAGGGCTGGGATGCACGCATGGGGAACCTCCCTCTGGGGCTGTTTCAAGGGCAACCCGCCAGCCCTTGGGGTTCCCCCAACTCTCCTGCCTTTCCCCTGCCATCAGCCCTCCCATCCCTTTGGGACCCTGTTGGGGTCCTTCCTCCTCATCCCTGGCCCAAGGGGGTTTGACATGCTGGACACCCACTGATGGGAGATGAAGGGAGGCAGTGCAGGGAGCATTTCCAGGCTGGTGGTGCTTGACCTTTTGGAGATGGAGCTGTGTGGGTGGTACCCAGCTCTGCCCTGCTGGCGCCTGGCTGCCAGAGCAATGCCACGCAGGCTGGTGGTGCCAGCCCTGGCATCGCCTTGGGCTCTTGGGTGTAGCCAGTCTGTGGGTGTAGCCAGCTGCAATGGATGCACAGTGGCCTCCGTCCCTTCAGAGAGGTCCTAGCGTGCAGGCATCTGACTCCTGTCCCTTCCCTCCCACTCCCAGACCTCTGGGGAGGGTTTCCCTCAAGGACCTGGGTGAGCAGCCCAGTTCCTCCCGACTGGGCATTGCCTCTGCAGGGGCCTTGGGAAAACAGTCTGTAAACAGGCAGCTGGAGAGCATGAGTCACAGCGACCGAGAGGGAAATAAATGGACAAGGGGAATTTGCAGCATGTATTGGGTCATGAGGATGAGCACAGCTTTTCCCAGTGATGGTGATTGCCTCTCTTGTAGGTGCTCCCCCGTGGAGCTGGCTGTCCTGCTGACAGGACTATGTCCAGTGAGCTGCAAAACAGAGATCCAGACCTCTCCCCCACTAAAAGCATCCGCTGATCCTTCCCACTTTCATCCCAAGGGGTGAGCAGTTACCACCCCAGAGTCAGCTGCGTTTCAGTGCGCAGCACCCTGCCCTTACAGCCGTGCAGATTGCTCCCCTGCTGAAAGTCACCCCCGCCATGGTTATTTTCGGCTGGCGGCAGGGCCGGAGGAGCTGGCTCTGTCCCAGCCGCTGCAGCGCACCCCATTTGGGATTACATTTTGCGTGGTGGGTAGCGCTTGGGTGAGCAGGCTGCCTTCTGCATCCCCTCTTCCTACTGCCAAATACCTGCCAGCTCCCTCGCCCGTTTGTAAAGCAAGAGTGCTATCTAGTGGCTAATCCCACTGGGGACACCAGTGATGCCGGGAATTAATTCCTGCAGAGGCGTCCGGTGACACCGATCACCCCTAGGAACATAGCCTAACCATCCCACTTTGGGGACTGGTAGCCCAAGGTGGTGAGAGGTTTATGCTCTTTTCCCTGGCCTCACTTGAGGCTGGAGGGACATCCAGGGCTCGGAGCCACAGGAGAGGGTGTGCAGGGTCTGGGAGCATGTTTGCCAGGGTGAGGGATGCACACATTAGGTGAGGGGATGGATGTACACACGTTTGGTTGGAGGGCAGGAAGCATCTCACGCCAGGCACTTCACCTGCGACACGCTCTCACTGGCTGCACCCCGAGGAGTGCCTGGCTTAAATATTTTCGTGCTTCTCCCTCAGGAGAGATGAGAGACGCTGCCAGGGTGGCTCCCCACGGTGCATGAACACCCATTCCCCTCCTCAGCAGGGCGGGGGCAGCCGTGTCGGGGTTCATGCCCCCCACCCGGGAAGGGTCGGGGTGCGGCTGAGCGATGCTTGGGGTTTGGGGGCAGGGGGGGATTCACTGCCCCTTTTTAGCCCCCCAAGCCCCCGTGAGGGCCGGCCGGGGCTCATTTCCCTATCCGACACCTCACCCTCCCCACCCACCCCCCGGGCTTGGCTGCAGCGGGGCCCCGCGGCTGACGTCACTAAGATATGCTGATTTATACACGTTAACCCTTTTCCCGCGGGGCTCGGGGGGGCTGCTGGGGAGGCGGCGGCTGCGGGACGCGGGGAGGCGGTCGCTTGGGGTCACCCCGCGAACGGCCCCCGCCTCCCTCCCTGCTCCGCGGGTTGCTGTGGGAACCGGACCGGGCTTCTGATGTCACCGGGACGGTTGCTACGCGACCGGTCCGCTCGCCCGTCCCTGTGTGAGGTCACTGTCGCCATGGCGACGGGCCGGGGCGGGGCGGGGGGATGCGGGTCCTCCCGCGGGGCCGGGGGGCGGGGGGGCGCTCCCCGGAGCTGGGGCCGGCTCCCCCGGTACCGACCGCGGTGCTTCCCCCACCCCGGGCGGGGACCAGGCACCGGCGGGGGGGTGTCCCGGTGGAACAGCAAAAGCTTGCCATTAAAACAGTGAAAAAGAAAATAAAGCTTTTTTTGGCTCGGCCTGAGTTATTATTTTTAGAAATCCTGGTGGAAAAGCTGCCTGCATCGGGGACGTCCTCCATTCCATGGGAAATGCAGTTCCCTGTGGAAACAGGCAGCGGTGGGGGTGGGCTCTGTGGGGAGCGGGTCACGGGTGGTCTGGGGCAGGCTGGGGGCAATGGGGGATGCCAGGGTGGCATCGGACACGCAATGGTGCTAAAGCAGCAGTCCAGTTTTTGCTCTGGTCCCAGTCCCCAGGGGCTGCTGGGAGGCTGCGGGTTTTACATCTCCCCCAGCTTGCATTCCTGCTGGAGGTGGTTTATTCCTAAGCCTTGACATCTGCTTTGTGGAAAGCAATGGAGCTGCTCCTTCCGAGGCACAAATCCCTGCTCCCCTCCTGCTGCCAACTTTGGGACTCTGGCTGGGCCCGGCAGCATCATGGCCAGGCTTTGCTCTGCTGGGCTGGCAGCAGTGGACCCGTGGGCATGCCCGCTCACTGCCTGGGGACCTGCCATGTCCCTCTGCCCTGCCATCCCCAAACCTGTCTGCTACCCTGGCACTTCTGGTGATCGCACTGGCCATGATGCCGTGGGGATTAGTTTCCTCCGGCTGGAGATTTAGCCAAAGCTACTTAGTGAGAGCCACGCAGGGCGGGCAGCAGACGGCTTGGTCGGATAGAGGATATGGGGAAAGCTGGGATATACGGCCTGAGCCCTCCTAAGGGTGCTGAGTGGGAAATGGGTTGCCTGGGGTTAATAGCTCAGCATCCCTGTGTGAAGGCTCAGCCAAACAGGGTGTCCTGCGGTGTCTTTCTTCACTCCAGTGAGCCCCCAACCTCTGTGTTGCTTCCAAAGCTTTGTAGAGACCTTCGAGCCAGATCTCTGTCCTGGGCAGGTGGGATGGAGAGACAGGGAAAGGGCAGACCCTGCGAGCAGGGTGCTGCTAGTCGAGATGTGGGATAAAAGCCAGCAGATGGAGGCAGGCAGACGGAGGAGTGTGACGCTGTGCCGAGGCGCTGTTTGCTGTGACGGGATCTTGGCTCACTGCTGGTTAAACAGCTGCTGAGCCTACTGGGGCTGGGGGGGTTGTGGGCGTCCTGAGGAGGAAAGGGATGGGGATGGGGGTGGGGATGGGGGTGGGGGTGGGGGTGGGGAGCTGGGGTGACTCCCCGGTGTGGGGGGCAGCTGGGGAGAAAGCAGGGAAGGGCTTTTCTGCTAAAATTGTGGACCTGAGGGGTTTGGCTGGAGCTGTGGCTGGGACATGGAACAGGGGGTGGAGGGTGCCTGCAGCCCCATCTGGGGCACATATCTGTCTTGCTGATGGCATGAAGAGTGCTGCCTACATTGCTGCTGTGTTGGATCTCCTGGACCGCTGCAGAGACCAATAAGAAAAACTCTTTGCTGAGCCTCCACAAACTTTGCAGCAGGCAAAGCTGTTAGCAGCAGAAAGCCCCCCACCCTCCCACGCACATGGGCAAAGGGGGAGCTCCACCAGAGGAACCCTGAACCTGCTCTGGGCCTCCAGAGTACCTTCATCCTCTACTAATGCACGTTGCCTTATGGGAAGAGGCTCAGAGGAAAATCTGGCTGCAGTGTGGGGAGAGGAAGGAACCCCTATCACATGGGAAGAGTTCAGCAGGTGGAGGAGTGCGGTGGGTCTTGGCTTGCAACCACCAGCCCAGGGCACTGGGCTGTGCTGTAAATGGAGGAGAGACTGGCTGCCTGCTGAGAGGCTTAGGACCTAATCCTGCTGGTGCTGAGCCTGTGCAGGATCAGTTGGGACCCTTGCATAGCATGTGTTTTAACCCAGGTGATTTGTAGGGATGCCGTCATTGCAGTCATTATGCCCCCAAGCCCTCTGTGGTGGCCTCCAGCCTGACCCCCTCTCCTCACCCAGGTTACCGAGGGATGGGACAGTATGGTCAAAATCCTCCTCTGTCAAACTCAGAGCAACAAATCCTGGTCGCCGCTGAGCAGCCCCCATGTGCCCTGCCCTCTGCTCGAGCACAAGGCAGGATCCTTCCCTCTGGCCCCTGCTCCAATGCATCTGCCCCCCACCACCAGCTGCCTCCCTCCTTCCCAGGGGAGGGGGCTCTGGTTTGTCTGGTAGGGTGGGGAGATGTGGGCCAGGCAGGCTGGCTCTGTGCACACCTGAGCCAGGTGAGGTTCGTAGAGAGCGGTGACAGCAGATGAGACCAGGGGATGGAGCAGAGAAACAAGGACCGGGTTTTAGACACCTCCTCCCTGTTTTATACCCGGAGCAAAAGCAGGGGCATCCAAAGCTGGAGGGATGCTGAAAGGAGCTGCTGGCAGGGAGCTGTTGTGCAGCCCTTTCCCTAAACCTCCCACAAGCAGGACACTGCCAAAAAAGCCATGGTGTCTCCCAGGCACAGGGTCACACAGCTCTGAGGCCCGGGGACAGAGTCCTGCCATGCCACCCCGCCTGGGGACTCCGCTCCGGGTCTGGTGCCATCGTGTGGACACCAGACACTTCCACAAACCCCTCGTCTCCATCCCTGTGCTCCACAGCCTTCCCTGACCGGAGGGACGGGGCTTGGCAGCGCTGCTTTCACAGGCTGTCCTGAACACCAAGGGGGTTTATGTAGACCTCCCACCACCCCATGTCCCCCGAAACCTTGCCCACTGCCTGCCTTTCCCTCTCAGCCACTGGTGCCGTGCCCTCCCTCCCCACCCCATCACCTGCACTGCTGTACCCCGCCTGCTCTGGGCACCCCCAAACTGTGACTGCACTAAGGAGTCAGGTTCCTGCTGATCGGGTGAGAAGCCCTCCCAAGTCCCCTGGGCAAGGGAAAGGGGGACAATAAACGACCACAAGTGGCCAGACATGGGAGGATGTGATGGGGCCAGGGGGATCTGCTCTGCGCTCCCCCACCCTGAGAGAGGCTCTCCCCTGTATACCAACCTGCTCTATCCCCATTTCACACCCCTTCTCCTCATTTCACACCCCTTCTTCCTCCTTTTCCACCAAACCCCACACACCCTCCATGGACAAGCGCAGACCCCTTTTCCCAGGGGTCACGGTGCCAGCCTCTTCCCAGGGTGCCCCCATCACCAGCCGCACCGGTGTCCAGTCTTGTGGGCATTGCCACCCTAGTCCCTGGGGGCTGCAATGAGCGGGCACAGCGCGACACCCCCAGCCCACCCCGGCGGTGCGGCGGGGACGCAGGCAAATGCCTGCCCTGCCCGGGAGCCTCACACCAGCGGGGCCAGTTGGTGGCCAGTGGTGGCCAGTGGCCGTGGGACACGCGGGAGCTCCTACGTGTTTCCACCAGAGGGAGCCAAAATGCCACGAAGCGTGGACATGGCACGGTAATGGCCGCCTGCCATTGCAGTGTAGCGGCCGCGGGACATGCCACAGCCTTGGGAGGCAAAACGGGGACTGTCACCCCTCCATGTGGCTCGCAAAGCCGGCTTCCTAGGAAACCTCCTTCCAGGTGCCACACACCCCGGGGAGAAAACCCACGTGTCTGTCCCTCCGTGGGCCAGCTGGGAGGCTCACAGCTCCTGTCCCAGGGGGCTTGCAGCCTCCAGACCCGGCAGCTGTACCCTGCTGCCAGCACTCTCCCCCAGCTAAGCTGCCAGTACAGTGAATTTGAAGCTTGACATACCTGGAAACAGCAACTGCAGCAGCAAAGAGGGTGTTCACTGCACCTTGGGGCAGCCCCAAATCATCTCTCTGACAAGTGGGCTTCTCCCAATTCAAATCACCCACCACCACGTCCAAGCCCAGAGCAGGGATGAAGAATCTCTGCTCTGATCACTTTATAGTGGATGTAACTAGTCTAAATTAATGCAGATGTAAAGCACCAGAAAGGCAGGGTTTGAAACATTGCTCCTGGTGCTCTTGGAACAGTAGCTTGTGGCGCCTCACCAGAAGCTCCTTCTCGTTCACACCCCACTGTTCCCCAGGTTTGGGTAGTGTCAAACACATTATTGGTGGGAAAAGGGAGCAGGATGGAAATAACCTGCCAGATGGGGATGGGAGGTAGGCGGAGGGAGAGTTGGAGAGGAATATTGCAGGCAATGCTGCATGGCGCCAGAGGAAAATCTCTCCCATTTGCCCAGAATTTGCTTGTTTATTTAAAGCCCGCCATTAGCAGGAGCCACATGGGATGGGATTCACATCAGTCCTGGGTGAATCAGGTGCCATGTTCTGGCCATGTGTCTAATCCACCAGTCCTCTTCAAATTCCTGCTTTTCTCTGAAAACTGCTGCTTTCTGAAGCAGTCAGGAGGTCTGGGCATCCCAGACCCTCACCTGCACAAGGGAGATTTTTGGCACATCAGAGGCTAGGGCTAATAGCATGGGGCTGCCATGGAGTCAGCAAGAAGGAGAGAAGTTGTGGGCCAGGCAAAATCATGGCATAAATGGGATCTGGGCCAAATCCAGGCAGTCAGCTGCAGGCTGCCAGTCAGCACTGCTGCCAGAGCAGCCTGACATGGCCAGGGAGAGGAGATCCCAGCCAGTTCCAGCACTTAATCCTGTCTTCCCGGTGGAGCAGCTGGAAATGCCTAGCTTCCTGGGGACTTTGGGACACAGGAAGCAGCCAGAGGCCAAGATGCTTCTGGGAGGCCACCAAGCCTGGCTGGGAAGCCTCATCTGAGAGCTGCAGGTCCAGAGGGAGGGAAACCCTTTTAGAGGTTGCGTTTGTGCCCCAGACCCTTCCCACCAGTCCCAGTGACACTAGAAGCAGGGTGTGCATGCCCCAAGTCTTGTGGTGGGTCAGCTGGGATGGGGAAAGATGCCTGCCTGTCTAGGAAGCACCTCAAGGAGGGAAAAGAGGAGACAACAGGAATTTCCTTAGAACCACGGCAGCAGGCAGGAACACAGAGGGAAACTGAGGCATGGGAGATTGGTCTGATGGGAAGGGGTGGGAGAAGGCAGTTGAAGCATGGGTGCCAAATGTACGGATGCACAACTGCCCCCAACCCTTTCCTCTAGAGCTGCTGGTGAGGGTGTCATTAGGCTGGTGGCTGGCAAGTAAAGGATTAACCCAGTCCATCCCTTCACCCAGGTGCTGCCGAGCCTGGCCCAGCTGTGGGTGCTTCTCAGGGCTATAAAGGGGCTGAGGGTGGGGGCAGCTTGGCTTGCTCCCTGGGTGGGCTGGAAGAGGTTGTAGGAAGGGCTAATAGGGCAGAAGGGGGCGCTGCTGCCTCCAGGCTTGGAAAGGGGGTGGCCGTGGGGCCGTGCTAGGGTCTGGGCAGAAGTGGAGGTGTGTGCAGTCACCCTAGAGCCTGTTCCCTGGTTTGGGAGTATGTTGTACTGGTCAGTACAGGGAGTTTTACTGTGGTGAGGCTGTGCCAGCCTGACGGCTTTCACCCGCTGACCACTATCCTGCCAGAGAGGAGAACTGGACAGTTGGATCTGCTGTGCTTGTGAGATGTGGATTTGGTGTTATCCTCAGTGCTTGCAGGTGGGATGTTTATTTATTCTGGTTTCTCTCTGAGTGTGGAAATCATGCTGAGAGTCTGTCTTCTCTATCCCTCCACTTGGAGAGAATTATCATCACTAATGTTCTTCTGTCCTGTGGGTGTCTCCAAGGTCTCAACTATTGGCAGGGTGACTTTGGTGTCTTGCTGTGGCTCTCCAGGATGAGTGTCATCTAGACCTGCCACCCTGCATGTGTCTACTTAACTTGTTAGTGCCTGTGTCCCCACCTCTAGCTTTACTCCATCACTGTACGTGTCACACCATAATTAAGCTGATGTGATGTGGCCTTGTGGCTTCTCATTCAGCCCATCTTGTGCCACACTGAGTGGGTGGGTTTACCATCCCTGGGTGTGGTTACTATGTTTTTTCATGGTCACGGTAGACGCAGGTCAGATCTTTGCTCTGTGTCCCATCTTGTATGAACACAGTGAAAGAGGGGCTGGTGAGTGTTGTAGAGGCAGGGAGGAGGAGGTGGGTGGTGGGGTTGTGGCTCTGGGCTGAGGGAGGTGTGTTGCAGCACTGATGGGTTTGGTGGGGTGGGCAAGCCATGGAAAACAGCGTTTGCCAAAGGCAATTTCATCTTAGAGGGATGATCAGCTGGCCTGAGATATGGTGAGCTGTCACCTTGGGGGCCATTGGCAGAGGCAACTCTTGCCTGCTCTGCTTGACCTCTGCTTGACCTCTGCTTGACCTCTGCTTGACCTCTGCTTGACCTCTGCTTGACCTCTGCTTGACCTCTGCTTACAGCTGGATGGGGTGAGGTGATGCCAACAGCCCTGGGAAGTACAGGTGAGCCCTCTGCAAAGTCTAGGCCATGGGCCATGACCCTTCTCCCATTTCTGCTTCTTGCCTATCCTGATGTGGCATACTTGATCTGCCCCAGCACAGAAATCAGATTTCCTGGATGCTTCAGTCTCCCTCGCCTCTGTGATGGTCCCTTCTCCCTGAATCAAGTGGACAGGTAGGTTATACAAGGAGCTGGGAGCTCGTCCAGCTCCAGTTTGCTGGCAGCAAACACTACAGGTTTCTGAAGGGGCTAGATTTGCTGTCCTCCCCAGGGGAGTGTGAGCATCCCCTGCTCTCTGGCACGGCAGCACTGCTGGCAGCCATCTCACAAATTGAGGTGCTGTTTGCTGCCTGTGCTCAGAGATGAACCCTGCCAGCTCCCACAATTTGCTAGATCTCTTCTCAGTGGGCAGGAGTATTTCAGGCTGTTTAGTCACATTTGTGGTTGTTTTTTTTTTTTCTTCTGGGGGCTCAGGCCACTTTCATTCACACTAAAGTTGCTGCATTGGCATCCCTGAGAGCTTGTGGTGTTCCTTGAGTTTTGATTCTGTCTAGCTGAAGCACAAACTTACTGCTGGAAAAAATGGAAGTTTTTGCATGTGTCCCACTTTTTTGAGTTGAATTTATCTTTTGGATGCAGAACAAGCCTGGAAAAGTTCAGCCCTGAAGTTTATCAGTGCCTAGAAAGTCAGGCTTAGAGTAAAAACCTGTCCCAGGACCTGGAGCAGAGCCTGGAACCTCCTGCATAGAGAAGATGCAAGGAGAGCATCTTGTCTCATGCCTGGCAGTCAGGTGTGTGAAAAGGGCTTTGGCTGTGATATGTGGGACTGGCACCCTTGGCTGCCAGCTGGTTGGGGAGGTGCTGGGGCTTCACCAGGCACCCTGAGCCCAGCTCTGCTGGAAGATCCCATCCCTTTACCATCAGCACCAGGGTCCATTCTTAGTTGAAATGCTGTATCTGGAACTGCTGTGATGTTTCAGGTGACAGGGTGACCATCAAGTCAGTGTGACCCTCTCCAAAGCCTTCTCACCTCCCACCTGCCCCGTGCAACTTTTCCTGTGCCTTGAGAGAGGATGTTGTGGAGATGGGGAGGGCTCCCTACACTTCTCCCTGAAGCAGCTGCTTTCTTACCCCCAGCCTTTTTTTCTCTTCCAGTGAACCAGTAAAGGTGCCAGCAACCAGTGTAAGATACTCCTACTACTGACCCCATGATGAGTTCCCCCTTTCTAGCCTACATCTGTATTTGCTGCCATGTTTGTTGTTCTTCGGGATGTTGTTGTAGCTGGTTGGTTTTTTTTATGGCTGGAGAGTTTGATCTTGACTTGGAGAGTGAGTCACTATGTGGCAAATGGGATCCTATCACAGAGGTGTTATTTCCTTGCCCAGTGTTCTTTGCAAGCAAGGCTTTTCAGAGCTCAAGCAGCTGCTTTTCCTTCTAGATGAAAACCTGTTCCCAGTCCCATTTAAAGGCTTATGAATTGGGTGCTGAGGGCAATGTGCAGGCAGGGAATGTGTATCTCTGGGAGAGCTAATAAAAGTCATGGCAATCAATCCTGGGAGACCTAGCGGGCACCTTAAATCAACTTGCAAATGCAAAGTGGCTCTGAACCAAAGGATGGGGAAAGAGGCTGTCCCTGTGCTGTGCCATGTAGTTATCTATCTTTAACTCACAAAGGAGGAGGTTTGGAAGGGAATAAAAAGAGATTTCTTGATGCTTAGGAAGGTGCATGAGGTCTGTGCTCCAGAGAAGGTCTTGATGTAGCTGAGGTGATCCCAAGCACATTATGAATTTGCCAGGATATTTTCAGCTGTTCCTCTGGGTGTCCCCTGGCTTGGCTGTGTTGCTGGGTGAAGGCAGGGCTCATTTGGCCAGCCACCAAGTGTGTCACAGTTTTTGCCACAGAGCAGCTTTCAGCCAGAACAAGGGATTTCCAACATGGCTTGTCTGCTGTTCTGCCACAGCTCTGGTACTCTCTGTGGGCTGCCTCTTATCCTTCCCAAGCTGGCATTTTCCAGGATAAAGAAAATGTGGCAGTAGCTGTGCCCTGAGCGTGGGGCAGGGGGATGCGAGACCCCCCTGCTTGCAGCTGCCCCTCTCTTCCCCAGGATGCTGGAAAGGGGTACAAAATGCCATCTCTGTTGCTGCTACTGGTGCCAGCATCTGCTCTGCCACCTCTGCTGACCCCTCATGGAGCCATGGGGCAGCATCAGACAGGAGCTGAAGGGGATGGTGAGGAGGAGGCAGGAAAATGGTGTATTATTAGCAAAGCCCTGGCCAACAGATACATCTGCAGCTCGGGGATGAAAAAAAAACCTGATGCATTTTTGATCTTGGGTGATTTATTCTGGCCTTGGCAGAAAAACACGGTCTCCAGTCTTGTGCTGAATGGGGGATGCAGTGCTGGGGTTGTGCAGCTGCTTGTCAGGATGCCCTGGCTGCAGCCAACCCTCATCCTGCCCCATCACTGCTGGGGGCACAGCCAAGGCAGGACCCCTGGGCAGCTTGACCTGATGGGGACCTGCAAAAGCCCAGTGCTCCTGCCAGGTGAAAAAGCATTTCAAGTCTGTGCTGGCCCTGATTAGCAAAATTATGGTTGCCGTGGAGCCTGAATACCTGCTTAGAGAGTGCCTGTCTTCCCTGTCCCCACACCAGACCTGGGGGACACATGCCATGGAGCAGAGGCCAATTTTGCTGTTCCTTAGAAAGCTGATTGCTTTTATCCCAGTGAACATTGAAATGGTCTTTTTTTTTTTTTCTTCCTTCTCCTTTCAGCCCAGTTCGGGGTGGAGGAGAAATGCCCCTCCCTAGCAATTTCTCAGATGAGCTGTGGGGCTTTAAGTGCAGTCCTTGCTGCAGGGAGAAACCTTGGACTGTGAGCAGGGTACCCGCCCTGCATCCTACAGGGATGCAATTACCTGTCCCGGGGAACCAAGGGCTCCTTTCTTGCTCCTTTGCCTGGTGCCTACCCATTGGAAAGGGTGCTGGCAAGTTATGACCAGCTCAGAAAAGGGGACTTGGTGATCTAGAAAGAGCTGCCGCTACTGGGAGAAGTTAAGATGTTACCTTCTTGGGCTGTGCAAGAGGGGATGAGGAGGTAACAATGCTGAGATTATATTTTGGGAGTGGGTACAGCTTTTACAGAGTGTAAAAAGGCCTCTGGAGAGTTAGTGACTGGAAACACACAGAGTAGTGATGGCCAAGAAATTATTAGAGGAGGGTGTCTCACACTGGACAAGGATGTGTGGGTGGGCTCTGCTGGGTAAATGACAGCAGTGCTGCTTTGGAAAGGCCACCCTACTGACCTGCATTCACCCCCAGCTATATTACTGCAAAATTACCCAGATCCAGGTCTGTTTGGTGCCCTGCAGGTCTGAATGGTTCTTCTCAGCCTTAGTGACTGAAATGAACATCTTCCTGCTCTGAGATACGTCTTCCGGACATGCCAGCTCCAGGTGACCAAAGAGGGGCACCTTTGAGTAGGCAGCTCCCAGCACGGAGAGAAGCCCTTTTTCCATCCCTGTGGCTAAGAGATTTTCTTGTTCTCCAAGGGGATAGTGTTTATTCTTGTCCCAAAGCTTCATAACCCCGTTCTGTCCATGCTGGCTATTCATTCCTGCCTGGGAAGATTTGCTGCAGCAATGCCATGAGAAGGGGCTGCTCACCTGCTTACTTCAGTGGCAGTGAGGGATGCACCCGGGGGGCTCTTGCCTGCTGTAGGATGGCATGGAGGGGACAAGCGACTGTCTGTGCCTCAGTTTCCCTCTCGGATACAGTGTCACTCTGGCTTGGTGTCTTTGTGCTCAGGATCAGAGGGTGTTAATTAAAACTGAAAACCAGGGGATGGGGCACAGACAGCTCTGTAAAAGGCCGTGCTGGTCTACCCTGCAATTACTGCGAGCGATGCACCCTTGAAAAGAGTATGGAGTGGATGTGGTTGGTTATTAGGTCTGCAGCTCCCAAGCTTCAAAGCTGCTGTTTGTCTTCTCTTTTGGCCTCTTAATTCTCCTGGTGATGCTGCAGAGCCAGCCTTGCTCAGCATCTCTGTGCCAGCCTTAACCTGCATGTGGAGGAACCTAGATACTGTCAGGGACAACCTCCACACTGGCTGGCTGGGACAGATGGGTGCATGGCAGGGAGCAGGAGGAAGATTGGAGAGATCCCTTGGGCTGGGGTTATGCAGGGATCCTCATGGGTGTTCCTGACTTGCCTACTTGCTGCTGAAATTTCCAGCCCAGAGGTGCTCTGGCCATGGAGATGGCTGGGCTGTGGCCAACAGGTTGTGGCAAGGAGCAGGTTTTGTTGTGCTGCCAGCCATCCCCTCTGCTGCCTCCCTGGGCAGGGTTAATATAAAGTACCTGATAAGGGGAATAGGCTGAAAGGGTCATGCTCCTATGCGCAGTTCATCCCCTTTAAGCAGTGGGGGAGCAGTAGTGGAAGAGGGGTTGCCACCTCCTGGTTATCTGGTTTATCAGAAAATTGAAAACCAGAATGGATCACTCCGAAGTGCTGTCAGGCCTGCGGGGGCTTGGGGGCAGGGGTAGAAACAGAGATGCTGACGGAAAGAAGTGACATGCAGCCCCTGAGAGCTACCAACTCTTCCCGAAGAGATAAAACAGCAGGTAGGGTGGGGGCTGCAGTTATGGGGGATGCTTCAGTAGGCTGATGCAAATGGTGGAGGAAAAGGGGAGGCAAAGGGAGAAGGACCCCTGGTTCTGATCTTACAGCAAAACTGGGACGGGGAGAGCTGGACTGTGGGTGAGTGGGACAGAGAGGCCTGATGCCATACTGGAAGCCAGGATCTGTTGTGGGGGTGGTGAGGGAGGGATGTGGACAGAGGGGCCCATGGTTCAGCTTTGAGTGAATCAAGTTCTGACTGGTCCTTGTCCCTTGCAGACCGTCCTTACCATGTGCCTTCAGCTAGGAAAGGAGGAGACTTCAGGAAAACAGATGCTGAAGTTTGGTAAGAACTCAGCAGCAACTCTATTGCTTTGCTCCAACCCAAGCAACCTCCAAAAGCTCCAGTCCCAGCAGACATCCCCTCATCCCCATGGGGGTGCAAGACAAATGAGCTGTGGGGGTCCCTGCAGGGACAAGGACACGGGTGCAAAGCTTGGGGGGGGGCAAAGCTCAGGCAGGGATGAGGAATGGGACAGGGGTGGGAGGCATCATGGCTGCATGCAGGGAACAGCCTCTGCCCAAAGGATGGGGGAGATGGCTGCGCTGCAGTGCACAGAGTCCAGGGACCAGCTGGGACTGTGCTGGGAGCTGGGTGTGTTGGGTGTGTGCTCAGCAGGGGAGGCACATGAGGGATGGAGAGAGGAAGGAGAATAGGAGAGAGAGATTTCTAGAAATGCTTTACCCCCCAATGCAATATCTCAGGTGGACTTTTGCTCAGGCTCCTGGGGTCTCAGTGGTACAACACAGCCTGCCTTGGGCATCCCTCTGGGAAAAAGCAGCCTGTGCTCCATCCAGAGGCAGGGACAGAAATCTCTGCCCATCAGCTGACCTTTCTGGCTCTGCCACCCAGGAGCTGTGGCCTGCAATGTGCCAGCTCCCAGGCACCATTGCCCACACCAGCATCTGGTAAGCCAAACCCACTGAGCCCCTGCCAGCATTGCCCAGCTGCTGTCCCAGTGTCCTGTCCCTGTTGTCACTAGCCCTGTGATATAAACCCCTTGGTTTTAGCGTGTCTCCATCCCCAAAGGGAATGAGGTTTCTTTGCTTTCATCACTCCCTTAGGAGTGGGCCGCACCTATTTTCCCTCCCAGTTTCAGATACTATTTCCAGTTTGGTTTTTTTTCCCTTTGCATAATGACTTGTTTACAGCTATTTACCCTCCAGCCCTTTGGTTTCAGTAGCTCCTCTCGTCTGCTGCAAGAGATGATGTCCTGAGGAAAGTAATTTCTCAGGGCAGCCCTGGACCCTTCCTGCCCTCTGTGTGTTTGCTCTGCCAGCTTCCCTCTGTTTGCAGCCTGTTTGCTGCTGGGAGCAGAGGCAGAGCCAGCTTAGGGCCACCAAGCTGGCCCAGAGCTTTGCTGGTTTTGACCTACCATCCCTTGCCAGCTCTGAAATTTCTTTGAGCGTTGAGCTCTGCTACAGACCCAGACACGCAGCCCTCCAGGGCTGGCACTGGCATGCAGTGGCACAGAAATGGCTCTGTTGGCATTCCTGTGGCCTTCCTTCGCCCCCGTCATTGTCAGCCAGGGGGGAGAGAGCTGGGCACAGATCCATTGCTCCAGCACAGTGGCTGCAGGCCAGGGAGGCCGTGGGCTGATTTTGCCTTTGCTGTCAGCTTGTGTGGAGGGGCAGGATGTTCAGAGGCCAGGCACTCTCAAGGCTTTCAGGATCTTTATGTCTTATTAAAACGTGGAGGAAAAATGTCTCTAGGGCTTTGAGGGATCAGTTCTCACTGTGAGCCTCAGCCCCTGGGCTGGTTTGAGCACACTGTTTCCAGCTGCCGCCACCTCCCTGGATGCAGTCTCCTGCTGCTCTCCTTCGGCTTTATTTCACCAGCCAGTGGGGAAGTGGGGTGCTGAGTGTCCCTCCCCACCCCCCCAGCATGCAGCTGGCACCCATCAGCCCAAGGGTGCTCTGGAGCAGCGTGCCAGTGTGTGCTGTCCACATGGGTGGCTCCTGAGCAGGGGCTGTGCTGGGTGCTCTGCCCCAGTGCCAGGCTGTGCCTGGTGGCCCTGGGAACATTTGCACCCACCTGTGTGCTGCCAGCCAGGATGTATTTGCTTCCCTCTGCAACAGCAGCAAGGCAGAGTGTTCCTGTGGGCACTGAGCCTCCTGGGAAGGAGGGCACCAGTGGGAACTTTGTCCTTCAGTTTCCACCTTGGGCCATGTGAAGAAAGAGGGGTGAGGGGTGCTGTTCCTGTCTGCTGTGTGCTCTGGCATCAGGAGGGGTATCTGGGGGGGCAGCACCCCAGGGGCAGTGTACTGGTGCTGGAGGCCACCAGATCCAGGCAGCTCCTCACAACCTGGCCACAGGTGCTGTGCTCAGCAGTGCAGCAAGCTGTGCTGAGGCTCAGCCTGGGTGAGGGTGCAGGGCAGGAGGCAGGTCTCTCTCAGTTCCTTCTGCAAGACTCCCGTCCCACCTGCTTAAATTCAGCTCTGCCAGAGGCTCTTCCAACTCCAGCTCAGCCAAACACCTCTGTACACAGCGAGGATGGTGCTGGAACAGGCTAAATCGAGGGGGGTCTCCGGGATGCCAGAGCCCTTCAAGGTGTTGGGGGGGGGGAGTGACCGGGTCCCCCTGGGTCCTGCCACCCTCAGAGGAGATGAAGGGACCAATGCGTGTACCTGTGCCCATGGGTGCGTGCCCGTCCCGCGGGTGGCAGTGCCCTTTGCCGTCGCGCGGAGCGATGCGCAGCCGCCTTCCCCCCCTTACTCCGACCCCCGACTCCACCCCTCCCTCTTCCCCCTCGTCGCCTTGTCCCCACCTCCGGGGGGGCTGGAGAGCCCGGTGGTGGCGGAGCCGGGGAGCCCCCGCCCCGCAGCCGTCAGCCCGGCTCCTCCGCAGGCAGGAGCTGGAGGCAGCGGCGGAGTCCTGCGCCGTGCCGGGGCGGTGAGGGGGGTCCGGAGGCGGGGGCGGGCGCCCGTGGGCTCAGCCGGCTCCGACCTGGGCTTGGCCCGGTAAAGCACGTGTTGGAGGAGAGAGGAGCCGCGGGTGGAACGGGGATACGCAGCCCTGCTACGCGTCCGTGGGGCGCAGGAACGCGTGAGTGTGCGTGGGTGTGTGCACGAGTCTGCGTGTACATGTACGCGTGTGCATGTTTGCGTGTGTGCATGGGTCTGTGCGCGGCTACGGAGCAGGAGTGTTGCCCTGCGACCGGGGGCGGAGGGCGGGTTATCAGCAGGACGGGGTGCCAGCGCAGAGGACAGGCAGGAGCAGACAGACAGACAGACACTGGGCGCGGGGAGGGAGCAGACGCCGGGCGCGGAGTGAGGGGTGACCCTGCCAGTGCAGCAACTTCCTCTCACCGAAGTGTGACAGGAACCGGCTGGAGCCACCTGCTCCACTGGGGAGTGATTTGGGTGACCCAGGGGTTGCACATCTGGAAGCGGGGAAACCCCAGGAAGCTGCTGGGTCCATCTGCATCCCTCCCGAGATGAGCCCGGACAAATGGCGCTGCAGGGGCCTCTGCACCTGGCAGTGTCAGGACGACAGTAGGGCTGATGGATGCACTCACCGCGGAGGCCACGCAAATGGCAAATCCCTGCGTTTCGAAGGCTGCTGATGGGGCTGGAGACAGCTGTTCCCCCCCCCCCCCCCCCCCCCCCGCCCCGGACTCTCTTAGAGTCAATGGAGTTTATTACTTTAATGTATTTCCTCTCTTTCTGAAGAGCATCTTTTTGGCGGTGCAGCTTTGCAAACGAGGACCCAGCCCCCAGCAGGGGTAGGGGCTCAGCACCGAGCTTTGCTTGCTTGCCCTGTAGTGGGAGAAGAAGCCCCTGGCACCCCCCAGCTCGTCCACCAGCCTCTCCTCTGACAGAGGATGAGCAAGAGGTAGATAAGGGCAGGCAGCTTTTCCAAGCTGAGCTCTGAGGGGAGAGCAGCAACAGGATTCCTTTAGCTTGCCTCTTAAGGCAGTGGAGTCTCCATACCCTCCCACACTCCCTCCCCAGCCCAACCCCGTCTAGCACAGGGGTGGTGGGACCTCAGCCTTCATCTGGAGCTTCCCAACAAGCCGTAAGTCCTTCCTAGGGAGAAAGATCAATTGTTCCCTGTGGCTGTTTTATGGTTGCCCCATCAGCCCCTCTGAATGGCTGGTACAGTTGGAGTCGGGATTGATTTTTGGGGTTGGCTTTGGGGCTGTATCCTGCTCTGCTGTGGGAGCAGGGAGAGGGGACAGCCCTGCCAAGATCCCCCTGACAATGGGGTAAAGGGGCCAAGGTGGGCTGGGGAGCTGCCAGGGTTGTCTGTAGATGGGAAATGGGGCAAAGAGTGCTTCGGAACCCTGGAGGGAGGTTTGGAGGAGATTTTGGGTGGTTTCCCAAAGGAAAGGCTGTAGCTGTGTCAAGATGGGGACAAAGGTGCACAGCCATAGTGATCAGCGTCATCCTGGCACCCTGATATCATCAAGGAGAGGGGCAGAGGGAGCAGGAGCAGCAGAGGGGTTGGGAAAGCATCCCACAAACCTCCCTATCTCTCCTCAGCCATGAATCCCTATGTCAACTGCTCCAGCCCTGAGTTCTCCCTGCCCCAGCGAGACTTTCCCATGGAGCCCATCAGCCCTCATCTCTGCAACAGAACTCACCCAGACACCTTGTTCGACCCCAAGGATGCCAACCTGACGGAGGAGCAGCTGCGGGATAAGTACCTGGGACCTCGACGGTCCAGCTTCTTTGTCCCTGTCTGTGTCATCTACCTCCTGATCTTTGTGGTGGGTGCTGTAGGCAACGCTCTCACCTGCATCGTCATCCTTCGGCACCGGTTTATGAGGACACCCACCAACTACTACCTGTTCAGTCTGGCTGTCTCTGACCTGCTGGTGCTGCTGCTGGGGATGCCACTGGAGCTGTATGACATGTGGAGCAACTACCCCTTCCTGCTGGGTGCCAGCGGCTGCTATTTCAAGACGCTGCTCTTTGAGGCTGTCTGCTTCGCCTCCATCCTCAACATCACGGCCCTGAGTGTGGAGCGCTACATTGCTGTGGTACACCCACTCAAGGCCAAGTACATGGTGACCAGGAATCGTGCCAAGAGGGTCATCACCACCATCTGGGTCTTGTCAGTTGTCTGCTCCATCCCCAACACCAGCCTCCATGGGCTGCAGCCTCTCTACGTGCCTGGCAGAGGGCGGGTGCCTGATTCGGAGATCTGTACCCTGGTGAAGCCGCGCTTGACCTACAACCTTATCATCCAGATCACCACCATCATCTTCTTTTTCCTGCCCATGGGGACCATCAGTGTCCTCTACCTGCTCATTGGCCTGCAGCTCAAGAAAGAAAAGATGCTGGAAGCCTTGGGAGCCAAGCCGGGCAGCGGACGCGACTGCCACAATGCCCGAGGGCAGAAGAAAGTCAAGAGGAGGCAGGTCACAAAGATGCTGTGTGAGTCTGATGCTGGGGAGTCTGATGCTGGGGACGGGCAGAGACAGGGACTATCTCCCAAAGCTGTGTTGGGAGGGTGCTGGGGGAAAGCTGAGGCACAGCCAGTTCAGAGCTGCTGGGTCATCCTGGAGGAAGGCTGTGGGGCTGGCTCATGGGGTGTCAGGGCAAAGGCAGATCTGGTGGCTCCTGCCCAGTGGTGGGGATTGCTCATGCCTGCTCCCTCCTGGCCACGAAACCTCCCCTCCTCCAGGAAAGTGCTGGGTGAGAAAGGGAAAGGAGGTGGGATGGGGGAACCTGCCCCCCAGCCCGCAGCCCAGATCTTGTGTGCTGGTGGTAGTGGTGGGATTTCCCAGAGAGGGACCAGTTCCTACCCATCCCCACAGCCTCTGTGGCTGACCTGGGGCAACAATGCACTGCCCCAAGGCTGCACTGGAGCACCCCTCTCTCCCACCGCTCTGTGCCCTTGTTCCCCTCCCCATCCTCATCCCTGCAGCCTCTGGCCACCTTCCCAGCAGCAGGAGCTGGCTGCCCTTGGGTAGCTGTCTCTCCCCAGCATGCTGACCTCTGCGTGCTCCCAGTCCCGTGACAGCACAGAGATGGTGGGTTGCCCAGCCCAGTTCGTCAGCATGGCCAGGACTGCTTCTCTGACGCATCCCAGAGAAGTGGTAATGGCTGTCCAGCCTCCCCCAGCACTGGGGCTGGGAGGAGGACAAAGGGAGACTTGCCCCTGCATGCCACGGAGATGCACCATGGCACAGGTATGGCATCATGTAGGTATGCATCAGGAGAGCTGGGTTATAAAGAAAAATCAACTGAGCAGGAGGAGGGGGCACAAATAGCTCTCGCTCCTTGGACTTGGCCATGCCCCATGGGTTACCTGGTTAGTGGGGAGAGCTTTTACTTTGCTGGCAGAGGTGGTGGGGTGCCCAGAGGCGGGGTGCCTGCAGAGGCATCCCCCAGCTGTGCTGTGGGGCTGCAGTGGGGCCAGCTGCCTGCCGATGGGGAGCAGATATGCATGGTGCAGCAGTGCCTGGTACAGCCCTGGCAGGAGATGGGTGGAGGGAGATCCTGCCCAGACATCCAGGCCCTCCATGTCAGGACAACAAGGCATCGGGGAGCCCTTCTCCTCTCCCCCTTTCTCTCTCCCATGCTTTTTTGGATGTTCTTTGCTATGGCTGAAGCTGAAACAGGGTGGTGCTTGGCCAGGGACTGGAGGTCCCCGGAGGGGTAAGCCCTGTTCCCCCAGTAACACCAGCTCCTCGGTTCCCCACAGTCGTGCTGGTGGTGGTATTTGGGATCTGCTGGGCCCCCTTCCACACCGACCGCCTCGTCTGGAGCTTTGTCTCCACCTGGACCAGCCACATGCTCCACATGTTCCAGTATGTCCACATCATCTCGGGTGTCTTCTTCTACCTGAGCTCAGCCACCAACCCCATCCTCTACAACCTGATGTCCACTCGCTTCCGGGAGATGTTCAAGGAGGTGATGTGCCACCATGGCCACCGCCTGCCACAGTCACGGAAATACTCACCCAGCGTCACCCGTGCCACCACCCGCAGCACTGAGTGCGAGCCCATGCCCAGCACCAATGGGCTGCCCCTCTCCGATGCCGAGGAGTACGAGCTGGAGGAGGTGGAGGGGGGCCAGGCCACCATGCATGCAACGTCCCTCTGCTGATGAGCAGGAAGACGTGGTGGGACTGGGACCAGCTTTCCCCACCACCAGCATCCATCTGACCGTGGCACCCATCCTCTGGTGGGGAGCAGGGCAGGAGCGATGGAGGGGTCCCTGCCTCTCTGTGCTGTCACACTGGGATGTGAAGGCTGATTTTCTCAGCAGCACTGCTCTGGGGACACAGCAGTGGTGGCCATGCTGTGCCCTGGATGCATTGCACCTGCTGCACTCAGCGCCAGGGCTGGCCAAGGCCAGGGCATCCTTTATGGTGCGGAGAGGGCTGGCTTCTATATCATGGATATGCCAGTAATCCCCCAAAACATCCCATCCCTGCCGGCACAGTGGGGTGCATCTGCAGGTGCAGGTGTCAGGGGTGTCTGGCACCCTGGGTTGTTTAACAACACCGTGCTGAATGGGGAGAGGTTCTCGCACCTGGACTTAGACCCACAGGGGCGGGAGAGGTTTGCATGAGATGGAGTATGGAAAGAAAGGTCTGTGGGTGACTTCTCTCTCGAGACCTCCCCAGGGCCCTCTGGCACCGATGTGTCCCTGATTTTCTTGCACACCCCTTCAGTGGTGCCAGTCAGTGTCTGGCTGCAGGGTGCCAGTACAGCTTCTTGCTCCCAGCCTTCCTCCCACCCCAGCATCCCAAGAGCAAGGGAAGGAGCATGACAACTGCCTCCAGAGCTGGAGCCTGCAGGGGGAAATACAGGACAATGGGATGCCCAGGCTGCTGACAGTGCCGAGGCACAGTTCTGCGCTTTCCCCATGCCCCACAAATGCGCCCCACTCTCCTCCCTCCAATGTGCATCTGGCAGGTGCCACCCTCCTCTTCTTCAGCCTGCCGTGACCCCCTGTACCCCCAGGAAATGCAGGGAGTCCTCCTCCATCCCTGCCCTGCACAGGCTGAGCCTCACAGAGAATTAAAAAACCCCATTGGCCTGATTTGTGCCCTGGTTGTGTCCTCCAGGACCCAGCTCTGCTCCCAGCATAGGACTGAACACAGGCTGTCCTCCTAGGGGGTGACAGGCAGGCCATGTGCCACAGTGATGGGCGCCAGGGGTGTCCCACCAGCTCTGCCTGTAGGTTCTGCTGTTGTGACGGGTCTGTGGGGCTGGGTGGTCTCAGGGCATGACACGGCAGAGAAGGTGTGAGTGGGATGTATGCACCCTTCCCTGTGTCCCGGATGCTAGGGCCAAGCTAGGGCTGGGGCCATTGCTGAGGGGGAGCTGCCTCCGGAGCAGTGGCGATCAATCTGTCCCCAGACACACAGCTCAGGAAATGTCATGAAAATGCCAGGGATTGTGGGCTGGCTGGTTGTGCTCCCCTGGGCTGGAAGGGCCCATCGATTTACTGTCCGAGATCAATGCCGCTGACTTCCTGGTGTACGCCAGGTCCTCCTGCAGGATGAAATATTGAGGCTCTGAAATGCCGCCTGAGGGGCTGTCCGAGCAGCTTGAGCTCTTGACTTGCACTACTTCCTCAGCCCCAGTTCCCCCTGAGCCAGCTGGGGAGGCTCCCCAGCTCGGTGTCCCGCAGCTGTGCCTCTGGGCAGCATGGATGTGCCAGCAGGCTCACCTGGGAGCCTGAGCAGAAATACCAGAGAAGCAAGCCCCAGGCAGAGTGCTGGCAGGGGCACCACTGCCTCCTGCTGCTCTACTTCCATCTCCTCCTAAGCAAATCACACGGGACCATGGCCAGGCCAGTGACCAAGAACAGGCAGGGTTTGGGACTTGCAAACTCCCTCCTGCCTCCATAGACTCAGTCCCTGGCTTGGGGTTAGTGAGGCCAGCTCCCCACCCCATCCCTATGGCAGGGTCTGCCATGGGCAAATCCCTCCTCTGCCGTTGTGGGGTGCTGCTAGGTGAGGGTGGGCATGGGGCTGCAGTAACTTTGCACCTCAGCATTCTGCTAGCTGCTCGCAGCCTCTCTGGAGGATGTCAGCGTGGCTAAGGGCATCAAGATCCATCTATTTCCTTCCCTCTCTGGCTCCCATTGCTGATGGTCCTGGCAGGGGACAGCACCCTGGCAGCTGTGCGGGGCCCCTCATCACTGCTGCATGGGTGGATGTGACTGATGACTACTTGATGGCCATTATTGCCCCATCGCACTTCACCTGGCCACTCCTCTAGCTGCAAATCTCCAGGGAATGGCTTTTTAATAGGCCGTCGATAGTATTTTATTACACAGCAACAGCCACCTGTGTGGAGCTTCAGGGTCTCTCATGCTGCAAGTCAGGAGGACATGTCCACCTGCTCATGAGCAGGCAGTCTGTGGGAGGCTGCAGCTGCCGCAGATCAAGCTCCTTGGTCAGTGCCAGAGGACAGTGTGTCTCTCCCTGGAGTTTTTCTGAGGGGTCCTGGGGCTCAGCACAGCTGGAGTGGAGTTCAGAGCAGCCAGAAAGGTGAGGCACTGGCTTTGCCTTCACCATGTCTTGTGTCCCCAGCTGTCCTGCCATCCCCTAATCTGAGTCTCCCTGTCCTTCTCAGCTACCCCAAATTCCCCTCTCTGAGATGCAAGAGGGGAATGTGCTGCTGAGGCTGTGGCATGTCTGGCAGCAATGCTGGGGGCTGCCCCATCACCTGCCCCCCACGCACAGCTGGGCCAGGGATCACTGTGAAAAGCATCCTGAAGGCTTGCCAAAGTTGCAGCTGCCACATGGCTGGTGGCACCTCCTGGGTGGAGATGTGTGGGCAAACTTTGCTCCCCTGGCCAAGGTTTTGTGGCAGCATGTGGAGATAACCCCAAGTCCCTGGGTACGGCATGCCAGCCGGACTCATGAGAGATGCTGCAATTGAAGGCTCCTGGGCAAGACCTTTAATACCATAATTACTTTTAGTAGACGCTGCAGTCAGAGCATGATATCTAATAAAAAAGGAACTGATCTCCTGGGAGAGAACTGTTTCACAGAGAGGGTTTTACACCTGTCCATCACTGTGAAGGCAGTGGCTGCTGGCTCCTGCCTGTCTCAGGCTCATTGCAGCCCTCAGGAAGGGAATTACGGAGCCTGTTTGCTCCAGGGATGATACTCCCCACTGCCCTGCGCTCTTGGGGACAACCTGGTCTCCTGCCACCTTCCTGGTATAAATTAAAGGGATTATTCCTGCTGGGGAGGTGGTATAGAAGCAAAGAGCCCTGTGGGGGTAGGGAGGCAGCAGAAGCCAGGGATGGGGTGAGATTCTCCCACTGCTCCCACCCGTGTAACTGGCCAGGGAGATCTATCGGCACTTCAGGATGGCTGTGGGGGAAGGAGGATCCCAACACACTGCCTGGGACTTCTCTCTGTCCCTGCAATACAGAGCACATGGCTGGGTCAGGCACCATGCCACCATCTCATCTTCAAAAGCTTTGTTGTCCATCTGTCCTCCCAGATTCATGGCAGCATCTGTCCAACACCCAGTTCCTGCCTAACTACCTACTCCTAGCCCTGGGGGAACCCTCCTGCCCCCCTGTACCCGCTCAGCACCCGCACAGCAAGCATCCGTCCGTCCTCCATCACCTCTGGCTCCACTCTCAGGAGACTCCTCTCCCAGTAGCTCATGGAGCTGTTTTCCCCCCGCACTGCTGCACACCCTGAGTGACACAGTCCCTCCAGAGCTTCCAATAAAAAGATTTATTACCATAGCTTTGGGGATTAAAAAGCAATCCATCTCTGAGGCTGCCCCAGCCTTGTAAGGCTCTTTTTTTGTGCTGTGGTTGTTTGCAACAGGCATGGGTAGTTTGTTTTTTTTTTTTCCTTTATGGCGCCAAACTCAAGTTTTACAGCAATTGCCTTGTATATTTGGAGCCATGATAGATGGCTATGGAGAACGTCAGCAGATTTTTTTGCCACCCCTCCTCAATAAGCCAAGGGAAGGGTTGTTTTTTTGCTTCCTCCGTGCAGCTGTGGTATGGGGAAGACTCATACAGTGTGAATTTGGCAAAGCCTTTGCGTGCTTGGGAGCGAGCAGTCCCTGGCTGGGGCCGGGTGGTGGGGTGGTTTTGGGCTGCCTGGCCATGGCACAGCAGCCTTTCCCACCGAGCTCCCAGCCTTTGCGAGCAGAGCAGGGAAGCAGGAAAACGTAACTGCCATGAGACTGCAAGGATGTGCTGGGTTTGAGCTCGGCACTGATTTAGGTTGCTTTTTTGAACCATATTTCAATTATTCCTCTTACTCCAGGATAGTGGTGGCGACAAAAAGCTAATGCCTAGTGTCTGTAGAATAGTGATGGGCAGCATAGAGGTAGGCAGGAGAACAAACAGATGGGTGAGGGAAATATAATCTCTGTAGAGTTTGATTCTGCTCCTCAGGGACATCTGTGGGCTCAGTTTTTAGCACCACACTGAAGGTAGCCCATCTTCCTGCATGGCTCCTTGGTGGCTTCCCAAAAAGCCAGGACTCATGCAGGAACCAGCTTTCCAAGCAGACATGTGCTGCAGGGAGGCTGGGGAGAGGTGGCGTGGGAAGCACAGCACACCCCAAGGGCCCTGGATGGAGGTGCTCAGCTGTGGCTCTGGGTGCTCGGGCTGACTCACAGCCATGTTATGGGGTGACTGTCACCTGCACTGAGAATGGTTTTCTCCATGTCACAGCAAACCCAACAGCCCTGGAGGGGCTGGGCCATGTGCAGGGAAGGGATGGGCTGCCCGTACCCCACATCTCTCACCCCTTAGGGCACACAGGGAGGGGACATACTGGGACTAGGTGGGCAAAGGGCATCTCCAAGAAATAAAGGTCTGTGTGTTATTTAAGGACCCCCCCCGCCTGAAATCCCACTGTCCTTATGGCAGGGTGATGGGAGGGACGGACATATGATGCACAGTGTCCTTCCCCACAGCCTAGCAGCAACATGCAGGGAGAATTTTGGGGGCAAAGTGGCCCAGTGAACCCACTGGGCACCTTAACAAGCATCACCGGGGCAGGGTTAAAACCCCACTGCAACAGGTTGGAAGAGACAGACTGTCTGATTAGCCCACACCTTCTCCCGTAGTGATGTGCTGTTGTTAAAGATGACAGAACTGATGTCAGAGGAACCTGCATGGTGCTTAATTTGGTTCACGGGGACACATCGGTTAAGAAATGAAAGTGATGCTAATTAGCATGGCAGTAAGTGGATTAAAGCTGGCTGAATGGCAGAGCTCCAGGGCAAGTGGGGACTGCTAACAGCTGGCTGTGATTGCTGGTGGGGCTGGGGGGATCAGTCTCAGACCAAGGCCCCCATGTTTTCCCTGAGCATCATCCCCAAGCAGGTCCTCAGGGCTGGGAGGGAACAAGTGGTAGATGCCAAAAGTGACCTGGAGGACAACGGCCTGCAAAGGGCTTTCCCACAGCCCACAAAAGCCATGCTTGGGGTTCCAAGCACCCCAACACACATGTCCCAGGGGTCTGCCCTGGTTACCTGCATGGATGGGGATAAGGGGACACTGGTTCTCCAGTCCCCATTGGGATGAGACAAACCCCAGCATGACAAGGAAGGCTGGGGTGCCCAGACTGGAAAAAGCTAACTTTTATCTAGTTTTATCTATATTTAGAACTAGTGAAATGTAAGCACAAGTTCCCAAGGGTGGTGGTGGAGTCCCTTGAGAGGAGATGACTCCTCATGGATCAGATGCTTCTCCATAAGGTCAGCTCCTCTTCAAATGCAGTTTTGAGGGTATTTACTTCTGCCAAGGACCCGGTCTGTGTTACAGTCAGGAAGGGAAGGACAGCCCTTGCTCCCCCACCCCACCGTGCAGACAATAAATTCCCCTCCCTCTCGGCACCCAAAGCACCCAGTGGCACCTGGTCTGACCCCTTCCAAAATGAGTTTGTAATGAAAACAAGTAAAAACCCAAGATATGGACGTGCACTCAAGGCTAGACACCAGCTGTCCCTGCTGCAACATTATTATAGCGGCAGACTTTAATTACAGGATTTTATTGCTCTTTGTGCTTATCATGGCAGCCAGGGAGAGTTTGCCTTCTCAGTTGAGGACTATTTAACGTGACACATTGGAGAAAGCTGTCCAAGAGGCATCTGGAGGCCAAACACATCTTTCTTGTTATCTTTCCTGAGCAGGTAGAGCGACTGCCTTGCATTAACAACCACCTCATGTTAATGATGCTGAGACCAAGCGTGAGACATTTCCCACCCCTGGTGCTCACATCAAGCACAGGATGGTCCCAGCTGGCCCTGGGGCTAAAAGCCAGGCCAAAAGCTCTATTTCACACAGGGATCAGCCTGGGGCTGCCGGGAGGGGAGAACACAGGTCTCCAGCAGGTATTTGGCAGAGATGGGATCGAGCAGCTTCCCCAAGCAAGCCCATCTCCATGCACTAGAGGGCAGACAGGTACCTGCAGGCATGGGATCTACCAACAGGAAGCAGAAAATAGGGACAGAAATATATCTGGTTTTCCTCAGCTCCTGTGCCTGACCTCTGCAAGGATAGCTGATAAAAACCCTTTGTTGACTGACACTTGCCTGCACAGGCTTGGAAAGAAGCTCAGCAGTGCTGCCCTCCTTCATCCCCCAGCCAGGTCCCAGCTGGGGGATGCTCCTGAGAGGGGGACATCCTTGTGCAGTTGCAGGTGTATGGCAAGTGGTGGACAAAGTCCTGCTTTCCTCAGGGCAGGCTTCTGGCTTGTTGGTCCAAGTTACTTTCAGGCAAATCCGCCCCAAAAATCATCCCTACAGGTTGCCTGTCTCTCTTGGAAGGGCCAGACCCCACAACCCATCTGTCTCCACATGTCCTCTCCCATGGCAGTAGCCTCAGCACACACACAGGTGTCACCTCCCCAGCCAGACCTCACTATGGCAAGCACCTACTTTTCAGTGTCCTGCTTGCAGGGAGAAAATTAAACCCTGACCCCACTTCTCCCTTCATGGTATGTCCCACTGCCCCCATTACTGCAACCCTCAAACCATCACTGGTCCAAAGCACCCCCCTCTCCTGCATACCAACCCCTCCATCACTTGGCTTGGTTCAATTCCTTTTAATTTCTCATCCTGTGCACAGAACAGCTGGGACCAATTCACTGCTGCTGTCACCAGAAAGAAATCAAGTTAATGACAAGAAAGTCATTATAATTTAGGAGACCCATCAAGCCTTACTGCTGCATTAATGAGGAACAGGGGAGGGCATTGCTGCTGCTTGCCCTGCACCTCTCCCACACCTACAGCTCCCAGCCATCCATGGAGCCTGTTAGCAATCCCAAGCTCAAGCTGCCTTTTTTCCAGGTACTGCCTTGTATTTGCACCATGGTCTGGACCCCTCTTTTTAAGAGCTCTTTGCTCTTCCTGGTGTCTTCAAGTGATTTCTGCTCTGGTTAAAGGAAGATCCACATCTTTCTCCAGCTCTTCAGTTGTCCAAACTAATCCTGGCCCCAGCTCCAAACCTCTCTGCCAGGGCTGATTTAAACAACTGCCTTGCACAGATGGAAAAGCAAATGGTTTGAGCTGGGTTTCATTCCTATTTTTCTGCGGCAATCCGGCTTGCAGGCAGTGAGTCCATCTGGCAGGAGCCTGAAACACAACAGCAGCCAAGTGCCATGCAAAAGCGTCACCTGCATGAGCCAGTAGCCCTGTAAGATGAGGGCTGGGTGCAGGCTTCTTCAGCCCCCTGCTACGGAAGAAGGGAGATAAGTGAGAGTGATTTCAACTCACTCAGTGGTGGACGGTTGAATTAAATATACAGCAGCAAAAAGCTAAAAGAAAGAAAACACAGTAAATTGTGATAATGGAACAATGAAAAGCACCTGTTTACACCCAGTCAGGGTGAGTAAGTGTGGCAATTGAAGCATTTAAAGTTTTTTTCCTCCTGGAAAGAGGATTTGTGTTGCTCTGCTGATCGTCCTTGCACAGATGTAACCTGGAGATGTAACAGAGTTTAACCCTATTCTAGAAGCCACTGGTTGCAGTAGGAAATCACTTGTCCTTCAAGCTGAGACTGGTCTGACAGGTCATATCTGCAAGTACCTCCTCCCTTGCTGGAAGCACCAGCCTTTGAGAGGTCTCTGTGTCTACTTGCTGTTCCTCCCATCTCCTGGCCTGCTTCCTTGCCCCAAAAGTTTAACATGTACCCGGTACAACAGCTCCAGAGCTGAACAGGGCCTTTGACTGACACTTGTGCAATTTTATTCTGCACGTGGGGGTTGAGAGAGGTTGGGGTCAGCAGTGAGACACCCTGTGCGTAGCTCATGGTTTTACCCCCAAACCTTCTAGATACAGGTTTGGAGATCCAATGGGCCCCATTCAGAGGGTCCCAACATATGGCTTTTTTTGTGCCAGTGATAATTTTGGTCACAAAGCATGACTGTGCTCTAGCCAGGATTTGGGAGAACAATTTAAAACAATAGGAAAGACCAAGCCAAACAATCTGGTGTCCTTTCAATTTAGCACCCGGAGGGAACCAGAACATCTCCAAGTGCAAGCTGTGAGGAGATGCGGTTCCCACTGCAGCTCCGCTCTGCCAAGGGGCTTGCTTCAGCCATGTCCCCTCTTTGCTGGTGAGGGTGGCTCCTCTCCCATGCTGCGGCACCAGTGGGTGCAAATTCATAGGTTACCGCAGGGTAACTCTTTTTGGTAGATGGGACACTCATGGGTGTGATATGGCTAACGGGTACTTGCCAGCATCTTCAGGACCTTCTGGTCTAATTTTCCCTCATCCAAGAAGCTGCTCTGGGCCCAGTGCCAGCCCTACAAAAACAGGCTCATCCTCCAAGAGGAGGATTTAATGTGTTTTGCAGAAAACAGCTGGGCACTTTGCCACAAGCCGCCATGTTGCTGCTGTCCCCTCTGAAGCCCCTGGTTTGCTGCCTTCACTCCAGCGTCAGCGGTGGCAGGAGGAGGATCTCCTTTCTGCAGGTGAGAGCGAGGGCAGAAGCAGAGGTAGAAAAACAGATCCTGATTTTGTTCAAACACCCCCTTGGGCCTGAGGCACCGGGAGAAAAGGGAGAGGACTAAATATGAGTGAGCAAAGTGGGACTCTCCTGCTTGGTGCATTTTTGCACTCTCCAGTCCTTTCAGTGCTAAATGTACTTTTTAAGGTGAAGGTTTAGGCTATGCAGCACTGCACAGATACTGCATTAACAGTGCAAGTACAGCTCGGTGCTCTTTTAGACCCATTAAGGTTTGCCTTTAGCTAGTTTTCCAGCAAAACTGGTGGCAGGGGCAGGGACCTGGGATGCGCTCGTCTCCCGTGCCAGGGTTGGGAGCAGCTTTCGGTCCCCCCATACTTGGCTGAACTGCAGGATAATTTCTTTAGCCCCAGTGAGGTTTTTGGGCAAGGCTTTGGCAGAAGGTGGATGGTGAGACGAGGCTCTGCATTAACCCCTGCACTGCTGCTGCCTTGGTGTGTGGGAGGGCCCCAGCCAGCCAGGTATGGAAACCACCTGTCTCCTCTCTCTGCACAGGCAGCCTTCACCCACAACGTATGCAGATGCTTGAAAACTATAGGCCAAGGAAAAAACATTTAAATAAAGAGACCTGGCACCACTGTGGCTGGAGATGCTTGGGCTGTCCCTGAAATTTTCACTTTCTCTTCTGGACCTTTCTTCCAGCGCAATCTCTTTTTGCAACTGGGTTTGCCCCCTCCCAGGCTGTGGCTCATCCGCCAGGGGTGTTTTATCACCTTCAAGCTCTGGGGGATGCTGGCCCTGCAGTGGACAGTGCCTTGTGTGGAGGAGCTCGGTTTCCCTGGGGAGCGATGCCCTGAGCCAGGGTGAGGATATGGGCTCAGGGTGAGCCCCAGCAAGGCAGTGGGACCAGTTCAGGTACTTCTTAGCCGTAAGGTGCAGGGCGATGCCACCCCCAACTGATTTCAGCAAGTTTAGGCATGAGGCTACGAGGCTTGCAGCCCAGAGGGTGCTGGGTTTGGCACCCATAGTGGTGATGATTCATTCCACTCCCAAAAAAGAGGGCAGAGCAAGCCCCGCTCCAACAGCACAGACCCTGAACTCTGCCCATTGCTGCACGGCCACATCCCAAACCCTCAGAACAAAGGCGTGCAGAGACCCAGCAACAGCAACATGCTTTCTTTTCCATCCCAGCTGCCTCAGGAAACATGTTTTGCTCCTAATAGCCCAACAAACACTTAGGAAGGCTTTTATACACATGTACATACAAACACAAGTAGGTATTTAGACTAACCTCGGTCTTAGAAAGGCTTTTCTAGAGGAAATGTGGCAGCTTACCCAGTCAGGACTGCCTTACCTGGCAAGGTGGGAGACTGGAAGCCCCAGGCGCTCCTCCCCCCCCCCCCGACCCAGTGTCCTCCTTTGGCCATTCCCTAAGAGCCAAAGGAACCTTCTTCCTCATCCCTGGAGGCTGTAGGAAAGCATCTTCCCTTATCTTTCTTTACAGCCTTTTTTTTTTTTTCAAGGCTCTCTAAAGAAATACACTTAAGGAGTCTGGATTTCAAGCAGTGAATCAAATCTTTGGGAGAAATGTAACTTCATTAAAATAAATCAGGCAATAAACAGTGCTTGGAGGTTACTTATCTCACTCAGAATAACTGTAAAAAACCCCTCTTTTTCTGAGCAACAGGATACCCAGGGAGTCTGTTCTCCTGGGCAAGGCAGAAGGTGCCAGCTACTTGTAAATTATATTAATGGACCTTTTACTGGCCAGGTACTACATTATTGGACTATGGCACGGGGCAGAGAAAGTAATGAAGCAAGTGGTGTAGAGTTACCAGAGAAACAAATCAAATAAGGGTTTGACAGCATGATCTGCATGTATTTGCTCAGAGAAAATTGCAAGTGCTTTTGGTCTTTGTGCTGGAGGCCAGGAGCAGCTGTGCTATCTCCCCTCATCCTTGGGCAGGGGGTTGCTGACATGGATTTGAGAGCTTGGATGGAAATCATGCCTCTGGTGGCTTTTTGGGCCATGTCTGCTCTGTCCCTTGAAGTGGCTGCAGGTGACCTGCTGGGTTAACCCAGCCTGCCGTGGCTGGAGGGGTGATGCCTCACTTACGAGGAGGTGGGAAAAAACTCAGCAGAGCATGGTCTTGAGAAAGGTCCCCTCTCCCCATGCTGCTGCAGATCCTTCCTTCCTCCACCTTCTGTAAATGGGTCTTATCTAGCCTGCCTGGCACTGGGGCATGGGACTTCTGCCATGTGCTGGGCTCTGAAGTCCCCACAGGTGGGATGCTGTGCAGCTACGATAGCAATCTCCGTCCTTTGCTGGGTGAGACCCCTCAGGGACCACACGGTACCTGCCAGCATGCCACCCTCTAAGGGTTGACACCATCTTTCCCAGTGAGCAAATCGCCCTCTCTGGCTTGGACCAGTGCTTGCTCAGCCATGTTTTGATGTGTTTAATCCCAGGCCTGGGCTCCATATCGTCTGCATAATAAGTATGTTAATGCAGCCAGTGAATTATTGGGAGTGTAGAGCCTGGCAGAAGGTGGGCAGTCCCTGCTCATGCTTGCACCATGGCTTGTTGTAAAAGGGTTGCTCTGCCCAGATTTATCTTCCTGATCCCGTGGCTGACAACACCTCAGAGCTGTGCTGGGGGCAGCACTGATCCCATCGCCACTGCTGATCCATAACATGGCCACGGGGGCTTCCCTGGGGTAGGGAATGCCTACACCTCCACGGTCCTTCTAGACCTTCCCTGTCCTCCAGGCTCCCTGGGAGAAGCTCTTGCTCCTATAGGTCATCACAGCACTAATTCAGGTCTTAAGGTTTTTCACCACGAGCTACCATCCCATGTAACTATCATGTTCCTCAGGAGTAGCTCATGCTCCTTCCTCACCATGATATAAGCAATTATTAATGCATTAGTGTTGGGCTGCTGAACCATAATGTCTTTATGGTCAATAGCATTAAGCATTTAATTACCCAGCAGGATGAATCCATGTGCTTCTTTCTTTTCTCTACAATTACAGCTGAGCAGGAGAGATGCAGTGTAATTTTCAGTCTGCTTTAAGCTTCCTTTGCCATTTCATGTGCAGGGAGATGAGCTGATGGCTTGTAAGGGGTGGGAAGGGGAGGACTTTTCCCCAAGAAAGCATGTTGTTTCCTCCCTCCCAGGATGTAGACATCATGATTACACACTTGCCCAGCTTAATGAGACACCACTGGGTCGTTCAGGACCAGGTTTTGGGTCTGACAACACCAACAGTGGGAAAATTATTGCTCTGAGTCTTATTTTTAACTACAGTCATAGGAAGTTTGAAAGCAGTGGTTTTAACTTGCACCCCGCCAGCGGGAATTTCCACGGTGAGAGCTGGTAAGTGAAACAGCCTGATGTGCTTCTATGATGAGGCTGGGGAAGTACTTTCAGCCCCTTATTTTTAACCTCCTTCTGATGGAGCTTCCTGTGGAGGGGAGGCTGGGGCAGATGGAGGGTGAAAGCTGGGTGGGCTCAGCATCCCTGGCACTGTGCTGGTGACTCCCGAGCTCTGACTTCTCCCGGGCTCTCAGGTGATCTGTGCAGCTTGGCACCAGCCTGGGTCGCTTGAACTCTGCAGGTACAGTCAAGTGCAAAGTGACCCTTTCCACAAAGGTCAGCTCATGCCTGGACCTCCAGATACAATCATGAAAGCCCTTGGGGTGGCTGGTCCCTCGTGCTGGCAAGTTGGGGCAGGAGCTTTGCAAACCTCATATAGATGGGTCTCAGCGGACAACTTTTGCTGGGACAACAGAGCACAGCAGCTCCCAGGGGAAACATCAGACCATTTCCCACTAAGATAAAGAAGCCATCAGGCACGATTTCCACTGGCACCAATTCCTGTTTCCGAGAGCAGTTTTGACTCAGCTCTTATGGTGAGTACCTGCTGGCTCTCAAGGCAGAGGCTGGGACTTGTTATATTGGGGGGTGTGTGTGTACCTAGGGGCTGCAAGGGGGGCCCCAAGAGCAGCAGCACACTGTCACTCTGCTCTCCCCAGTTGCATTTAGCTCTGCCCTGGTGTAAGGACATGGGGAAGCCCGGGTTCGCTGTGCCACACTGCTCACAACCTTCGCTGAGTGGTGGGTGCATACAGCTCCCAAGGCAGGGCTGAGCTCATCCCCTTGCTTGGATACAAACACAAAAATAGGGGGGCAGAGGGAGATTCCTGCTTTTCCAGTTTGGACTCAACAAAAATTCAGGTTTTTGTCTGAGAAGGAAAAAAGAAGAAAAAATCCCCTGGTTTGGGTTTGTTTCAGGCAGTGTCTGCCTTCTGCTGACCCCACACCCAGGAGCTGCCGTGAAATGGAAATAGCCCAACACAAGCCTGCGAGCAGAGGGAGCTTCCAGCAGGTAAAATGTGAGTGAGGAGAGGCAAAGCTCCGGGTCACTGCACTGTGGGCCTGTATCAAGGGGCAGATGTGCTGAGCCACAAGCAGTTTGCAAATGTTTTACTTGAATTTCTTGACAGTCATTCTCAGGGACCTGGCACTTGCCTGGATGCTGTTACCTATTGTCCTGTCTCTGGGAGATGAGCAGGATGCCCAGAAATGCCTTGTGCAAAGAGGAGCTTCCTGCACTGGCCTGTCTCCACAGAAGTCCTGCAAAGCCTTCCCAAGCGCTGCAGGGCAGTGCAGGGAGACATGCAATTGCATGGGGTGGTGACGGGTGCGCTGGCTGCTGGCCTGGGATCACCTGTAACTTCTCCCCAGGCTGACTTCCCATGGATTATAAAGGCATTTGCACGTATTGCTTCGAATAGCCTCCCTGTTCCCATCTCACTGACTTTCTCCATCCGGATGGAGAGATGAGGGCACTCCCAAGCTCCCCTCTTGCCACCCAAAACACTCCACAGATCCCCAGCCTGGTTTCCTGTCTTTATCTTACACCTAATGCAAGTTCCCTTTGTGTCAGTCCCACTTCTCTCCCTCTTAATTTTTTTTCCAGGGCTGCACTTGCTCCTTCTGCTGAGCAGAGCTGGAGAAGAGTCCACTTGGCCCAGAGGCTTTGGGTGGCTGTGTGGGCTTGCTGGGAGCTCACAAGCAAGCTGCAAGGTCCTGCTGCCAGCTCCAGGCAATGGGTCTTAGGGAGAGGAACTGGGCTGGCAGAAGGGACATCTCGGGGATATTGGCTTCTGGAAATAGAAAAGCCCTTTTTCTCTGCAGCGTACCTGGAATGATTTCTTCAAGGAATCCTTGGAGGTCATGGGGACACCAAATGCTGCACATACAAAACTCCCCGTGTAGGTCACCAGGGCATTTCCTTGTCACAGATGCCCAAAAATGGTGCACCCTTATCCAGGCGGGATGTGCTGGCTTATCACCCACTATTGGCTCCAGGGCAGAAGATGTGTCTGGCTCCAGGGGCCCATGCCAATCCCTGCAGCATCCCACCTCCAGAAAGGATGCTCCCCAGAGAAGAAATCCCATACTCTACCAGGCACAGTTGACTTTCATCCCTGCAGCCCACCAGGTCCCAAGGTGTTAATTTCAAGGCGCAGGAGGTGGGATGGCACATGACTGCTTGAATTAAATGCTGTTTGTCATGGCAAACCTTGGGCCCGCTTCACGCTTATCCTTGAGGGCCCTCCTATCAGCACGGCCAGATGGGTAAGGAAGAAAAGACTTAATTAGGGTATAATGCAGACCTGTCTCATTTGATGCTCTGCATTAATCAGGATATGGGGAGTTTTCTTCACCTGCTGGGTATTTAGGTGAGGTGTGTGGTTGGGAGGAGAGAGGACAAGTCCTGTGTGGCAGCCCCACTGGGTTACCATCCATCAGCCGCTCAGCAGTACCCACTGGAGTGGCTCTGGCTGGCAGCAGGCAATGCGCAGGGGAGCAGCGTAACAGGCTGAGGTGGGCACCAGTGGCAGAAGAGGCTTTGCTGATGGGGTGTTGGGATGCTCAAGATGGTTTAAGCAGCGTCTAGACCTGGGATGGGTAAATGTCCTTTCTTTTTTCTGTCACTTTTGTTGTGCCATGCTCACAACATAGCAGCTGAGACATGCCAGGGAAGCAAGGCTGGGGCTGGGGAAATCAGGGCCACATTTTCAGGCTTTCCTAGCTCATTTCCCCCCTCTCTGGGCACTCACAGGGTGTTTGGCTTGAGATCCCTGACAGTCTTCTGGCAGCAGATGCCTGCACAGGCCACAGGCAAAACTTTTCCTCTCCTGACTCTACTTGGCTGCTGCTTTTATCTGGCGGGTATCAAATGTGGGGCTCCTCTCAGACCCTCCTCCATGCCCTGAGATCTCCAGGGAGAGATGCGGCAGGCAGGACGTGATGTCCCGCCCAGCTGCACCCAGAGAGGCATGTTTCAGGAGCCAGGGTAACCCCCGCAGACTCCCACTCCAGACAGGAGTTGCAGCCTTTTGTCACCATCTAGTGGAAGCACCCAGCCACGACCAAGCACAGGCTGAACAGGACACTTGAGGACACTCACTCCCCCAGCTAAGGAGGTGTCCCCCCAGCTGGGCACCCATCTTGCCTGGCTTTTGGGGAGCCACATTTGCCCCACAGCTCTGCTCCCTCCCAGCCCTGGGCACCAGCAGCTGGGCAAGGTGTCTCCAGTGCTGCCAGGCTAGGGACGAGCACAGGGGATGAGTCTCTGCTGTGCCAGAAACTGCAAATCCTTGGCAAATCCCTCCTGGGGTCTCCATTAAACCATCTAAATTCCCTTTAACTGTGGAATTAGATCAATGCTCCCAAGGTACATACATACTACAAGAGACAGCCATAAAAGTACCTAAAATACATTTACTCCACAAATAGAGCTGTTATATCTGCTCTTTTGGCCAAATTACTTCTCACTAATGCTGCTCTGCAGACCTCCCTTGGCCCTGAAACTTCTGCTGGTGCCTGCAGAGAAGCAGGGCTGTGCTGTTCCACTGGGGGAGCCTTGCAATGTTGTGTGTCCCCAGAAAACGGCTGGCCTCAGTGCCACTCCAGCTTCCTCCTTCCCAGTCTTAGGGCTGCCTGGAGCCCTAGGTGAGATATGGGGAACAGCACAGCCTAAATGCAGTTTTATGTTTTTCTTTAGCATTTGGCCTTTTCTCCCCACTGGGAGCCACTGGAGGCCAAGGTGTGTGGCTCAGCCAGCTCTCTAACCTGGGCTGGGCTATAGCATCACTCATGCTCTTCATGTATCATCTTCTGGGTGGCCTAATGCATCCCTTATTATTTACAAAAGAGAATGGCTCCAACCAGTGTCATATAACTCAGGCACTTCACTCAGATATACTCCTAGGAGGTGGGATCTAACTGCTCTTCAGCATTCGCCATTTTCTTGGTCCTGTTTGGTAAAAGTAAAGATTGAAACAACAAACAGAGCCCTGTAAGTATTCATTCAGGGTGTTCTAAGGGAAATGGCTAAGCTAACTGCTTGACTTACAACTGTACAAGGTACAGAAGGACAGTGCTGCCAGCCTTGTCAAGGGCAGCAGTTGCAAGGTGCACCTGTGCCAGCTACAACCGCAGCAGCTGCACACTGGGCTCCCGGGGATGCTTTAAGCTTTACAAGGGGGCTTAGAGCCTCCTGAGGGCCGGGGAAGGGATACCGGGGGAAGGGGAGGGAGGTGGCAGAAGCAGCGCGGGGAAGACGCCAGCCCTGTCCCCTTACCGAGGCCAACAGGCAAACTCAGGATGAGTTCCACCCCCGGAGCCGAGCTGCTGCAGGGGCGGCCTGCAAAGCCAGCCCCGGCGCCGCACGCAGCGGCTGGCAGGCTGTGCCAGACCCTCCCCCGGACCACCGGATCCCTCCCCTCCCGGGCCCAGACCCTCCGGGACACCTGGCCCTCCCTCTCCCGGCTCAGGGACCTCCGGCCCCGTCCTCCTCCCTGCCCCGTAACCCTCGGACCTCCCCCCTCCCGGCCCCGGGACCCCCATTCCCGGCCCCGGACTGCCTATGACCCCCGGACCTCCCACCTCCCAGCCCCGGAACCCCCGGACCTCCCCCCTCCCGGCCCCCGGCCCCCCACTCCAGGCGGCGGACCCCCTGGGGCCCACGGGCCTCCGCCGTCCCGGCCCCGGGACACCCGGCCCCCGGACCTCCCGGCCCTGGCCCCTCTCCACCACGTGGCCCACCGCTCGCCACGTGCTCTCCCGCGGCCCCGGCCACGCCTACCCTCCGCTAAGCCCCGCCGCCCAATCAGGGCGCAGGCGCCGAGTTGCCGCCCTCTCATTGGCTTACGCCGATTCCTTGCGGGCGAGCAGCGCGTCTCCCCGGCTCTCGCCCCCCACCTCACACACACGCTCTCTCCAGCAGCTGTAACGCGCTTTGCCGTTGGTTGATCGCAAAGCGCCGGAGATTGGCGAAGGGGCTCGAGGGGCGGGGTCGGCGATTGGCCGGGCGGCGCGGCGCGCGCGGCGATTGGCTGAAGCGGGGGCGGTGGGGGCGTGGCGTGGCGGAGGGCTAGAGAAGCGAGCGGAAGGGGCCTGCGCTCGCTCTTTCGTTTGAGTCCCCGGTGCTGGCCGCTACTGTCTCACCGCCGCTTCCCGCGACCGCCCGGGGCCTGTTCCGCTCCTCCCCGCCGCCCCGCCGGACGCGACCACCCCTTTTCCTGAGGCAGCTCGGCCGCCGCCCCTGCGCCGCCAGGCACTGCCGCCATCATGGTGAAGATCGCCAAGGTGAGGCCGCCGGGCGGGGCCGCGCTCGGCCGCCGGGCGGGAAGCGGGCGGCCGCCGCCATGGCGGGCGTACGGGTGGTGATAGGGGGGAGGGGAGGGAGACGGGCCGCCTTCCCGCCGTCGTCTCCTGAGGCCGCGCGACGGTTTCCAGGCCTCCCCGCCCTCACCGTGAAGATGGCGGCGAGGGGAGGGGCCCCGCGCTCCGTGGGAGCGGTTTCAAGCCCCGTCCCGTCCCGTTCCCCTGCACGCGGTCGCGCGTGGGGACCCGGGCGTGGGAGAACTGGGGGGGGGGGGACGACGGGCAGGGGAGGGGGCGTCTGGGCGCGCGCCGCGTGCGAGCGCGCGCAGCCCGCGAAGGGGGGGCGGGGCTACGCCGCCGCGCGGCCACGTGGTGCACCGGGGACAGCGAGCACGTGGGAGCGCGGGGCGCCCCCCCGCCCCGACACTGCCCCCAAACCCCGGGAGGGCACCCCGGGTCCCCCGGCCCATCGGGCACCTGGGGACGGGGCGGCACGGCCACGCGGCTGGGACAATCGTGCTGGTGCGAGCGCCCGCAGGCCGGGCTGGGCCGCCTCGGAGCTCGAATGTGCCGCTCGCTCCCTGGCGGAGAGGTTGGACGCCGCCTAACAGCTCAGCCGGTCTCTTTCAGACACCCAAGAATCAGACCAAACAGAAAAAAATGGCTCCTCCCCCAAAAAAGGTCGAGGAAAGCGAGGAAGAAGAATCCTCTGAGCTAGAGGAAAGCAGCGGAGAAGAGGTGACCGAGCTAGAAGCAGTGTGATAAAGTTTGGGGGGGCATGTAGTATGTGACAGAATCACCGTTATTAAACAATTGGTGTCTGTCAGTTAACTGTGGCTAAATAATAAAGTGGATTTCATAAGAAAAAAACAGTGTGGGGAAAACTAGCTTAGCTGCTGAGTCTGTACTTCCAGGCTTTGGAAGGACTGCTGGGATCTTATAGCTCTTCCTAGTTCTGATGAGCAAGCGGATGATTAATTACTCTAACAGAGCATCAGTAGTAAGTGATATATCCCACACAAATAATATGCAAGACTAAAAATTTCAAGCTACTGCATGCTACTAGTGAGGTTACTGGCTTTGCCTCAGGACCAGGGAATATGGAGATGCTTTAATGTTCCATAAGTAGTCTGTTAAGAGCATGAAAAAGCTAGTTTTGAGCTTTTAGATCGCAGCTGTTATATTTGCCTGGCATTGAAGTAATAGTAATTTAAAGGGCCAGCATAAGTCTCACACTACTGTGTATTTCAGATGATCCCTCAGAAGAAACAACAAAAAGCAGCAGTTACGCCAGCCAAGAAGGCCGCTACCCCTGCAAAGAAGGCCGCTACTCCTGCAAAAAAGGCAGTTACACCCGCAAAGAAGACTGTGGCTACTCCAGCTAAAAAGGCTGTTGTTCCATCACCTAAAAAGGCTGCTGTCCTAACCAAAGGAGCAAAAAATGGAAAGAATGCCAAGAAGGAGGAGAGTGAGGAGGAAGATGAGGATGATGATGACGAGGAGGAGGAGGATGATGATGACGAGGAGGAGGAGGAGGAGGAGGAAGATGATTCTGGTAAGTTACTTTTGAAATATCCCTGTACAAATTGACTAAGTCTGGTCCAATCAAGTTGCTGAATTTGAGTCCCTTTGGAACTGAAAGTTTAATATGATTTAATACTGTCGAGGGGGGGATTCGTTGATTAAATGGTGGGGAGTCAGCGAAGGTTGGAGAACTTGGGCTGCAGCTGCATTACATGCAGCATGTGAAGCATCTCCTAGTTTCTCCAATTGTTCTTTCTTGAACTTTGCCAAAATATTGCGAGGAAGAAAGTAACTTTGCTAGTAAACACTTGCTGTACTGTTGTTGCAGATGAGGAAGAGGAACCAGCAATGCCTGTGAAGCCTGCAGCCAAAAAGACTGCAGCAGTACCAGCCAAAAAGCCTGCAGTTGTGCCAGCAAAGCAAGAATCTGAAGAGGAGGAGGAGGAAGAAGAGGAGGAGGAGGAGGATGATGATGGTATGTGAGACTTAGGAAAACTTTGACTCTTTAAAAGAATTTAGAAGATGTTAAACCTCACAAATGCTTATAGGGAGCTAGAGGGGGTACAACTGAACAGGTCAGTGGGAGTGATGCAGAGTGTGTCTGTGTCTCCATAGAGTGCCCAGATGACTTCAGCTGGCCACTAGTGTCAATCAGATGGAGCTGAGTGGGTCTTTATTTCCCTATTGCTAGCAAAACTTTGTTTTTACTCTTGGGGACAGGTGGTGTTTCTTAATGAAGTAAAACTTGAGGGAGAGGCAGCTTTCATAAGCACAATTAATATATTATACAAACTTGAGGCATGAAAACCACTATTTTACTTCAAGATTTTCTTTTTAGCCTCAAAAGGGACTTAATCTTGAATGTATCTGAAATCTTGTGCTCAACTTGTTTCAGAGTCTGAAGATGAAGCCATGGACACAACCCCTGTTCAGGTGAAGAAACCGACTCCAGCAAAGACTGCACCACTGAAAGCCAAGGCAGACTCTGAAGATGACGAAGATGAAGAGGATGATGAGGATGAAGATGAGGATGAGGATGAAGATGAAGAGGATGCCGAGGAGGAAAGTGAGGATGAAAGTGAGTTTAAATGTTTCAGAGACCATAACTGTCTAATAACAGGAAGGATTAAGGATGCCTGAGTAAAATTTTTTGTCCTTTCATGGTCTTTTGGGCTGAAGAACAGTTGCTGTAGTGACAAGAGAAGGTCTTGTGTATGACTAGTGTAAAGACTAATGCTCCTGTGTTGATCCAGTACAGGAAAAGTTGTTTTATACTTTAATTTCAGTTTTGTTGTTTGTTCTCTATCGCAGAACCTGTCAAGGAAGCACCTGGAAAGAGGAAGAAAGAAATGGCCAACAAAAGTGCACCAGAGGCCAAGAAAAAGAAAACAGATGGTAGGTGGTGTAGGATCCTCAAACGATGCCTGTTTGGTGGGCTGTTGTTGGACTGTTGTGTCAGGCACATAACTGTGAAGGGACAGGATGCTAAGTGGGTGGGGTTTTTTCCAGCACAAATGATGACTATAGGGGACTTAATACTGAAGTATGATGTCACTCTTGAGTAGAAACTGATGTGCTAAAGCTGTCTGGAGTCTGGCTTACAGTTCTTTCGACTGCTTTAAACAAACACACAAACATAAACAACCCAACTTGATCTTCTTTTTGTTTAAAGGGCCCACTTCAGCTTTCTCCCTCTTTGTGGGCAATTTGGTCCCCGCTAAGGAGTATGAAGAACTGAAGGCTGGCATCAAAGAATTCTTTGGGAAGAAGAATATTGAAGTCTTAGATGTCAGGATTGGTGCTTCCAAGTGAGTTTATCCGTGGAATTTTGTTGTTTATTTCTTTGAATTGGCAGGAGTTGGTTTGGAGAGGTGATGCTGTGCTGATGCCGGTTCCCTTCAAGATGCTGAGATGGTTGCTTGATAGTGTGTGGGAGCTGGAAGAGACATGGTATTGATGAGGGTATAGTACTTGTCTGGTTTGCAGCTCTTTCAGACAGCATTTCCCTAAAGGGAGAGCTGCTGCTTCAGTACAGAGCTGTTGCTTTGGTTATGTGGGCCAGTTAGCATTTATTATATTAACACTCTAACCTGACCAGTGGGGACCTCTCTGGTTCTGAGTTTCCATTTGTGTTCTCTGCTACTAGAGATAGATCAGCTTAAATAGTAAGGTTACTCTTCTTTCAGGCGATTCGGCTACGTAGACTTTTCATCTGCTGAAGATCTGGATAAAGCTCTTCAACTGAATGGGAAGAAGTTAATGGGTTTGGAAATCAAACTGGAAAAAGCAAAGAGCAAGGAAACGATGAAAGAAAATAAGAAAGGTATGGCCCATAGCTCTGAATACCTGTACACATCAAAGAAGAGTTGTAAAATCAGGCCATGGAGCATACTTGCAGTATTACTGATGGCCACTATTCTCTCTTAAGGTAGATATTCCTGGTCTGGGCTCTATATCATAAACAGTTTCTCATGCTAACATACAAATAGGCACGTTCAGACTAGTATATCTGGAAATGTGACCCCAAGAAATATAGTGCATATTGGGAGGTCTGAGGAGGAGGCATGGCTTTTTCTGAAGCTTTAGGACCTATTTTCTGAACTTGGTGCCCTTAAGAGAAGCACAATGGCAGCCTAATTAAATGTTGTAATGGTCACTTTTTCAACTTCTGAAAATACGAATGCTTATTGTGGTTTATTTTCTGCTGGATCTACTCACCCTGGTCCTCACTGAAGTGGCTGTGTAGATAAGGGATTTTTAGCTGGTAATGTGAAAGTAACTTTTTTCTCTCTTTGCAGAGAGAGATGCTAGAACACTGTTTGTGAAGAATCTGCCCTACCGCTTAACTGAAGATGAAATGAGAGATGTGTTTGAAAACGCACAAGAAATCCGAATAGTAATGAACAAGGAGGGGAACAGCAAAGGGTATGTAGCCAAGAGGACTGTTGGATGTTTGCTGTTCCTCAGACTCGGCATATTTTGAGAAGCTTGTGTCCTTAAGCTACCTTAAGTGACCCGCTACGTTAGCTGTACTGCAAATGATAATATTTGAAGCATTTTTCTTCCACATCCTTTTCCTGCCACTCATTAACTTAGTTGTTCCTTGAAGGAAGCATTTGTTTATGTTCTTTTCTGTGCTGTAGGATGGCCTATGTTGAATTTAAAACAGAAGCTGAGGCAAACAAAGCTCTGGAGGAGAAGCAGGGCACAGAGATTGATGGTCGTGCCATGGTCATTGACTTCACTGGTGAGAAGAGCCATCAAGAACATCAGAAAGGTACTTTTCCAGACCAATAATGTGCATGCAAATGACACTTAGGATTTAATTCCACTTGTTTCAGGAGTTTGCTAAGGACACAGCAACTTGAAGCACTGCAGGAAAACTGTAAGATAGCAGGCAGATACCTTTTGCCTGACTTGTGCTCTGCATCCTGTGCATTTCATGTCTGTACTGCATGTTTAGGAGAGAGGGGACAACTAGTCTTAGGTGACCGAAATAGTGTTGTACTTACCTTGTGCCTCACCTTGGGGTGAGGAGGGAGCAACAACTACTGTTCTAGAGAGGATGTGCCTGGAAAAGGAGAGTGTGCTCTTCCTCTAAACCTGCACTTACAGGTCTGAGTTTTCTCCATAGGAGGTGGAGAGAGGGAGTCAAAGACCCTAATTGTCAACAACCTGTCATACGCTGCTTCAGAAGAGACTCTCCAAGAACTGTTCAAGAAAGCTTCTTCCATCAAGATGCCACAGACCAACCAGGGCAGACCTAAAGGGTATGTTGTGCCTTTCTCCTGACTCTGGAGCTGGTATTGGGAATGACTTAACCTCCACAGATCCCAGGCTGACTGAAATCTTCCTCTCTGAATAGGTACGCGTTTGTAGAATTTCCAACAACTGAGGATGCCAAAGAGGCATTGAATTCCTGTAACAACACAGAGATTGAAGGCAGAGCAATCAGACTGGAATTCAGTTCACCAGCGTGGCAGAAAGGGAACGCGAATGCAAGAGGAGGATTTAATCGTAAGTGTTCCATGTTTGATCATTTGATCTTGAGACAGCTGTGGCAGGAGTGTACCCTTCATGCAAACTTAGGGCTGAAGGCTTGCATAGCAAGCAAGTGTGCTGGATATGATGACTGATTATCTGAAATGCTGATGAAACTATTGCCGAAGTCCTCTAGATAGTCAAGTGCTGATCCAGCAGTGCCTGTCCAGTTAGTATCCCTATTGATAAATGCAAGCATCTATTTAAAAAAAAAAGTCATTTTGACAGTACCAGGTTGGCCGATGGAGATAGTTTGACATGAGGTTCTAACTGCAGTCCTGAAAAAGTTGGGCTTTGTTAAGCTGAGCTGTTACTTCAAAACAAACCCCTTAGCCCCATGAGCTGTTCTAGGAGCCAGTAGTGCAAGCTGGGTGTGATGTTAAGAGACATATGGTTGCCTTGCTCAGACATAATGATCTCAATGTATTCTCTTTCTACAGAACAAAGCAAAACATTGTTTGTCAGAGGCCTTTCTGAGGACACCACAGAGGAGACGTTAAGAGAATCATTTGAAGGCTCTATAAGTGCTAGAATAGTCACAGACAGAGACACTGGATCATCTAAAGGGTACGGTAAACATCACCTGGGGCTAGTTCTGTTGCTACAAAAAGCCTCACTTTAACTGATTTATGCAGTGCAGGTTGTTTCTAATGCTCATGTGGGTGATTCTTTGACACTAGTAAATTGCATGGACGCAGAGAACAAGCTTACAGCTTTGGGTCTGTTCATAGAGGGCGGCATGTTCTCACTTCTCAATGAGCTCCTTCCTGCCAAAAAACCCGTGGCAGCCTATGGATTCGCACGAGAAGGATATTAACTGTTCGGTACTGGCAAACTCACAACGGGGCTCCCATCGATTGTGATCAGCCACTGCTGTTCTACAACTAGCGCTGTCCTAATCCCTGTGTGGTTGCAGAGTGCGGGTGTTTGTTCCTGAAGCAATTGCGGTCAAGTACCCATAGGTGGTGCTACAGCTTGCAGAGCCTGACTGACTTTTTCTCAACCTGTTTCCTAGGTTTGGGTTTGTGGACTTCAGCTCTCCAGAAGATGCCAAAGCAGCTAAAGAAGCCATGGAGGATGGAGAGATAGATGGAAACAAAGTGATCCTTGATTTTGCCAAGCCAAAGGGTGAATTTCAACGTGGTGGTGGATTTGGTGGTCGTGGCGGCAGAGGAGGAGGCCGAGGAGGAAGAGGTGGATTTGGTGGCAGAGGTGGCGGCAGAGGATTTGGAGGTGAGAAGAGGCAAATGCTGCCGTTCTAAGGAGGGGTGCTTAAAAATTAATCCCAAGCCATTCTTGGGATTATGCTGTAGTGCTGCCACAGAGTGCTTGATGTAAATCAGGATGGGCTTGGAAGGGCAGTGGTATCTGTGCAGGGATACCTGTAACTCTCCTTGACCCAATTTTCTTTCTAGGTAGAGGAGGAGGTGGCTTCCGAGGAGGTAGAGGAGGAGGTGGAGATCACAAGCCGCAAGGGAAGAAGATAAAGTTTGAATAAACTTCCCTTATCTTTCCCTTCTCCTGCTCTCTGAGACTATCTGAAAGGACTCCGGGGGTTTTTATTCTCCTTTTATCTTGGCGGAGCCTTCGGAGGACATTCCAAGATGCGAAGCAGTGCTGTGAGCCACTTGGAAGATAAAATTTTCATTTCAAGGAAGAGAGAGCAAGCCATTTTGACTGCTTGCCTATTCAAATGAACTTTTTAAAATATGAGAGATAGATGTGGGAGTTTAGCCCTTGTCTGTGAGTTGTCTTGAATTTATAATGTTTTACCCATGTACAAAAATATTTTTTTTTCCTATAACTTCTGTAGCATTTTTGCTGTAAAAATGCAGAATGTTTTATCATTTGTGCTTCAGCACCCTGACTTGGACAGATTAAAGGACCTAAGCTGGTTCGTGTTACCTCTGTGCCACTGAACAAAACAGGGCTGTGAAATAGTCTGTCTTGAGCCTTCTCTGTCGTAAGGTCATTAATGTTACAGGCAGCAGCTAGTGTCCTGTTTCTGCTCTAGCCTATGTCAGCTCCTAATGGTGTATGTGTGCTGTGCTTAAAGAGTGCTTGCAGGATGGAGTAGGGGTAAGGAATATGATGGCTACAACCTACCTTTTTTTTTTTACTGAAGATGTATGTAATACTGCATGCTAGCCAATTGCTTTTTTTACTTCTTTTTAAAACAAATGAGTAAATTGGATCTTGTACCAAGGCCCTGCACCTCAATCAGACTCTTGCAGGCATTGCCTCTTGTCTCCTCTTGACTTGTGCGTAAGTGTGAAGCAAATATATTGAAACACGTGCTTGTCACCTTAGCCTAACACATGCCTGCCACTGTTCCTCTGAGGCTTGGTAAGGGTGAGTCCATCCTTCATCCCAGGCATGAAGGTGCTAGGTCCTGGCTCAGTCCCTCAGCAGTAGTCACTGGCCTCTTTTCCCAGCTGCCCACTTGGCTGGTGTCCTGCAGTGGCAGTTGTGGGGGGACAAGGCTGCTCTTGAGTGACTGCAGCATGGGGGCAGCTGCTGTTCCAGGTTTAATGTGGGCAGTAGTAGCTGTTGGTTCGAGCTTCCCCTAGCCACGGGTACTGGCAGGCTGAAATGTCAACTGCCTCTACCCTGCCGAAAGATCCTCTGCCAGCCTCTGGGCTTTTGCTTCCCAGCTAGCCCAGACCTTAAGCCTGCAGACTACCCTCCTTGCATGTTGTAGAAGCGCTGGGAATGTTTTATTTCATGGCCATGAGCTTGTAGCCCCTCAACTGCTGGTGTGGTTGCCTGTTTCTGCCTGGGGTTTCTCTACAGATAAAATGTATTATATTAAACCCGTGGGCAAGCGGTTGCTTTTGGCTTGAGGGTGCTGCTTCTGCTGGAGGCCTGCGGAGGGGTTTGTAAGTCGTTTTCCCCCCCGTTCCTCGAGCATCAGCCATTTTAGAACCGGCGCCTCCGAGCCCGGCGGCAAATGGTCGGAGGGCGGCGGCGGGGCCGGCCGCCAGGGGGCAGCACCCACCCGCGCGCGGGGCCGGGAGCCGCGGGTGGGCCCCGGGGGACCCCGCACCCGCCGTGGCGGGGGGTTGGTGCCCTGTGGGGAGGGCGGGCGGAGGCTGAACAAAAGGATGGGGCTGCGGCATCCGTTCCACCCCCTACCTGTCATGTAACTCCCCTCCTTCCTCATCCTGCGGTCAACCCCATCCCTGCCCCGTGGGGCCCAGCCCCGCCTTCCCACTGGAACATGGGTGCTGGTCCCACGGCGGGACCCTGGATCCCTGGCTGGACCATTCGCTGGCACCATGGGGCGGGGTCCTGCAGCCGGAGGAGGCAGCCCTGGGTCACACTGGAGAAGCAAAGGGCAAGAGTATTCACAGGCGTGGCTGCTCAGCATTTTCCGTTTGTGGCATCTGTGAAATCCTGGGTTCCACAGGGAAGCTTGCCCAGGCTGCCAGGTCCAGCAGGGGCTGGTCCCCATGGCTGGCCTCTCCGCTCCCCATCACCGTGCCAAGTGGCCAAGCCAGGTGCCAGCCCTGGAAACAGCCCCCAGTGCCCAAACACTGAGGTGAGACCCACGGGCTCCTGCAATGCTTTCCTGCTCTTCACCTCAGCCAGATTCAAAACCGATTCAGGTTTGTCCCTGCAGACGTGGCTCGGTCTGCTCTGGGGTCAGTGCCGACCCATGGCACGTGTATCCCTTGAGCTGTGGCCAGGGGACACGGTGGTGCTTCAGCTTCAGGAAAAAGGGTGGGGTGTGTGGAGTGCCATGGAGAGGGTGATCGGGACAGTGACGTGGGGAGCTCCTTGAGCAGGAGGAGGAGAGGGTGTTCGGCAGAACAGGTGAGTTTCCAAACCTGCAGAAGCAGCTTTTTCCATGTAGGTCGCGGCAAGGTTTGAAACGCAGCTGGAGGAGTGCATGGAAGGGGGAAAATATCTGCCAGCACTTGTTAAACACCACACCAGGAAGCTGTGCAAAGCAGGAGCAACGCAGCTGCAGCCCCCAAATGCCTGCTCCAGGCAGTGGTTTTGCCACAGTAGCCCATTACTAGATCTCAGCCAGGTTGTTTTGGCCAGCAGAAACCTGCTAGCAATGGCACAACGTGAGGGCTTGGGTTTTTTTCTTCTCCTTCTTTTAACCTTTATTTAGAAACTAGAATATTCACCAAATCTACCAGGTTTCTCTGTACGGGTCCCACCAGGTGAAGAGCAACACTGAGAGATTTCTGCACGCAGCCCTGGCTTGCTGTACGCATTGCAATGGAGAGTGAGAGCTGTCCCCTGCACATAGGATAAATATACAGCCTAATGTACTGTACCTGTCATAAATCATGGAGGTGTCATTTTGGAAAATATTTCTGAACTTGCTCTCATTGGAAGGAGGGAGGGGACAGGAAAGTGAAGAAGTGTCATGTGCTGCCTAAGCCCAGCAGGCAGCAAAAATGCCCTTGGGGCTCTACCCTGCACTGCCAGCACTTGCCTCGGGACATGGTGCCGCCAGGTACATAAATATTTCACAGTATCACTGCCAGCCTGGCACCAACGGCCGAGCCCAGGGCAGCAACAGGTTCTTTCTCTTCCTCCTCTTAAAATTTTCAGCTCATCTGAGCAGTCGAGGGGCTTTTGCCAAGAAGTGGTGGGGCTTGGCAGGAGGGTACCTTTTTTGGCTGGTTTATGCCCTTTTTTTATTTGTTTTCTAACCTGGGGAACATACAGACTTGGACTAAATGAAACAGGCCCGTTTCCAAAACACATTAAGAAACGGAAAGGAAAAAAAAAAGGCACTGCACAGGGGGACCTTTGAGGTAGTCGAAACTTTTTCCTTTCAATGTCTGGCACCAAAGAGAGGGGAGGAGAGAGAGCGCGCGCATGTGCCCATGTCCTGCTGTGTGTGGGCAGGGCCATGGATGTGGCTGTGCATGTCCACCCGTGCGCAAGGACATCTGGGCATGCAAGCCCTGTGCACGGAGACACCTGCATGTGCAGCGCCTGTCACCTGGGAGCTGGCATGCTGGTGCCCATGCATGTGTGTGGCTTTGCTCATTCCTGCAGTCGGTGGCTGGAGAGCATCTGTGGCCTCGTGCATGGCCATGTGTCTCTCTTTGTTGGGGTTTTCCATCACACCAGCTGGCTTGGGGCTCCCCTCAACAGCTCCAGTGGCCCTTTCAGCCCAAAGAAAATGCGCCATGTCTTGTGATACCACTCCCTGTTTTGTTCCTTGCCCTCAACCTACAGAATAAAAACTGCAGTAACCCTGAGAGGAGCAGACATGGTGTGGAAGACCAGCCCTCCTTCACCTTGTTCCCTTGGACCCTGTTCTGTGTGCCGGGGCAGGACCAATGCTCTCCAACCTGCCCTGTGCCATTGCAAAACCAGGGCTGAGCCTGAAGTGGGCACACATGGGGTCTTTGGGGGCTGTTGTCCCCCTCCAAGGCAACCCCACCAGGGCACCTCTACTGCAAGGAGATCTCCTTGCAGCAAGCCCCAGGGACTCCTGTACTCAAGCCAGGGTCCTAGGTGTGATAAGCCTGCTCCACTCAGGGCTGACCGGGTTTCTCTGCCACTTCCTTGGCCGTGGGCAAGAGCAGCCCGCCTCATCCCTTCCCTTTCCTGCCAGGAGGAACAAATCCCTGAGGAATTTTGGCTGGGTGCATTCCTCCCAGTGCACGCACAGCGAGGCCAGCAGAGGGGCTGGGGAGACAAGCACATACTGGGCTGGTGCTGGGAGCCACCATTGTCTGGGACCCTCTATCAGGGACAAAGCGCTCAATAACCTGGCCACCTGGCTGAAACCGTAATGGGGGCTTGGGGCTGGTGAGGTCTGGCCTCAGAGGAAAGCCCCCTTCCCCAGATGCATAGTGGGGACACAAAGAGGACCTTGGTGGGGTGAAGCCAAAGCACACAGGGTCAATGTCACTAAAGCCTTGCATGGAGGAGAAATTTGATAACAAATAAAATCTCCTTCACTTTTGAGTTCTGGGGGTGCTCACATACTCGTAAACCATTCAAGTCCCTCAGAGCAGCTTCCTTGGATAGCCTGACCCTGACCATCTCAAAGAAATGCCTGTGCTACATCCGTCTCTGCCTCCCCCCACCCTGCTGTTCATCATGCTCTGGTGGAGGTGCTACCTAAAGCAGAGCACAAGCCCCTCTGCCCTCTCTCTCCCCCTCTCTCTCTTTTCATTTTGTGCTAGATTTGTTGTGGTTTGGTTTGGGTATTTTTTTCTCTTTTTCAGCAACCCCCAACCCAGCTGGAGATAGTGAATCACATTACAGTACAGGAGCAAACACTATCGCAAACCCTGTCTGCGAGCGCAGTGTCTCTGCCCTCCTTGCCCCAGAGGGAGGTGCCCCCAAAGGTGCCAGCAGCAGAGGCTCACCCCATCCTGGAGCAGGGATCAGCTGTCCCAGCCCCTCCAGTCCCAGCTCTCCAGAGAGACTGAGCTAAAGGACGTTGAATTTTCTTGAGCATGTCAAGTTACTATGGACCAAGTCCCACATTTGGAGCAACTCTGGAGGCAGCAGTTTATGAACCACCAACATACTCCGGAAAATACATGGCTCCTTGTTCATCTTGCTGTTCTTGTTCTTCACAATGCCAAAAGTTTTAAAGCCCTCGTGTCCAACAGGTGATACTTTAAGGACCTCCAAGCACATTCCTAGGAAGACATCGTCGATGGGGTACAACTCCAGCGTCTCCGAGGTCTTGTGCAGCCTCTTGGCCAAGGCTCCATTCATGATGAAGCCCCCACCGCCTGCATAGGGTGGGTAGCTGCTTTTGTTGTAGAGGGTGCTGGGCATGTAGTACTTGTTCTCCTTCTTCCGGATCGGCCTGGCCTTGTAGAGGACATCCCCCACAAAAAGGTCCTCTCCATCCTTCTTGTCCTTCAGGAACTCCAGGATGTTGTTGGGACTCACAAACACATCATCGTCACCTTTGAAGATGAAGCGGACATTGTCGCAGTAGATGGTCAGCCACTTCAGAAAATGGACTTCTTTGAGCGTGAGGTTGAAGAAGGTGTCCAGGAAATCCCACTGCAAGATGTCCCCATAGATGTGATTTTCATAATCCAGCAGTTTCTGGTAGTTAGCTCTCTCCTCCTCCTTGGAGGGTGTGCCCAGCAAGAACAGCGTCCTAATCCTCTTGCCATCCACATCCTTGTCCTGGCCCCAGGTCCTCCGGATGGCCTCGCGGCGGTCGTGCTGTGTGATAATAGACTTGACCACGATGAGCAGGTAGATGTCCCTGCTGCATTTCTCTGGGTGGTTGATCAGCATGGGGAAGTAGCGGCAGTGCCGATAGAGGAGGAACTGCTGGAAGTTGGGCTCCAGGCCTTTGAACCAGTCCACCTTGCTGAAGTTCTGGTTGGCTGAGCAGTTGGTAGTGGTGACATCCCAGGATTTTTCTTGCTTTGCTGTCATGGTCTCCTCCTCCTCCTTCACATAAGCTTTCTCTTTCTGGCTCTTCCAGAAAGTGCTGGTGATGGAGAAGGCGTTGTTTCTCTTCTGCGTTTTTACGGGCTCTAGAGGGGGCAGCTCTTTCTGCTGCTGGCCCTGCATGAACTGGCTGGGGGCCATTCCCCGTTGCAGCACCATCACTGTGATTGCCAGCAAGAAGGAGAGGCAAATCGTTTTGTAGATGGTCTTCTTCCTAAAGGGATGAGACAGGGAGGTTAAGGAGAGGAAACTGCAGGCTGCAAGAGGCTTGTCCACAAACGCACCTCCTGGAGACCTCATGGGATGTTCCTAATCTGTGTCACATCACCTTTTGATGGGCAACAGCATTGTGGGAAGACCTGTGGGACACCTCCATGCATGCTTTTCCCACCTGCACCCCATATGTGGGGTGGCTTTGGGGCCACACTCAGCTGCAGGGACAGGCACAAGGCATGTGGCAGGTGGCTGCGGTGTCGTCTGGTAACCCTGGGTCTGCGCAAAGAGCTGGGAAGGGTTCACAAGAAAGAAGAAAGTGGGTCCAGAGAGAGATGAAATCAGGATGAGAGCTTCAGCAAAGCAGCTGTTCCAGAGGAAAGTCCCAAGGGAAACCCGTTTCAGCTATCCGAAAATTGCAATTTAGAGCAGAAGGGAATTATCTTTCCCATGGAAGCGTTAGCTCCAAAACACAGATGTACTGCCCATGGTCCTAGGCTGACATCACAACACTGAGAAACCAAAGCTCGGAAGACCATGGGAGTTGACATGGAAAAGGAATCACTGTTTCATTTAAGAATGGCAGATCAGGATAAAAAATTGTCACTTGAGATGAACCAAGGTTCAGTGGGGAAAAGATGTCCCTAACTCTGCATCTGTGTGAGGAACCAGCATTTCTGGGGACACTGCTGTGTGTTTTGGCCAGCTCTCAGGACCTGTCACTTCACTTTGTAGTGATAAGGATAGGGACAGTGGACGTACCGCTGGAGATTTGCACCATTGCAGCTCTCAAGTCTGGGAGAAGATTTTCCCAGCCTGCAGCAAACCAGATATCTGCATGTCCAGGGTATGCGGGGGACTGGGGGGACTGAGGGTGGTACATCAAAGCCAGGCCCTTGCAGGGCCATCCCACCCCACTGCAGCCCCATTCTCCAGGGAAGCTGCTGGCTCATGGGGCACACCCTGGAGCTCGCCAGGTGCTTGAGGGACCTTCTGGGACAGTGGGAAGGCTGCACCCAGAGATTACTGATGCACCAAATAATGCCCCCAAGCTGCTTTTCCACACAGTTAAAGCTGGGTTCCTTGCCCTGCTGTCATGGAGGAGGGGAACTGTCCACTCTGCCCATCTGCACCATGTTGCCCCCAAGTGCCCAGCTCCTGTCCACAGCTGGTACATCTGCACCAATTTCTTCCCACCTCAGTCCTGCTTGCTCCAGCTGCCTTGGGCCATCTCCCCATGCAAATGAGCACAGGGGCGGCAGCTGGGCTCCACGTGCCTACTGGTGGTTCTGGTGGCTTCCTGAGAGCAGCCCCATCTCCAGCTGCTCCCATGCAGAGGGGAGACACGAGGTGCTTGGTGGCCCCCGAGCCCCTTTCCCTGCCGGAGCGGGAAGGGACCTCAGCTGGGATGCTGAATGAGACAGATGTGACATCGGTCTGCACCCGTCCCCTTGGTGACAGAAGCACGTCCCAGCCAGGTGGGGGCAGTCCCTCAGCCTCCTGCCCCGTTAGAGCCAGAAAGATCTAAGATCATCTCTACCAAGCAGATGGCACCTTCACTTTAGGATAGTCCAGAGAAGGAGCTTGGGGTTGAAACCTGAAACATTTAACCCAAGTAATTTCCAGATAGCACACACACCCCACACCCCCCGAAAAAGAAAATCCTTGAAATTCACCTCTCCCTGGGGGCCAGATTGTGATCAGTGCCACCAGGAAGCTGCTGGGGTTTTGGGGCACAGGCTGCACCAACATACCTGCTTGGTGGGACACCCCAATGTCCCTCGGGCTCCCCGAGGCAGAGGACAGCACTGCACTTGGGGACTCTGGCCACCCTGAAATGCAGGGGCCCCGAACAGGAACTGGGGGAGCTACTTTCTGGCTTCACCGTCAAGGACAAAGAACTTTTCAGCCCCACTTTTACATGGGAAAACTGTGATCACGTGTGAAAACTGTGATTGCTAGCATGGACTGTGAGAGCCAGCGTGGAAGTAAGTAATTACGGGTAAATGGATAGATATTCCCTGTCTGGTTTTATATGTGGCCACTCATCTGCGACTGATGAGGGAGCAGTTCTGATCAGACTAGACTTCACCATTCCCTTAACCCTCTCCAGCCCTGGCCACACAGCTCTGAGGGTGTTCTTAGAAACCCTTCAGTCTGATACAGTGGCAAGTTTAAGCCCTGCACAGCCAAGTGATATTTAAAACCTCTCATCAATACCTGGCACTGCACCAGAAATAAACCTGGTCACTCTAAATAGTAACTCCAGCCTTGCTGCCACCCCATCCCATCCCATCCCACCCCATCCTTGCACTCCCTGCCACCCCACAGACAACCCATGATAACACACCCAGCCTGAATGGTGGCCAGAGGTTCCCCACAAACCATGGGCAGGGAATTACTGATAAAATAAATTTTTAAAAAACTGCACAGGTAGGGCTGTCGCTAACTGGCATGGGATGGATCCCACCCTTGGTGTGCTCTGCCTGCCATTGACAGAAGCCACATGGATCCTCTCACCTCTGTTACCTCCTTGGGTCACTCCTTTTTATTTCAGCCCAGGCAGAAGATACTGTCCTGGGGGTGAGGAGAGAGCTCCATCTTTTAGTAAGAGGTGGAGGGTTGGGTAGCATGGGTACATCTAGGTATATCAGTGAGGTGTTGCAGAACAGCACAGAAACTTCTCCTTCCTTCAGCAGACACTGTTTCCCAGCTCTCACCCCTACAACATACACTTTTTGCTTTGTTACAAAGTTGTTATTTGGGGATTTTCCTATAGGTCTGACTCTGCAAACCACAGGGGCACCACTGGGTCCAGCAGGAGCCAGGAGCCCCAAGTCCATCTTCTGCCCTGCAGAAACCACGTCCCTCCACTGGCAGGAAGGTGATGGGGATTGGGGGGACCCTGAGCCACAACCTCAGGCAATTGCCACATCAAACCAAGGATTTTGGGGGGCAAAAGCATAACAATTGTGCACATCTTTCTGATCTCGAGACTTTGTTCTGTGGTCTCCTCAGATGGGAAGTACTTCAGAGTGGGGAAACCAGGTGCTGCTCTCTGGAGACCCCCAAGAACCACTGCTTTGCAGGAGACAAGGGAGAGGAAGGTGATTTGGGTTCGCTGCCATCACAGCGAAACCACCCTGCTGAGCCCCAGCACCCTGCTCTGGGACACAACACCCAGCCTGTCCCCAGCAGCATCTCCAGGAGCCTGGGGCACCCGGCATTGCGGGGCCTGGGGACAGCAGCAACCCAGAGACAGTGGCGACCCGTGCCCCATCCCAGCTGGGCTCCCACTGGTGCCAGCCAGGACCCACTGCCCCAGCCGCCAGTGTCGGTGCCATCGAGGGAGCTTTGAAAGGGTCCCAACCCGCTCCTCCTCTTCCCTTTTCTCCACCAGGAAAAGCTGAAAAGCCTCCCTGTGAGACGGCCACACCACTGGCTGTGCCCTGAGCGGTTAAATATAAACCCCCAAATTAGAGGTGGGCAGTTTCCCTTTCAGGTGGTGATGCTGTGGGGCAGGCGAAGCCCAGGAGACTGGGGCTCCCTGTCCCCGGGGAGGCACACAGCCACTTTTGATCTGCATGAAAACCTCTTTGATTGGACAGGGCTATCTATTTATTTGGATTTTTCTGGCCCCTCAATTAGACCCAGTCACTGAGCCGGCGGAGGCACTGCCAGTATAGAGCCCTTTCTGTTGGCGGTGCCAAGGGCTTGGGAGAAGGGATCTTGTCTAGGAGCAGATGCTGGGCAGAAAGCACCCAAATGCCTCCAAAAGCAGCCTGCGCCGACTGGGTGCGAGTCCCAAGTGGGGCCCCAGCTCACAACGGTTGTCCCCAGTCCCAGGGTGTCCGGGGACACGTCCCCTTCTTATAAAAGACATCTGTTTTAAATACAAGGCGCTAAAAACACAGGGCTGGGAAAGAGGCAAGAGGCGAAACCCTGTATGTTTTTTTCCCCCCGTGGGCACCTGCCCCCAGGCTGGCCGTGCTGTGGGACAGGGACCCCACGGGGCACGTCTGGCTGACCCCACGGCCCCGCTCTCCCCGGCCTCCCCACTCAAACCAGCACTTTGCCGGGAAGGGCTGGGAAAGGCATCCCCAGGGAAGGGGGGACACCGACCCCTAATCCCTGCCCGATGCCCCCGTCCCCGTTCCCGCCGGGCCGGAGCTCCGGTACCCCGGGATGGGCCGAGGTTTGCGCTGGGAGCGGACACCCCAGAAAGCCTCCCCCGGGGTACCTCGGCGCGGGGGTGACGGGGGAGGACCCCACCTGGGAGCTCTCTGTAGAGCCGGGGCGGGGGAGCTTGGCTCCCGGGACGGGGACAGACGGACAGGGGACAGTCGCCGTCCTTTGTCCCTTCCCCATCCACAGCCTCCCCACCCAGGTTGCACGCTCCCAGCCAGCTGCTCCCGGGGCATCCCTCGGAAGGGAGCCGGCGGGTGGGGACCGGGGCGCCCCTCGGAAGGGACCCGTTGGAAAGGGCACGTCGCAGCCCCCTGGGCTCCGGGCAGGGCGCAGCGCCGGGACGGCGGTGCCGGGCGGCGGGAGCGGCGGGCAGGGGACACCGGGGCTCCGGCTGGGCTGGAGTGGGGCAGGAGCGGGGCAGGAGCGGGGCTGGGGCTCCCCGCCCCCCGGCCGGCACTCACCACTGGAACATGCTGGGAGTGGGACGGGGCGGCCGCTCCGCTGCTGGCCGGGGCTGCCCGTAGTCCGGGCGCTTCTCTCTGCCCTCTTCCTCCTCCTCTTCGTGTTTTTTTTTTTCCCCCTACTTTTTCCCTTTTCCCTCCCCTCCTCTGCGAGGTGGAGCCAAGAGAGACGAGCAGGTAGGTTAACTCTTGCCCTGCCCCTGCGCCCCTCCCCAGCCCGCAAAGAGCTCCCCAGTGCTGGTAGGGGAGGGGACGCGGGGGTTTAAGGGTGATACCCCACAGCTTCCTCTGGGCACCCTCCCCGCAGCACGCTCCTGGCGGGTCACCCTCCCATCAGCAGAATGGGGGGGCCCACCCCAGCCCCCTCAGGCTGTTCTGCACCCCGGACACAGTGCCCTCTTTGAGGTGTGTTAGTCCTGCCCCATAGCCGTTAACTGCAAAGGATCCCATTTGTGGAAGGGGATCCCAGTGCTCACAAGGAGAGGTGCTTTTAGCAGCTGGGTTTTGATCTCTGGAAAAGGAATGTGGGTCTCTTCTGTCCCCCAACACGGGCAGGTCACTTTGGGATGAACCTCAAAAGGGAGCCAGGGCCCAACCCCAGTTTCTCACAGGGGTGCTGAGATCCCAGCTTTGCCTCTGTGTTCGGGGGCACAGCATGGTTTGGGATACCCAGAGCAGTGGAGCCACAGTTCCCCTGGGACCCACACCTTATCCAGGACCCCCACCTTTCCTGGGACCTGCATTTCTGCCAGGACCCACATTGCACTCAGGCTCCACACCTCGTCAGGGACGAACACTCTGCCCAGGACTCCCACCTCGCCAGGCACCCACGCTCTGTCCAGGACCCACACCTCCCCTGGGGGTGCAGGGAGTCAAGGGGCAGGGTTACTGCAGCAGGAAGGTGCCTGCTCGGCATGCCAGGACCTGTCCAATAGGTCAAATTTCCACCAGCACCACAGGCAGGCAAGGTATCCTTCCAAACTTTTCCTTCAACCCTGTCTCGAAGCAGTGTTTCTGCAACATACCTGCTGCAGCCATATCAGCATGGGACAGCCCACTGCCCATTGAGAAGCAGATTTAAGACCTTCCTTTCCTCTTAAATGTAGCATTTCAGTTGAGGGTCTTTTTCAGCCATGAAAATCAGACCCAATAATTTCTGATGTCTTCCTTTTTGTCATCCTACCATCCCCACCAGCTGCTTGTATCAGCCACAAAGCCAGGCTGGGAAGCCTGCAGGAAATCCTTTGGGATATTTCCTTTCCTGCCCAGCAGAGATAGCCCTGTCCCTTTCCCCACAGCCCCTCTGCATTGTGCACGAGTGCTGAGGCTCAGGGTCTCCCACACCACTCACAACGCCCTGGACACACTGTGCTTGCCGCAGGAAAGACTTCTGTTCCAAGACTGGACATGCAGTGGGACCCTTGCAACCTCTGCTACTCAAGCAGCATTTGGCCCTGCTCCAAGGAGCCCCCAAGTCCAGCCCAGGCTGGGGAGGAGAACTGCATTGCGTCCTCCAGACTCGCTTTTCTCTCCTTATCGCAGCTTATCGCTTTCCCACCACAGCAGCTCAGCAGATGCCCTGCAGCTCCACATCCTGGGGGCTGTGAACAATTCCCAGGATACGTTGCCCAAACAGGCTGCACCAGCTCTGCAGTAACCCACAGACTTATCACCACCGAAGGTCCCTACGCAACTTCTCTGATTTCTTTTTAGTCTGTTCCCACTGCACACAGGAAAGTCTGTGTCTGCTGAACTCATGGCCCAAGAAAATCACGGCTGAGATGCACAGAGAAAGGGTATCAGGGGTACTTTAAAGATCCACACTGAGCATCAGTGTTACTGGAGCGGGATGTGAGAAGGACTAATCTCATCCCTGTAGCAGCAGGACGGTGGGTGAATGCCAGCCCATGGCTGGGAATTCACCCCACTCTGCACAGAGGGTCTCATGGTGGAGGGGGAACCACTGGAGACCCCCCTTCACAAACAGACACAAAGGGATGCAAACAGCAAAGCCCCAGCCACCACCTCCTTACAGTGTGCCCTGGGACCATGAGGGAAATGGGGACAGCAGCACCCCTGCCATGGGGAGCCGGAGTAAAACCCAAAACACAGCCCTGGAGTGGCTGCTGCAGCCACAGGGGATGTGCAGGTGCTGTGTGTCTGCAATATGCTGCCAGGGCTCTCTGGGCCAGCAAGCCCAGGGCCAGCTGCAGCGCAGCGTGCCCAAGGGCTGTGCTGCCCTGTCATCGAAGTGGCACTGCTCTAGGGCAAGGAGGGCTCCTGGCAGCCTGTGGCAAGGAGGTCTGCCAGCCATGCTTCCAGTCTCCCGCCTCTCCAGCTGCTGCTTCTGTGCAGGAAAGAAGCAGGGCCACAAGCACATGGACTTCTCAGATGCTCCAGTGCTGCTGTGCAGGATTTCAGCTCAAATAACCCTGTCCGTGCAGGCAGACCTTCCTCCCACCACCCCCCAGGCAGGAGAGATGCACATCCTGCTGCATGAGAGCATTGCAGACCTGGGGCAGGATGGCTGTGCAAAGCTTTACTTCTGATGTTCATTAAATACTCAAATCATGTCAGGTCTGGGGCTACTAGTGACAGAGACACTGTCCTAGGTGTCCCTGGCACCAGCACCTCCTGTTTCAAGGCTGACTCTTAAGGTGAAGTAGCATTTTTTACATTTGTTTCATCATTACATAGAAAAGTTTAGGACAAACTCAAGTTTTCACACTCTCTAGATTCATCCTGGGAAAGCAGAAATGCGACAGGAAGGCTAAAACCAAACTGAAAGTGAATTTTTTTTTTTAAGTCCTCTTCCACAAATCTTCTCCTTGCCTCTTTTAGTCTCTGGTGAGAACAGGTTTTACATGAGCAGCCACAACCCTCTGCTGAGCGCGAAACCTGAAATTTTTTGTTTGTCCAAAAGCAGAGCTGAGGGCAGCATCACTTTGCCACGAGCAGACCCAGCCACCAGCAGATCCCTGCTCTTCCTGCCTGCCCCTGACTTCAGCAAAGCAGCTGGATCCATCGCCCTGCCAATCCTTTATTTTGGCACCCTTATTTCTTAGGTCTAAGTCTTTAGGCTGAAATTTGGAAGCACCGAGTGCCTGTTTAGCACCATTGGCAGAGCTGTGGGTGTCTGGAGGAGGGCTCTTGGGTGGCGGGCACTGCTTGGGCATGGGAAAGCTGAGCGCCTTTGCCTTGCATGATGCTTGTGACATTTCAAGGTATACTGAGCCACTGGGGTCCCATCAAAGCTGGCAGGAGACTTGCAAGAAGTAACACTCAGGCACATTATTGTTGCACTGTATGGACAGGCAGAAGGGGAAGATAATGCATGGACCTTCCCGGGTGACCCACTTTTCACGGCCAGGGTGACATTGGCTTCCTCCCAACAGCAACCACCTCTGAGGCTGCCAGCTCCTGGGAACCATTTGGAGACAGCTGGTACCAGTGCCACACATTCAACTCCAACGTGAGCATCCCTCCTGGTGTAAGCACTGGAGATGGAGCCAGGGGACCTGTCACCACAGGCTTTGGAGCTGGCATATAACAGGGCTACGGGGCATCATCTGGGACAAAAGGAAAGGGCAAGGACTGGGGCGATGCTGGAGTGGCTCATTTAGATGTTCTCAAAGCAAACCACAATGCTTTTTCTGTTTCAAGAAGCCTCTTTCCATTTCAAAGTAGTCCTGAATTAAAATATTTTATAAGTAAAAATAAGTACAACGAAAGAAGTGAGCTTTTTTTAAGAAGTTTATGTAATCCCAGAAGACTGGCTTGTGGCAGGTTGACCCAGCCAATGTTTTCCCACTGATGGTCTGGGTTTTGTTTCACTGAGAAAGGCTGCCCTGGTTTCTTTGCTATGGGTTTTTTTGTGTTGCTTTCTGATTATTTCTTTCAATTCTAGCAAATTATACGTACACAGAAAAAAGTCTCATCTCTTCTCCTGGCAACTCTCACACCTCCTGGCTGCTCATGCCAGTGCCGCGGTCCCTGGGCTGGGTTTCCCACACAAGGCAAGGTCCCGTTGTCCCATGACCTGCGGGGACACCCAAACCAGCCCTTTCCTCCCCAAACCTCTGAGCGCCTGGAGCAGGACCAGCGGCTCACCCTGACCAGAGACCAGCACCACAGTGTGATCACACATTCAGGTTTGTCTTTGTTAAAGGTGCTCACCTGTGATGTATCCCATAGTGGGAGGGAGGCTGAGGCATTCCACCAAAAAATCTCTATTTGTTTAGCTGAGCCAGTCTTTCACCGCCACGTCAGGAATCTGCATGCATTTGCACTTGCAGGCAAACATCCTGGATGTGATAGGACAGGGAATGTTCCTTTCTCATTCCACATTTGTTTCCTCAGCACTTTTCATGATGCTTTTGGGGTGTGCCGGCAGGTATAGGTAACCCTGGGAGGCTCACCTGTCACCACTGCTCCCACATGAGGTGCTCAGGGCTATGACCAGGGACTGGCACTGCCTCAGTCCCAGCCCTTGTTCAGATAAAGTCCCCTAGGGTGGTTAGGATTAATTATTACCCTGGATAATTTCTGAGTGAACACCACCAGCGTGGAAGCTGGGGCAGATGTCACATACCAGAGGGATCTGACGTGGGATGCCAGGGAAGACAGCCATCCCCTCAGAAAGCTTCATCTGCTTGCCCATCTGTTAACAGGGCCATAAACCAGACCAGCAGTGTGGGAGGTGGGGGCATTATTTTACACATTAACCCCAGGCCCCACGGCCATTTCCACCCCAGCTCCTCTGCCAGAGGCCACTCTGGCTCCTGGGCAGAGGCGGGAGGAGGTTTCTGCCTTCCTAAAGCCAGGCTCTCCCTCCCACTCCATTGGCCTTGGCAGCTCACACTGAAACACCAGAGGCTGCAGAAACACCTCGAGTCATGGCCAAAAGCAATGCCCACTTCCCTGCTTGTAATGAATCCCCTGGGATTCGTATTCTTTCAAAAATGGCGGAGGAGGGGAAGTTGCTTTGCAGGATAATGGTAGGATGATGACCACACACCCCCCCACCCCCCAACCCCCCCGCTCAGTTGTCCCGAAGCCACTGTTGCCCCCTGCAGCACCAATCTGCCTCTGGGCCATGCCGCAAAAGCACAGCGCTCGGCAGGGGCACACAGACCCCACAGCCACAATGTTGAGGAATAGGAAGATGGGGTGAGACCTGCACGCCACAGACTCAGGAAAAGGCAGGGGACAGAGTGGTGTCATGGTGTCAGTGGAGGCAATGCTGTTCCAGCTCTGTCCCCAGGTGGGACACAAGCCAGGGCCGTCAGGGAAGCACTGCCCCAGCCTTTGTGCCAGGAGCTGCAGGAGCAGGGCACTGTAAAGGGCTCAGCCAGCCAGGGGGAGCAAACCCCTTGTGCCGGATCCGCCCAAGAGTTTGCCTCCTTGGGCTGCTCCTTCCTCAGTTTCTCCAGCGAGAAGACCCCCCTCCAGCTTCAGGGCTGCTGCTCAGCAGGGATGCTGCCTCCTCTCCCTGGGGGATTTGTGCCCCTGGGACACCCTGGGGAGCCCGCTGTAGCTGTGCTGTTGCTTTAAATCAGCAGCTGAATCCAGCTGTGACTGCGAGTAACCCTTGCAGCAGCCTTGCCCAGGCCTTTTATGCATTTTCCAGCAGTTCCAGAGGCGCTTGGCGGCAGCATGCAGGGGAAACTGGACTCACGCTGGCAAGCAGGGAAGGGAGGGGAAAGAGAAAACATTTCCCTTCCCAAAGGAGCAGGGGGAGCCCGATGCTGTGGCTCTGGCAGCAGGCATGGAGGGAGCAGATGGCTTGTGGGGTTGCCACTATGGTGTGATGCAAATAGCCTTGTGGTTGGACACAGTGAGCCAGAGGCCCTGGCTTGCCTCTCCCAGCCCAGCATGCCCCTGCAAGAAGTGCTTACCCCAGCGTGCCTCAGTTTCCCCCCTCTAGTCACTCAGTTCAGCCTCATGCAGAAAGCCCCAAGGTCTGAGTTTGTCCTGTGAACCCGTGGCAAGATGGCATCCAGGCACCAGAGAGAAAAAGCCCATGGGGATGGCAGGGTGGAAATAACCAAGAGAGATGGGAACATGGGGTTGAGAAGGGAGACACATTCATGCTGCCCAGACACAGAAAAGGAGGAGGAGGATGTTGGTGCACTTGGGTCTGGGAGGGGAAGGCAAGGACCCATCTTGCTGCTGGAGGGGACCATTTACATCCTGGACAATCCCAAAGAGCAAAGGTGGAGGAGAGGGACCCAGGAGGGAGAAGTTCCCAGGTTGGAGGCTTGGGAAAGCAATGTCACGCAGCACTGAAGCCGTCAGTCCTGCCCGCTGCAGGGATCATGGACCCGTCCTGCTCAGCCTTGCTGCCCTGACTGTCCTGCAAGGCTGGCCACAGGCACAGGCTGAAGGCAAATCCCTGGTAGGGCATCAGCCCACAGAAGCCGCTCTCCCAGCTCCAGCCTGAGAAGGGCTGGGCTCAGGGGGCTGGCATGCTGCGCTCACAGCCCTGGGAAGCCCTGCTGCCTGGGGGCCTGGCACAGACCCAGAAGCCACTGAGTTGCAAGGCGCCGTGTTTTCCATCCAGCAGGAGAGCACTCACGACATCTCTCATGAGTCAGATGGAAAGGGTGGCTCAGGAGTCACCTGAGTCTGGCGGCTGCCTGCCCACAGCCCCTCTCCAGCCCAAGTGGAAAAACATACAGCCCTGGTGCAGCACATGCCTGCTGAGACCCCGAGCTCTGGCCAGGCCCCCTCCTGAGCCGGCAGACGCAGAAACGCTCATGTTAGCCTTTTTTGGCCAAATCCGTTTAGGAGAGAGGCAGAGGCGACTCAGACATCCCTGCCACTCTGCTCACCGTTAATCATTGCTCTGCTGCTGCTCATTGCCTGTGCCAAAACCTGGGCTCTGCTACAGCCACTGGTGGGTCGATCTCCAGCAATAGATGGAGCGAGGGAGAAAGAGGGCATGCAGCTATGAATTTTCCCTGCCTTGGCTAGGTCTACTGGATTAAGGCCACGGCAAACCTTGTTGCTTCTGCATGCACAAGAAGGGAGGGCAGCACCCACACCCATGGTGCCACCCCGGGGCAGGCACCCGCCTGGCGCAAGGGATAACCCCTGCATGGCCATTGCTCCCCAGCCCAGCTCAGGGAGATGGTGGGAGAGGTGGCAACAGCAATTTGCTAGCCTGGGAGTATTTTAGCCATGCGACAGCCCTCGGGAGAGAAGAGAGCCGGCACACCCAGCTGCATTCCTGAGGTTTGGTTTCCATGGTGGGATGTTCACCCGACGGTGAAGTCATGCTGTGGGCTGAGATGGTCAGTGACTTCATGCATGGATCCAGCTCCTTCTGTGATTCACAGCAAGCACAGCTACAGGCCCGTGCCACCCATTGGGCTGACGGTTCTGCCATGCTGCCGCGGCTCTGACGTTTCTAGCATCTTGGGCTGGGAAGGCTCCAGACACCTCTGCTGGGTTGAGCCCTGCCTCACCGTGGGAAATCAGATCCTGCCACAGGGTGGAGGGAAAAACTGATGGCTCTCATGGGTCCTTCCAGCCAATTTGTGTCATCACACTGTGCTCCCAGTAATGTTTTAGTTCTCCATCCTACTGCTGCCACTCGTGAAAACAGGACAGAAAAGCACCACCCTAAGAGGTTGCTCCTATGGGGCCAAAGCTTGGAAGATCTGCCCAGTGCTAGGCAGATGTGTGGAAGGATGGAGAGCTGGGCAGCATGGAAAGAGTAGGATGGAAAGCCCATCGGTCCTCAGGGCGAGGTGGCTGGGGCGCTTCCTGGCACCAGCAGCTCGCGGTGCTAATGCCTGGCACCTGGCCATGCAGTTCAGCTGTGGGGCCCCACAGATCAATGAACCAGAGGTCTGGTGGAAGAACTGGCCCTGGGATGGCAACCAGTAAGCCAATAAGATTATTCCAGCCTCTGGAGTGGTTTTCTGTAGGTCTGGAGGCACAGGAATGTGGCTGGGATACCCAGGGCCGTCAGCCACCCTCCCCATTTGCTCAGCTGGTGACCCCTAGTGCTCTTGGGCTGTGCTAGAGGGAAACATCTTCATGTGACTTTTCAGCAAAGATGAACTCCTTTGCAGTTCAGTCAACTAAAACCCCATAACAAAGCATATCTGTGTATGATGCATCTCCTGATCAACCACCACTGGAGCGCTTTCTGCACACACCTTCTCTGCGTTGGTCCCAGCCTCCTGCTGTCCCCAGCAGCCGTGGGCTTGAGGATGGGGGCAAGCTGAACCCCAAGGGGCCTTTTCTCTCCTCTTGCACATCCACTGGTGTTTCACATGAGCACATGATGCCTCTGGAATACAGTAGGACACAGCTAACCCTCAAACATGTCAGGTGCTGGCACCCATGTGAGCAGGGCTGTTTGCTTCTGAGATTGACCTAGAGCTTCCCATATATGTTTGTGTTCAAGGTAAACTAGCAAACCCTCCTTTGTTCTTATCTTGCAGACAGATGCAAAGGTCCTAGCTGGCATGTCCCCAAGAAGCCAAGCTCACTTTAGGGGCCAGCACTGAGCCACCAGCAATGACCCCTGCTCCAGGAGGGGACAAGCCACCTCCTGGGCCTGCCACAGCAGGTGACATCCCTGGGGACCAGGGAGATGATGCTGAGGATGCGTAAGGGGCTGGCACAGCCTGGCAGCCTCCTGGGTGCGTATAGGCCAGACCTGGAAGCACGCAGCCAAACTGCGCCTGAGCTACAGCCAAAGAAAACCAGTGACACCAAGGCTGTTTTGCACCAGCTGGGATGGAGCACCAGCCCTGCAAGCCAGCACTCAGGTGGCACCAAAAGGTGACACAAGGCAGCTCCCTGTCTTGAAGATCCCACAAAGCTTTCCAGGGCTCTCCCAGGTCTGGTCCAGGCTTCGTTTGGTTGACACCCAGAGCCATGTGAAGGTTAAGTGATGTACCTGGGGCACAGATGGACCCAACCTCCACTGCCCCCTCCCTGTTCCCATCCCTAATCCCACAAATGCACCCAGGTGAAACGCAAGAGTCCCTCAAATCCCTCCACCCCTGGAAACACCACCACCCAGCTTCCCTCTTTCCTTGGGCCCTTCTGTCTCCACTCCATGCTAATGATATTAATTTCGCCGCCTTTTCGTGGGGCGTTGGCCCCTCCTGTAGCAGCTCTCCTCTGGCTCCCAGCTGCCCTCCAGCCTGGGTGACTCACGCTCAGCACACACTGAACCCTTTCAGCAGCCGTTAGCCCCAAACACTGCCCCAGTCTTCCCAGCGCCGGCGTGCCGAGCCCCCGCCCCCAGCGCCCACTGCCGGCACAGGCTCCTGGCCAAGGGGAGACATCCATGCCCTTGCTAAGAGAGAGAGAGCAGCTTTCATGGCTGAGAAGCCAAAGCCCTTCCCAGTGTGATCTGGGCCAGGATGAGGCGCAAGCAAGCGGTCGACCGGCTGGGACAGACTTGCAGCCTGGGTACCTTTGAGCAACGGCCAGCAGTCTAAAAAAACTAAATACATGTATTTGAAAAGAAGAAAAGGATCACAAGTTCCTAACGGGACTGTTCATGGCTCTGACAGACAAAACCTGCTAGGTATTTTTTCCTCCCTTCTGCCTTCACCAAATGAGGCTCTGTCTGCTGTGTAGGGATGGGGACAGAGAAGGGGCTCCTGTGCTCCCCAGCTCCTGGCTGGCAGCGGAGGGAGCACTGCTGTGTAAACTATCCCTTTGCCTGGAAATGTTGCAAAATCCTCCAGTGGAGGAGCTGCTGGAAAACCCACTTACAGAAGGAGTTCCTTGCAGCCAGGGCTGCACAGCGAGTGGGCTGGAGGCACACTGCCTGTGGGACACCACCATCCCCTGTGCTGCACCAGGTCCTTCTTGTGCAAGGGGACTCGTTGCCCCCCAGGGGACTACTGTCTCATGGCCTGGGGTGAAGTGCTGGAGCCTGGGAAAGTCCACGCATGGTGTTTTGGGACAGGGTGGGGCTCACATGTACTCTGAAAAGAGCCTTACCCACCTGCCACAGCCTAACACCTGGGCTTGTCAGCTGTCACAGCCTCTCCAGCAAGGGGTACATAGCCCAAGGAACACAAAGAGAAAGATAAACTCTTGTGAACATGGGTGACACAGCAGGGACATGCACAAATCCAGGGAAGCCACTGTGCATGAGGCTGCACAGGTATCTTCTGCCTCATTCCTTCCTGCCTCTCGCTGCCCTTTTTGCCTGTGATTTTCTGTTTAGTTTGCCAAAATACCCAAATTACCTGAAAAAACAGTCACAAACTCCACTGCTGCAGACACAGAAATGTGTGTGTCATCGTCATTGCAGTTCTCAGCAAAATGAAGGAGCTGACCCTCACACCCCAGACAGCATTGCAGGGTCACCGACATTGCCAAAGCTGCACTTATTTATACCCGCAGAGCACATGGACCCGCATCAAATCCCGGTCCAGGCTAGGGAACACAGCTAAGAGAAAGGGGAAAAAAAACCCTACAGACCTGTCAAAAACAACAAGAGGCAGACAGCCAGGCTCAGAGGAGAATCCCCACCTGGGGTTTGCTACTGACCCTCTGCTGAGCCTCTGCTCTTGCCTAGGCATCTCTCCTTGGAGGGGACAGCAGAAGGATGATGCCCAGGGGCCAGCCTTGTTTGCACTCTTCCAGCAGTAGGGCCAGAGAGAAAATTTCAAAATCTTGATGGGAGGAATGCGGTGTCTGCAGGGCTGAGAAGTGCATTGCAGCCACCCTCCCCTCTGGGTGTTTGCCAGGTTTCGGTAGCAAGTCCCTCTTCAGTTCCCATCTCCAGTAAAACTGCCACTACAAACTAAGTTGCATTTTATAAGTCCAGCGGGAGGGGTGAGGGTTTTGCAAGCTGTGCTTAACCTTGGAAAGGTCACCCTGAAGCCGCACTCCTGGCCCTGAGGTCAAGCTGCCAGTGTGTGGACACCACTGCCAGCCACCAGCAACCACAGAAAGCCCTGCGACCAGTGGCAGTGGTCCCACAGCCTCAGCGCAGGGGAAGGACAGCACTCGTTGCCAGCCTCCTCACATCGCAGCAGTAAGCACAGCCCATGGGGGTGAGGCATCCCAGAGCAGAGAGCAAGTGCTGCTCTGTCAGGCTGTGGTGGAAACAATTCCTGGCAAAACATTTTCCACTTCTCTCCCCAGTTGTCCTTCCATCATCACCTGATTTGTAAAAGACTGGGGGGATGGATCCTATCACCCTCTTAGCACAGCCCAGGGATTGCATGGGGAAGATGAGGCCAACCATGGGGGGGGCAATGGCAGCTGTGCCAGATGTTATGATGCTGAAGTGGGGTGATGGCAGCCACAGGGAAATGTCTGAGGGATAAGGCTTAAATGTATACTGACTCTTGGGAGACCTAGAGCCCAGAGGAACCCCATTTCCAAGGCCCTGTGTTGCCGAAGTGGGGAAAGGGCTGATGCCTACTTCCCATGCCCCAGCCCTGCAGGGTACTGGGTGCTGGGGTGGGCAGGCAGCCCCATTCTGGGCTGGTCACATATCCAAGGTGGGTCCCAGTCCTGTGGAGCAATCTAGAGGCACCGCCCATCTGCTCCCAGGGCTCAGGCCAGTATCTCCACTGCTCCCATTGGCCTTGGAATCAGCCATCCAGTGGCAGAGCCTTGGGCCAAGCTGCATCACTACCAGCAAAATTATCTTTGTTGTTTGCACAGGGAGAACCAGTACATTTCACACCCAGGAAATACAGAGATTCTTTCCTCAATAATCTGGAAAAGCAACTGATATAGGTATGGAGGAAGGGGACAGGGAGAGGAGTGTACACTGTATTTATAGACTTTTTATTTGTCACTAGTCCCTGCACAGCCAGGCCGGGCAGCTCTAACCTGCTCTAACACACTCCCTCCTTTGTGCCATAATAAATTGCCTGAGTAATACCCAGCAAACGCACTGAAGCAACAGAAACCTGGCCAGATGCTGCCTGCATAAAACAGTGCAGCAGGAAAAAGTAAAATTCAGGCTGTGGGCAAAAGGGAGGTACATTAGTCCTTGCAAGGAGGAGATGTGTTACACTATTACTTTGCACCCTTTACCCACCAGCTGTGGGTAGTATAACAAAGCAAAACCTACGCAGCCCCAATCTTCAGCACAGGTTGCGTTTTCAGTGGATGTAGAGGAAAAGACAGATCCTGTGTAACAGCTCTTAACTGATGCAGGTGCAGCATGGGCTAAGTTTATGCAGATGCAGGATCAAGAGTTTTGCAATGTTTCTGTGAAACTCATAGGATGTAGGAGCTATCCCCCCATCACCCCCCAAACCACTCAAGTGGGGGAGACACATGGTTGTCCTGACAAACAAAATCTATTTCTAGCCCTCAGGGTCACAAATAACTAGCTTCAAACTGTGTCTAGAAAAGAAACGAAGCATAAGCTAGTACTGATCATGAGCCACAGTGTCTCCAGGAGAATACCTGCTGCAGTGTAGATGTGTCCACAGCCACAGTCGCTCCGAGGTGCATCTGTTCCAGCACAGCCTTATCCAGGAGCCACAATGCCTTCAGAGGTATATTTGCTCCAGCGTGGCCTTACCCACAGCCACAGGCCCTTTAGAAATAAGCCTGCTCCAACATGGCCTTACCCATGGCTGCAATCCCTCGAGGGGTGTACCCTGCTCTGTAATGGGCTTATCCAGGGCCACACGCTTTGAGGTGCTCCAGCATGCCCTCATGCACAGCCACTGATGCTTCGAGGTGTACCTTCTCCAGCATGGACTTATCCTTGGCCCACAATCCCTTCAGAGGTACACCTGATGCGGCACAGATATAACCACAGCCACAGATGCTTTGAGATGTACCTGCTCTGGCACAGGCTTATTCATGGCCACGGATGCTTCGGGGTGTCCTGCTCCCGCATGGACTCATCTGCAGGTCACAGTGCCGTTGACTCGAGTTCACACTGGAGTTCCAGCCTGCCCAGTACAGCAGCACAGAAACAGCAGCGATGCCCTGGCCATCTGCCAGCCCAGGCGCATCGTCATTGCTGTTATCAGAATGTTCCCAGGCACAGCTGAGTAAGATGATCAGCAGTACAGCAGTACAGTGAGAAGCATAAGCAAAAATCAGCCACCAGTGAGCACCGCACTCTAATCTACAGTGGTGCAGGCAAGCCCCATGGGAAGCACAGGTGCCTGCTGATAAGTAGGTAAACAGCAATAACAGCAACAAATTCAACCTAGCACATTCCAATCAAACCTGCTGTTATCTTGAACCCTTCGAGCCCAATGTTGGGTGCTAAAAGGGACTGTCATGGTTTAACGCCAGCTGGCAACTAAGTCCTACACAGTCACTCGCTCACTCCCCCCCGATGCAATGGGGGAGAGAATTGGAAGAGTAAAAGCGAGAAAACTCATGGGTTGAGATAAAGACAGTTTAATAAACAAAGCAAAAGCCGCATGTGCAAGCAAAACAAGGAATTCATTCACTGCTTCCCATCGGCAGGCAGGTGTTCAATCATCTCCAGGAAAGCTGGGCTCCATCATGCATAACAGTTACTTGGGAAGACAAACACCATCACTCCAAACATCCCCCTTTCCTTTTTCTTCCCACAGCTTTATATATACTGAGCATGACACCATATGGTGTGGAATATCCCTTTGGTCAGCTAGGGTCAGCTGTCCTGGCTGTGCCCCCTCCCAACTCCTTGTGCACCCCCAGCCCACTCACTGGTGGGGTGAGGAGCAGAAAAGGCCTTGACTCTGTGTCAGCGCTGCTCAGCAGGAACTAAAACATCTCTGTGTTATCAACACTGTTTTCAGCATAAACATAGTCCCATACTAGCTACTGTGAAGAAAATTAATTCCACCCCAGGCAAAACCAGAACATTAACAATTTAGGTTTCCAGGCTGCAGCTCCCTAAGCACAACACCACAGGTGTCCCAGCACAGCAGTTCTGGTTGCCCCAGCTGCACCCTCCCTACGCACAGAGCAACCCTCGCACCTTCACCCTGTACAAACCATCTTACTCTCCTGCAAGAACACGTGCGACAACACTAAGGGATCACAGGAGTCACACAACTACCAACAACAAATGGGAAGCTCAGATTAAATAATAAGGATTAAAGCAGGACTATCCCTAAAATTTAGTCTCTGCATTTTTGCAGCACTCCTACCCAGAACCCTGCCCAGCCCCAGCTGCCCACACTCCAGCAAGGCTCACAGGCAGCCTGGCATCTCCCCTGCTCTCTCTTGCAACCTTCCTACTACCCTGAGGCAGGTGCAGAGCTCTCTCATGCTGGAAGGAGTTAAAATAAGGAGACACTTTTAAGCTACTACATTTGCATTTGAGACAACCACCCCCTCACACACACTCCCCACCGCAGCCACAAAGGTATTTCTCAACTTTTTTTGTGATGTTGAAAAGTGGTGTGGTGATAGTTTCCATTCCTGATTCTTACCTAGTCAGGAACAATCTCAATTTCATATTGATTCAATTCTTACTGCACCGAGACTGTCGTATGACGTTTTCCATGGTTAAGAGCCTAACAGAAACTGATTTGTGCATGTACACTTCAAGGTATGCAGGTCAAACTCCGGATTTGAGCTGCTGTAAGAGAATCCATGCATAAAAATGGCACTGGGTAATAAACCAGCGTTATTGCCGATCTGGTGTTACACTAGCAAACCAGAACTTTTAGCTTCTTTGCTTTCCCCTTCCTTTTGTTGCAGAGCACAAGTCTGCACAGAAAGCCGGGCATAGCAGCAGTGTGCTTGGGGCAGTTGCTGCTCTATCGCATCAATTCATGACAAGACAACAGAAGAAAAGCTCTTCATGATTAAAGAACTGATACCCTGCTCCTTCGGGCCAAAAAGGAGCCTGCAACAGGAGCTCAGGCACAACCAGGCAGGCAGTGGCAGCCTGACTTGGAAGAGCTGCTGCAGTAGCAGGAACCTTTGCTGAAGTGGTGAAAAGGGAGCATCACCTCCCAGTGCAGTTTTGCTCTCTTTGATCCAGCCCCAGTGCACTAGGGACTGATGGTCAGAGCGGAGATGTTGGGGGACAAGCCTTCTCCAGAGTCCCTCATAGCTGGAAGCACAAAGACCCTCCCATCCCTGGTACCTAGTACTGCAGGGTGTTTGGGTTATTCTCTCCTTCTGATCAACCTGGGGGTTTAAAGGTGCCTGCTGAGAACTCAGAGATGGAGCAGGTGACCAACAGCCCTCACTCCTTCCAGGGCTATATGCCACATCCTCTCAGATCCTACCACAAGTGTTAAGGAAACCCTGATTCCTACTCTCTCTGTAACTGGTCTGTGTCCAGTAACTGCATGAGCCCTGCATGAGCCCTGCTGACATCCATCCAGTTCCTCTGGTGCACAGCCAGGCTCAGAAGAGCCTCTCCTGAGTCTTACTGTGCTTCTACCTGTAGCATGCTGTGGCCTCGCCACTTCCATGCAAGCACACACATTTGCACCCTGCCCTGGTTTTGGCTGGGACAGAGTTAATTTTTTCTTTAGTAGCTGGTATGGTGCTATGTTTTGGATTTCGGACCAAAACAGCAGCGATAAGGCAGGGATATTTTAGCTATTGCTTACACAGTGTGAAGGCTGCCTCTGCTTCTCACGCTGCCCTGCCAGCAAGTAGGCTGGGGGGTGCACAAGGACCTGGGAGGGGACACAGCTGGGGCAGCTGACCCCAGCTGACCAAAGGGATATCCCAGACCATGTGATGTTGTGCTCAGCAATAAAAACTGGGAGAAAGAAGGAGTTATGGTGTCTGTCTTCCCAAGTAACGATTATGCATGATGTAGTAAATGTTCCTGCTTTCCTGGAAATGGCTGAACACCTGCCTGTCCGTGGGAAGCAGTGAATGAATTCCTTATTTTGCTTTGCCGGCACACACAGATTTTCCTTTACCTATTAAACTGTCTTTATCTCAGTCCATGAGTTTTCTCACCTTTACCCTCCCACTTCTCTCCCCATCTCACTGTTGTGAAGCAAGCCAGTGGCTGTGCAGTGCTGAGCTGCTCACAAGGGTTAACCCACAACATGCCCCAGAGGTCGTGGCAATAACACCGCCTCCATCATCTCCAACATGCCTAAGCAAGGACATATTTCCCCAGGACTGATTTTCTAGCAGGGACAGGGTATTCCCAGTACAAACCACATTCGCAGCCCAGAGGAAGGTCATTCAAAGAAACACGTGGGCAACACCAGTAACCACGTCAAGCAGCAGGAGCAGTCGGCTTCACAGAAGATAAGGCAGTCTGCAACGTGCTGCTTTTCCCAGCACAACAGCTGGTGGTGTGAGAAAGAGGCAAACATGCTGCTAGCTCATCTAGCAACCCACTGTCCCATTCCCATTGCCCAGGAATGGCTTGAGAGGCATCTAATGAAGCACAGAGGTCTCACTGTTGGCAACATAACACTTCAGTGGCTGACTTGCCCTAAACCACTCTCATCAGGAAATGGTTTTACATAAAGTACTGGTGCCAGAAGTCAGAAGATAAAGCTAATAAGAGATTTTAATCAGCCCCAGCACAAAAGGAAGGAGATTCCTGCATAATACCAGAGACAGAAAAGCTCTCCTTTGGGGTCTCTTTGGGATCACGTCTGTGCAGCAGGAAGAGGCTGTGGTACAGGTGAAAGGAAAGGGGCTGCAGTCAGCAAGCACCAAACATCCAGCCAATTTTTTGAGAGCTCCAGCCTGGGATGAGCACCTTTCAAAGCCTCCTTTCCCTCTGTAATGCGTGAACACAATCCAGACCTATGGATAATTCCCACTGCAGGAAAAAATAAAGCAACCCCCCTCCAAACGGAACAAAAAGTTAGAGCAAGGGAAGGAAGCAGAGACAGGAAACTACATGGACACTCTTCAGAGAGGCCACTGCTGCAGGATAAACAGCGAGATTTTTATGCATGTGCTGAGGTTCCTTCTGAAATTCATTTCAGGCACCTGAACAAAACAATCAGCTTTCCATGAAGACTCAAACCATCCCCTGCTGCCAGCAAGGAGAGAGAAAACCATCTGCCTCCTCACAGCTGTTTGGGGGAAGCTGGACTGGGTTTAAATAAGGACATATTTCTATCTCACCTGGAACAAGCAATGAAAATAATGAGACTTACAGGATATATCTTTTTTCAGATTGTATTCCACAGACACAAATGTGTTATTGTTACCAGAAATGCGTAAGATCACCCGGATTGGTTTTGATTAAAAAGCCTTGGTCTCTGCCATAATCCAGGAGCCAAGACACCCTGCTGGCACTCGAGATTAAATCTATTCCCATTGCTACCATTTCTGGGCGACTTGGGAAGTAACATAAAATTGCTGACACTGGCTTCTGCTTTAGTTGCTGTAAAGGTGGTTTCAGAGAACCTCAGAAGCCCCAACAAGATTCATGGAAGTTCCCAATCACTTAGACCCACTTCCTGTAACACTCAGGACAGCTTTGTGAAAACTTGCATCCTTACCATCTGCATCTTCAGAGTCACGAGGATAACAGGGTTAGAGAGAAACAGTCTTACAACGCTCTCTCCTTGCCCCTGCCCAAGGCACACTGACGTTACTCTGTATTTTGGTAGTGGCTAAAAGCCTTAGTTATGGGCCACGTCCTCATGTCACAGAAGCACTGAGGTTGACTATGAGCTATGGGAGCAGTTGTGCTGGCTCCTAATCCATCACTTGCCCCCAGCTGCAGTGTGGCTACACTGGCACAGCTGCTCTGGACAGGCCCAATCCCTGGATCTGGACAGAAACAGGACAGCGACAGCTGCCGTAGCCAGTATTGCCATGGCATGGCTGAAGTGATGTGACCCTTGAGAACTGCTGTTGTTCTCTGTCTGTTGACTACTCCCTGAGGTGGTGGATCATGACTAGGAGCTCCCTAGCATGGAGCTTTTGGTGCAGTTAGTCAGGATGGAAATTTTGGCTGTTCCGAACAGCCCAGTTTCCGCAGGGCTTAAGGATGGAAGGGGCTTAATCGAAACCGAACTGTTATCCTTGAGTCCCAGAGCTGCCTCATTTCAGTTCCCTGCTGGTCACTTGGAAGAGGAGGAAAAAGAAAGGAGCCCGTTTTGTGGAAAATCATGGTAGGCCACAATCTGCCGAGTGAACAAAATTAAAAACCCAACCCAAGTCATCTGCTTAATAGCAGCCAGTCCATTAGGATACTGCAAATTTGATCCAAGGGGAAAGCAGTTAGAGAAAAGGGTAAAAAATTCAGCAACACATGCTGTTTGACAAAGAATCCATTTGGAGCTAATGATCCTGCTTCTTGCTACCAACATGAACCACGCTTCCAAAAGGCAGCGCATGAGCAGACATGAACAATGAAGTGATTTGTTCTCAGGAACCATTCAACCTCTGCCAAGAGTCAACCGGATCCAGACAAGGGCTAGGGCAGTTAGACCAACACATGGCAGACCAAATGAGGAACTGTATCACTTGGCATAGAGCTGCTATTTCCAGCACTTACATCCCATCCTCACGTTAGCTCAACTTTTTCACTCTTCAGAGAAGGAGGACTGTATGTCTGAATGAAATCTGGATCTACAAAGGCCAGATTTTTTCACCTGAGAGAGGCAGAGGGAGGTGCCTTCAACTCCTAAAATCCCTCAGTTGGTTGATTTTCAGATTGCCTCTGCGCTCATAGCTGTCAGCTACAGCCTAATATAAGGCACCTTAAACATCTGCAGGATGAATGTTACTGTTTCAGGTATCTATTCCTCTGCATTTGTCCTGTTCATTAGCTCTCAGCATTATTAAAATAAAAACAAATAAAATGAAGTAAAACTTCAAAGACTTCTAAAATTAAAACCAGCAAGACATACTGGAAACCAGTTTTTAAATTAAATACAGTGCTAGGTCACTCACACTCAGAGTGGCCAAAATGACGGACTCTCCCCAAACCTGTGGGCTTAAAATCACATCAGAACAGCATTTCCCATATTTGAAGAAGATAAGTACAAAACAAACATTTAAAGCTGTCACCTGGATTTCTTACCGTTTGTGTGAAGCATTTTCACTTACACTGCAATAAATTACTGCCCTAGTTCTTTGGAAACTTGGACCATACGTGAAGGACTGCTGAGAGAACTTGTAATAAAAGCAGGACATGTTCCAGAAAGTTATTAGATGGTCTGGGGTGTGCCACTCAGCCTGTTGTTTGGAGAGCATCAGATCCTTAAAGAGCAGAAATTTACTGAAAGTGAATACAATGTCCTTCCACTGCAAGGTAGAAAGCAGCCTGGACTTGGGAAGAAACTTGCTTTGAAACAACAGATTCCAACCACTGACAAGATGCCAGGCTAGAAGAATTACTAGTGTGATACTGCAGTAGGACAATGTTCTATGTTCTGCACCCAGAAGTTGGTTTCTTTTTAAAATCTGTTAGCAGCAGATTCCCACGCAGCTTGGCCAGAACAGTCTGGTCTTAAAGTCTGTTTTGTTTGCCTTGAAACACCTTGCTGTTTCTCACCCATCAATAAATTCTCAAGGGTCCCACTCTTTTTACAATTTATACGAATAGCAGAGGTTAGGAAAGTGCAGCGTGGCCTGGAGAAGCCCACATGGCTTAGTCACAGAGGTGTTTTGATACTTAGTTCCTACTGGGGTCAGTGGAGGTTTGCAAGGCTACATCTCCATTTTCTTCGCTAGCCAAGCCCACACACCTCCTTGAGCTCAGTGTGCCACGTGGCACAGCCAGGTGTGTCCAAGGTGGCCTGCAGAGTTCACACACTCCTTGGTTAGATTATGCTTACTGAGAAAGGTGCATCTCCCAGCTCTCCAACATTTCCTCTCCTGGGAAAAAGGGCTTGTTCCAATATTGAGCCAGACTGCAAGCAAGTGTGAGGATGGTCCAAACTGCCAGGAAGTTTTGGCTCAAAGATGAATTCAAGCCGCAAGCTAAAAGGTAAGTCTGGATGTACTTAAATAACTGGGAAGAAGGTAGCCTCTCTGTTTTTCTGCTACCACTACTCAAAGACGTGCATGAATGCAACACAGCACTTTTTATCTCTACACTGTAACCTCCACCATGATTTATAAAGACTAGTGGTACTTTGTTTAAAGGAAACAACTCAAAGCCAAACCAAGCAACCACTGCTCATCCCCATCATGGCAATATTTTTCCTCCAGAGAACTTCCTTGCTTGTCTTTCCCTGCACACTTAAATCCTCCAACAAATAATACTTCTGACACCAAACCAATATCACTGATGGCATCCCACATGCCTGGGCTCTCCTTATGACAGACCACAAACAATGAGTGGCTCATGCCTGCACTGCAACAATTCTGAGTAAACAACGCTACCTCTGTGGTAGCAGGCCAGGTTCAACAGCAGGGATCTGTGTTTTCAACACAGGTGGAGACAAAACTGTTGGGGACAGAAGTTGTTGATAATAAACCAAAGTGAAATGTAACCAAATGCACACCATAAAAGTTCACAAAACCCCAAACAAACCTATCAAAAAGGGAAAGAAAATAAAAATCCCTTTAGAAGCATTTTTACCCAGTCACTGACAGACAATTTTAAAGCACTTGCCCAGAATGAGCTCTCCATGCAAATTTAAATGGACTTATACAGTTTATGTCTCATATAACACTGTCTCTAAAACAAATTACACTGAATACAGAGAATTTATATCCAAAAGGCATGCTAATGTCACATAGCACTTTGGTCCCAGAAAAACTTCCCTTGCAGACCTGTGGGTCTTATGCAATAACTGTATCTGCTTATTGTAAACAACATCACAGCCACTTTAAATACAATCATTCAGGCAGGCAATTTCCACTGCTCCCATTATGAATTTACCAGGGTGGTGTTGTATCTAGCAGCAGCTTCTGCATGGCATATACAAAAAATACCTAACAACTCTTAAGAGTGAGGTGCAGAATTTGCTATGCGTGCGTTACTGACCTCTATGCAGGGACCTTTCAACCCCAAATAGCGGAGTCCTACTAACAATGGCAGAATCAACATTTTTCATTAGCTTCAGAAACTTCCAATTGGCACCCACAAGGGCTTTTTGTGAACAAGACAGAGAAAAGGAGGACCCGTTACTTTGTTGGCCTCTCAAATTACTGCTCAGCTGATGATTTATTTCTAATCATACCCATAGTTTCTCTCAAGTATTTTGAAAATTATGTTTCTCAAGCATTAATATAAAAACAGTCTCAGTTTTCATACTCTATACTCACACTCTGAAAAACCTAAGAGTTGAACATGGAAAAGCGTACGTAACAGAGTTCTGCATTGCAACAGGCCCGAGTAAGAAACAAACACCTAAGCACATAAACTTCAGCTTGTTCCTTTCGGTCCAGTTCTGCAAGATGCATTTTGTTTTTCACGAACCTTGATCTGCTGGAGCAGTTGTAGCCGTACCTACCAACCACCTTCAGCTGACTTGTAAAGAGCAATACAGTTTTGACTCCAACTAATGGTAAAGCCAGTGAGGTTTTGGGGTTGTTGTTCCCCCCCTCTTCCCCTCCCCTCAAAAACAGGCTGCACTCAACATTTTTCAAAATCTGCTCTGCATCTCGGAGTCTCAGATCTGCATGAAACTCTGCACTGCTGTAAAATAAATAAAACAAAACTCAACTGTTGGAGCATTCTGCGTTATCCAGGTATGCAAATCAACGTGCTTAGCACTTCACTGTTAACAACTTGGCCATTGATACTACATGCTGCAAAAAAAGACAGCATTTCAGAGGAAAAAGAAAAGCTGCCTACCCTGGAAAACCACTAGGTGAGTTTTATGGCTGTTTTCCATTACTGCCCTTTTGTGAACCAGAGGACATTTTTCCATTAACTGTGTTTATCAACTCTGAGAGGAGGTGGGTGAATATAAGCACAAGTCAGAGATTTTCTGTGGTTTCTTTGTCTGGCATGGAGATCTATGCAACAGGGGCTATCAAGTGTCTATAATCACTTTATGTCCTATGTAGTCTGGGTGTTAAAGCAACACCTGTACTCTGCCTGCTTTGTGTTAGGCCTGTGGACACTGTGAAGTTACCAAGTAGTAAATTGTAACTTCCACATGAATATGACTAGATTTTATGCTGAGGGATATCTTCCCCTACAAAACATCCTGATGCCAGTTCTATTATCCAAAGGGGTTACCTGAACTTGTGCACGGGAGCCCTTCCTGCAAACATCTGACACAGCATCACTGATCTTGCTGGGTCTCGTTGCAACATGACACAAGGAAATGGCCTTGTCTCTTCAGTTGCCACCACACACCAAGAAGCACAATTGAAAGCATAAAGCTTTCTTCTGGTCATATGAAAATGATTGGTGGCTTTACAACTCTTTGCTCTAGGGGAAGGTAGCGTCACTATTGGAGTTGCTTTACCTTTCAGGCGGTGTTCCACTTGTTTGTTTGTCAAGGTGAAACTCCAAAACAAAAGCCTTACCTTCTCCCTTTTGGTACCTGTTAATGCATTTGCTTTTGAGGTCTGCCAATGGCAAATACACTCCCTGCATTTTGTTTCTGCCTTGGTGGCAGCCAAGTTTCAAAGTAAACTGCATTTCTGGAAAAGTTGTTGTCCTAACAGCCGTGTCACATGAGGGGATGTTACTGAAAAGCCAACCCCCAGTGAAGAGTTTGGTATTTCCTGGTCAGTGTTACTTTTGAGAGAAAGAACCACAAACAACACTAGCTTCATAATTCACTGGCAGAACTAACTGCTGTTCTTTGATTTAGTGGAGGGCTTCCTGATATCTCTTGCCTAGCCAGCACTTCATATTCACTGAAGACCAGCACAAATTCCATAAAGACATAACCAGTCACTGCTCAGAAATGAAAAACATAAAAAAGCAACAAAGACCAAAGAAGATTGTCCACAGCCACACATAAACAGAAAGTTGCTTCTGATCTGTTCACATTCTCATGGTTTCTTCTATGAATGAAGAAACAAAGTTCTTCATTCCAGTGGACAAAATGGATTATTTTTCCCACAAATGTTAAACAGTAGAATTAAGAAAAAAATGCAAGAAGAAGAAATAGGAATAATTGCTGCAGATAAAGCTGCTGATCAGATCCTCAGAGGTGAGCGTGGATGCTGCCTTGGGCACTGGCACAGTGTTTTTAAACTGCCACAGGTCAACCAGAAGTTGATGAAATACTTTATCTCCAGTCTCTGGTGGCCAAACATAGATCTCACTCCCCACTGCTCCAGGCAGTGAGACTCTGCACATATGGCCTACATTTTCCCTCCTAGTGCAGATCCTTTGAACACAGTTATCTCCCAACTCATTCACAAAGGCATAATTCTAAAAAAGCAAGTGGCAGGATAGTTCAGCAAGCAATATGTAAACAAGACAGTTACTTGGTCAGACTCCTGTGCTGAGCCCTACATACTGTCTCCAAAGGTCGTCACTCTGACATAGAAGGCAGAGAGCAAGAGTTTCTTCTCAAACTGGCAACATCACTTTAGCATAAACTATTGGAGACATTGGTACTATACCCATCTCCCATACTAGTCCTGGGCTCAGCTGCTGCTGAGACCTTGAATTGTAATAACAAGGCGCTTGTCTTAGCCAGCTTTAGAGACAATAGATGCATCCCATCAGATAATCCCTAAATCACTGTGCAAGAAGTACTCTGTGCAATGTCAATAACCTCACTCTCTTCTCAGTAGGTCGCCAGTAAAGATCATTACAGGAAGCTGGCTCTGTCCTTCAAAAATGTGACAGGTGATTCTCGAGGAAAGGAACTGTTCTCACTTCCTGTAGGACTGGCTGCCTGCAGAAAAGAAGCAAGAAAGGGTCTGTCAGCTGAAAGCAAGATTTTATTACAAGACAGGAGCTGCCCGAGGGCAACACTTGTTCAACCTGTACAGTGACATAAACACTGCAAAGAACATGCATAAAGGCACCTTAACCACTGATGTTGCAACTTAAAAAATGCAGAATGTATTTATGGCAACCACTTGTCAGGGGACACTGAAAGAACCTGTGGAGAAGAAGGGAGTCACCAGGGCCCAGTTGCAATCCTGACAAAAATAATTCCTCATTCTTCTGGTAGAGATTTTTGTACTACTCTACCTCCACTGTGCCCCAGACAGAACTTGGTACCTTGAGCATGCCCATGTAGAGGAGCTTGGAACAGATGCAGAGTAAGGAACAGGACAGATTAAACCATTCAACCATGTCCATGTGGAGCACATATATGCAGCTGAAAAAGTCTAGATTTGGAGGTCCACCCTATGTGTTAGCCACACTGCCAGCGATATCCCTGTACTAGCTAGGAAGTGGAATCCACAGAAAATCCCAAGCATGGCTGGTTTTTTTTTTGAAGGAGCTTGGCTTTGCTTTGAGGTATAGCTTTAGAGCTCAGCTAACAGCAGCAGGCTACATCTCAGGCAGGAATCTGGCCCCAGGCCTGTAGCAGCACTAAGTACCTGCACTTCCTCTGCATTCCTCAGGCATTCCACACACTCCATGCTCCAAGAGGAGCAGTCCAGCTAGGTTTATGTAAATGTAATTTATTTCCAGAAAATACACCTATAATACATATCAAAAGAAAGCTAAAAATGTGTCTTTAAAATAACTGAGCACATCAAGTTAAATACAATCAGAAACTCATCTTTTTCTCATCATGCCCATCAGCTATAAAAACTTGTATTTCTCCAGAAATACCAAGAAATCCACAAACTAAAGACAGTGTTCCACTGGGACAGAGTCCTTGTTATGTAAACACCTACATACTTATGCAGCAGGCAAATGGGAGGCAGCAATTGCTGAATCTATTGATTGCTGATATCGTGCATCTGATACCATTTTTGACTTACAGATAAGTCAGCTAGGAAATTAAAGGAACAGTAGCACAGAGCTTAACTAGGGAGACATTAGGGGCTCACCTGCTCCAGATGCCTCCCTGCACCTTTAAGTAGCAGCTGGGAATTTAAATACCTTTGAGAACCTCAGGTTTGGACATAGGTGCTTAAAGCACTCTTTAGTCCTTTAAAAATCTGGTCCTTATCACCTTCCTCTCACTTTTTCCAGCCATAAAAAAAAAAAAAACAAACTATGTGAAAGGACCTGGAATATGGACAATAGTGAACAGGTGCTCTGTGACAGCAGACAACAACGCAGGATAGGTATACACAAAGTGAGTGGAAGATGACTTGCTTGCAAAATAATTTCTTTGCTATGTTTAGCAGGAAGAAAGGGGTTAACATTCAATTGCTGACATTAAGTCTGTTTCATGGCACATGTGGACAGATAGAAAACAACTACCTGGAACCACAATAGAAAACTCGGGGGAAATAATAAATGGAAACATAGTAAGATGTGATGCCCACAATACATTCAGATTTAGGATGCACAGACACAGCAGAGATAAGAGGAATATTGTAAGACAAATCCTATCCAATAAAAGTTAAAAGAGCCCAAGAGACTGGACTTATAAATTACATATACTGAATCAACAGAGAAACCCAAGTGATAGAACTCTCATCATGCTCTGCTTTAATGCAATTTCAATATAAAATACATCATACACTATGCCACTGGAAAAAGAACTTACTCCAGAGCCCTATGAGAGCAACATATGTATGTCACATCTTTCATAGGACACACGCATCCAGGAGTGTAAAGCTCTCCTGGAGAAACTAGAAAATGCAGAGGAGTTTTTGTGTGCACACACACACAAATGTTTTTCCCTCTCAGCAGAGTTTCTCTTTTTCAATGGGCTAGCGCTTTTGTAAATGAACTGAAACAGGAACTAGAGACAGACTCTTGGGTGTTAACACCACATTTCGTCAGGGCAGAACAGTGCTCCTATCGCAGGAAACAGAAAGCACTGATATCAGAGGTAAAACACAGGGCATATGCAGCAAAGGTAAAGCTGAAAGAGCTGGCAGTACTGCCTAAGCACAGGACTGTTCAAGCAAGTACTCTCTAGGTCAAAACCTCCCTTAACCACTAAGGACATTCCCTTCCATTGCCTCACCTGTACTTCCTGAATAAAACTACCCCATCATTCCGCACGTGCAACTGTGTGGAATGACAGTGAGTGAGCAACACAAGGCTGAGGGAGCTCTTTCCAGCTCTGTTGCTGATTTACTAGGTTATTTCAGTTCTCTTGGTTTCATCCAACCCAACTTCCTTTTATCCAGCCCAAAGCATTCTATGATCTTTCCTACCTGTAATGAGGAGCAAATGATATACACATACCTCAAATTTCTTGGGAAGGTTTACCATGAGTTACCATGTTTTTGTGAAGTGTTAAAGATAACAGTTACAGCTAAAGAATAGAGCTGATGTTACACTGTGATCAAATAACTGTCACTAAACTTCTTATGATACGTTTGGAATAAGAATACACAGCACTTAGCTCCTGCCATTTTCATTGATGATGGACCCAGAGGTGTATTTGAATTCAGCTAGTCCTACCCACACTCCAGGGGAAAAGCTTACTCATTACTGAAGAATGCATCTTTCTTCCCCGCCCCAAAAAAAAAACCCCACAGCTTACACACCATACCCATGTTTACTGTTGTGCGAGCATCTGAGATCAATATTTCCACTTCACTGGGCTTGCGTTGGCTGACTTAAAGCAAGTGTCCATCCTTTCCTTCTCTAACGTCAAGTCACGGCTCTCCTCTCTTCTGAGCCCACTGCAAACTAGTACTGCTTAAACCTCTTCAGGCAATGACACATCCGTACGGTTCTTAAATACAAACCTCCAGCAGAATGATGACTGCCACAAGCTGCACACCATGTTTGGCTGTCTGCTTACTAAGCTGCCCTGAGCCCAGCTTCTGAACTGCCTGACATCTGCTCTACATTCAGTTGGAGTGTAGACACACCCAGGGATCCAAATTCAAGAACATTAAACAAGTTACACAGTGGAGTGAACAAGTGTCTAAAGAAAAGGAAAAAGTCCAATGACATCTAGAAAAAGTAGAATCTGAGATTAGAAGCTTTCCCCAAAACTTTTGAGAATTTGTGCCACTTTTCTCCACCCAGATAAAGGAAAAAGCATGTCTCTTAACTGCTCACATGATAACCTGGAAATAGGAGCAATGCTCAACAGAATACAATAACACAGTTGTATATCCTGCAGGTGACAAGTGCAATGTCATATGGCACATTTGTAATGTACGACTTCGTTCCTAGAGAGCTACTACAGCGATCCCTCCTTTCCCACCCCAAGGACTGACAAACAGAATGACAACTTTTTCCACTTACTCTGTCTGCTCCTTGTGGATGATCCTGAGGAGCTGGGACGGCTTGTTTGTTGGGGTCCAGACTGAGAGAACTGGGGGGCAATGGCTGGGATCTTTCCCTTTCTAGGGCTGGCACTCTGCAGTTCAGGAGTGCGAGGGATCTTGGGTTTGCTGGTGAAGGCTGAGGGAAACTCGCTGTAGGAGGAGATGGAAAGGGTTATCAATGCATGGAGAAATACATATGCATAGTAAGTCTGCAACCAAGTGAAACCTGCAGTAAATGCTGTGACAGCATGACGGACTGCTTAAAATTCAGGGATACTGCAAATGGAAAGGAACATGGCACCACAGTTACTGCCCTGGGGTACGTACTCGCCACACAGCCTCTAAACCTGGCATAATGGCCTGTCTACCCAACTCAAATCTGGTTCTTTGGACAACAGGATCAAACAGGTTCAGTTCAGTCCCCTGCAAACAAGTAATAGATCTTTAGCTTTTTTCCATTGTATTTATCACACACAGAGACTCAATATGAGGTGCAAAAACCATATAGAAATGTTACAGCAAAGGAATACATCCTTTTAGGGCACAGACACTATTACTTCTCCCAGGTATAGGCCACAATCTCGGCAGACACAGGCAGGCTCCCTGGCTCCCAGCTGCAGTGAGATTTGTAGAACCCCCTGAAGGCTTTGTCAAAAGAGCAAAAAGCTATAATGGCACCTATGAAGTAAATTCCCTAAGCACACAGGTTCCTTGCTTACACTGAGAACTTAAAACAGCTGCTGCTACTTCACAGTCTGCATGTGCTGCAAGAATACCATTCTTTAAAATTTGGTCCATGACTGTGTGAGGATACACTGTCCTTCCCTGCCCTCAGCCTCCATGTATTCTTTCCCAGGTACAAAAATTGATACTACCAGGAAATAGCAAGTCTGAAATAATTCTGAATCTATATTCATGTTTGCTCTAGTGAATCAACCTGCTCTTAAAAGGACAAAAGGTTAAACTTTAGTAACAGCTACACGAAAAAGCTCATCATATTTAAAAGTAAATAAAAGCAGAGCCAAAGGCAGGAGACTGAAAAAGGTGCCATATAAAGACACGCTATTAAAATACAAAGTCCCCGTGTTATTAGCTCCATCAAAAGAACCCTTTGTGACCATCAGAAAGGGTGATTAGGAGGATTTTCGAGACATCTAATCTCCCCTACTTCCCTGGGAATGCTGCTGAGTCAGAACTGATTAGCCCTTCCATGCCCCTGCTCCACCTTGCAGGGAGATTTGAGCAAGTGTTTCTTTTGTATTTTAAATAGCATTAATTGTTTGTATTTTGCATATGTATATGCTAACTATTAAGGAAGGAGACATGCTAACTCTGAGTATCACAAATACTACACTTGCCTCATTTCAAAGGAGTAGGTGGCAGATGGCAGCAGAAATGTACTAGCAAAACAGAACCGAAACAGTAAGACTGGCTAGATAAAACCCCAAGCCATGGACCACAGACATATTTAAATATCTTTCTCCATAAAACAGTGTCATTGTTATTGCTTTTCTTTTGCCATTTTATTCACTTTGGTTCAAAAGCTGGGTGTTCAGTTCACTAGGGCTCTTCATTATAACCTTATGTGTACTTCGAGATGCCAACATAGATAAAAAAGAAAGATCCAACAGCCTCACAGCAGTTTGAGCCATAAATGAGATTTTCCCCCCCCCCCCTTATTCAGCAATGGATAACAAAACCCTGGATCTGTATTCCCGTACAACAAAAAAGCATTTTTATAGCCATCAGCAATCTTCACCGAGTTGCACTGCAGTAACCTAGGCAGCTAGACTATATAAGCACCTTGGAGACAACACAAAGTATTGCAGCTGGAGAGTAATGCAACTCTCTTTACCAAAGAGAGAGATATACAGTGGTCACACAGGATGGCTCACATCTTTGCAAACCCTTCAGGAAAGGATTATATGAAATAAGCTGATAGCAAACACTGTAAAGTCAAAAAACCCCTGCTGTTATCCTGACAGCATACAGAGCAGATGTCGGTCTCCATGTGCCCAGGTGTCACAGAACCACCTCATCTTTGATTACATCAATAAATAGGCCAAGATTAACAGAAAATCCTCAGAATAACACAGAAAACTGCTATTTGGCATCCTTTAGGACTTGATGAGATGAAGAAAGCAGCGGCAAAATCTACTGTGGAAAAATGTTGCATAGTATTTGGTAAATCAGCCATTTATGACAAGGTGTGGTAATTTTGAAAGCAAGTACCTGAACAAAAAAACCCCAAACAACCAAACAAAACACCAAACCCACCCCAAGCTCACCCAAAAACCTACATTTGCATTGAAAAGAAAGAAAACTGTTTACCTGGAAAAATGGAAATAATTGTCTATAAAAAGTGCACAACAGACTGGCACTGGGATCAGAATAATCAACCAGGAGACATGACAGGACTTGAACATACAAAAATTAGTTAGACCACTTTCTCCAAGAGAAATATGCTTGGACTTTTGGCCTTTTTTACCAGATTATCAGAAAAGCAAGATGATTAAAGACCTAAGAAGGCCCTGCCGATTTTAAGCTCTTTATTATGATGGTTTATTATGATGAGTATAGTCACAGTAAAAAAATAAGGGCTTTTTCAGCCAGCCACAACTGTAAATTTGAGTCTATTACTGATTTAGCCTTGATTAGCTAAAAAGCACAACAGATCCGTATTCTTACATGATCAAAATGCAGCAGGGAATAGCAATGCAGGGGCAGCTGCCAGTCTGACATGCATCAGCTAGAGAAATGATTTGTTTCTGTGGAAATAAAACAACTGCAATAGACAAGTCACTGCTAGGCCCTCATTCTTTTCTCAGACTGATTTAGCATAATTTCACTGTTCTCTGTGCAGTTAAATTCCCAATTTATACTGCTAAGGAAGAGGGGAAATAGCAGCAACCACTTCTTCACCACAACTCAGCCCTCCTTTTCTCATACATACCTCTTCTAGGAAGGTCTTGGTATTTGCCTAGTATGAAGGAGACCTCTCTTACAGTGGTCAAAACTATGACCAAAGCAGTGATTTATTTGCTCTGTTTGTTTTGCAAACAAACTAAAGTATGCTTCCAATAATGACAGAATGAAAAGACAGGTTTAGCTATTGCAACACCAACATATTAACAAAAGACCCTTAACACAGGAAACCCTGTGCTCGCTTGGACTGTGAACAGCTACATTCCCATATCCGTAACTTGAGGCTGCATTTGTAAATACAAATTACTGTATGCATGCTAAGGAAGCACGAAATGAAAAGATATTATCTTTTTCTGCAAGATACTGCACCTGTGCCTTCAGTTAAAGATCCATCTATTACTGAGATTTAGACATACTTTTATGAAGAAAAATTGCGGATTACCTGGGACACATCTTTTTAATCATAGATTATGACTGTAGAAAAGCAAAGCCTCTTAGCAAGGTAGGGGGCAAGGTGCTGCCAGTTTGGCTTGCTTCTTGCAAGCCAAAGCCTGAAAAATAATCTCTCTCTCCATCACAAAGCAAGCAATTTGGCCATAAAATTCTCACGGTCTATTTGTATTTGTAGTATACGCTTAGCTACTGTTAGGACAGGCAATAGAAATAAAACCAGTAACGCTGGGATAGTGGTATGACTACTAAGCGTTTCAGCTCCTAAACAGTGATAATTTGTTGACAATACATAATTTCTCAGATCTCACCATGGAAACAGCACAACTTGGAGGAGGTGGGGGGTGGGACCAAACCCCAAAACCACACATAGGCATCTGTAGGCCAGAAAAAAACAAAGTTCTAAGCAGAGTCTCCAGTTGTCAGAAGTGCTAGAGCTTTAACTGACACAAATAACTAAGCACTTCTGAAAAATCAGATCCATAAAGAGTTGGTAAAACCTTTCCTTTAACACATCTCCACCCATTCTCTGTTTTATTTCTGGAACGACGTTGCTTTTAAAATTTCTCTACAGTCACTGTTTAAAACTTGGCCCAATCAAATTAGCTATAGGAAAAAGCTGTTAATGTCTGAAGGACACATGCGGGCCCTGAAAAACTTCTGTAAACCTTGGTCCAATTGCTCATGAATTCCTAGTTCTCATCCAAGGTATAACATCACAGTCCTACATACAACAAAGGCTTCACAGAGGGCTCAAGGTATGAACAGGAAAAGGAGAGCAAGATCTTTCATCTTCTTTTGACAGAAATTGTTTCAAGAGTTGAAACCTATTGCTGAGAGAACTCATAATATCGCCTCCCTTGCTATACACATCTAGTGGATACACCAGGGACTCTGGTCCGCAGTGCTAGCAACTCAGCATGTTTAAACACTCTTAATCCATTTAAATGCTTAATTTTTCTTCCTTCTGCAAATTTATTCCTGCCCTGTTCCCACAGTCTTACCTATTTCTTTACTAATAAATGATTTTCATGGGTTAGAGTTGAGTCATCTAAGGAAGTAATCAGGAAGTTTTATTTGCAGAAGACTGTGTTGTGTGTACATGTGAAGTTCATTAACAATGTCTTGCTTGAGATTTCTCCCATTCTGGACCAGATGCTTAGAAACTGAACAGCTGCCTCTGGCACAACTAAGGGTATTTTGTTTGGCAAGCACCACCACAGCTGTCTCAGACCAGACTACATCATACATCAAATGACTTCACAGATTGTCTTTACAGCAGCATGGAATTAGCTGGTAAGTCCCCTCAGACTCCTCTTGCACTTTTAGATATTCCTCTGGAGAAATCATACCTATGTGACTGCCCATTTACTTTGTCCTGGATAAAGCCAGTAGATCGGGAAGATGAGATACTGTCATCAGCTGGGATGCTGCGGTCCATTCTGTGGCCTGATGAGAATACTTTCGATGACTTCATTTCAACTGCTATTTAAAAAAGAAACACAGTTCAGTGAGGAGTTGTCTTTTCACAATTTTACTAGGAACGCAGTCAAATCACAGTTCCTGCTGTACGAAGGAAGCCTTGAGATAATGGCAGGCTACTGAGTTAGTGTGGCAGAGTGCACTATGGCTCATCAGCTAAGCCAAGCCAACTGAAGCATACTTCAGCTCTTTGCATTCAGAAAGTAAAACATGCTTGGATCATTTTCAAAGCAGCTACACTTTGCATCTGCAATGGGCTAGGAGCATGCAGACTATTAGTTAACGTATATCAGCTAACGACTGATATCTCATTAAAGCCGCAAGAATGCAGCCACTTGCAGTTGTCTGTACATATTCATAGTATCAGGCAGCCATTGCGGACAAAAACCAGTGGTTTACACCTCTGTCAGACCTCAGGTCTAGTACATTTGTTCAATAAACCTCACTTTCTGCCTTGCACTAATGGAGAAGGGAAGGACCGTCAGTTTGCTACCAAGATGTGCAAGTTCAATAAGAATTTGGGGAAAATCCCTAGCTCCATTCCACCCATGCTCAGGACAGATTGCTGTCCTGATTTGCTTTCACATGCTGATATGGATGCAGATCAGGTCACTTTCAGACAAGCATTTGGCTGCCCAGTGCGTGTTCTGTCTGACATTCAGTATAATAAGTGTAGTAAGATGACCAGGGTTCATCTTTAGTCCACAAGTTTTCTGCTCACAGCAGACAAAAAAGAAAAAAGAGCCAGAATTATCGATTCTTTACCAAAGTGATAAAAAGGGAGGATGGACTCAGACAAAATCAGACTGACTCAAGAGCAGCTGAATATATCCAGGCATAGAGGACATTAAGAACAGCACTCATTTTTAGAAAACAAAAGAGCATCAAGGTTTCTTGAGGCTACACTTAACTTCCTTGACATATGACCTTGATGATGCTAACAGTTCACATGAAGCTTTTATTCTGGTTTTTTTTTTCGCTCTTGGTCTCTTACTATTCATTTCACGACTTGACTGCAGGAAACTGAATCCCAAAGTATTCATGTGATGCTGGAAAACACATATTCTGAAATGAGCAGGTTGCAGTACTAGTTCTGCGTAATGACCATCAGACCAAGATCAGAACTCAATAAACTGCATATTTATTTCACCACAAAGATGTTTGTCAGGGCATGATGACAGTTTCTAGAGGCAGTACAATTATTTTTACACCTTTCTGTTATGTCCTGTTCCCTGCCATATCTTAGAAAGCACTAGAAAAGAAAGGGCTTATTTTCCACTGCCTTAAATTAAAGCCTTTCCAATTTAAAAATTACAAAACCCACAGCCTTTTGGAAAACAGGGAATGTCCAATGACCCAGTCAAATTATCGTTATACAGAATGAAAGTCCTGTCACTGACATGAACAACCAGGGGATCCAGCAGGGCAGTCTCTCTTTCATCTTCTCTTCTCCTACGCCTCATTTCTAAATCCCAAAAGGTAAGACAGACAAGCATGTATTTCACTGTCTACTTGCAAAAACCTAAAACAAACCTCCGGCAATCCTTCAAGTAGCTCAGTGTTGTTTTATAACCTGGATTAGTGCTAGGAAGAATTGTCTCTGTCACACACAAAAATTATTTCTCTTTTTACATGTATAATGCATATAAGCTTGCAATATGCTACATATTCTGACCTCCAAGATTATTTTACAAGAAGATAGTATCATCTAGTTGTTTTACTAGTAACCACCAGCATATAATTTTGACTGGGAACAGCTGTTTTAGACAGAGGCTACAAGCAAAGTTCTGACAATATGAAACATTAAAGTTGGCAGGAATTTCTCCAGCATGAAGGCTTTAAATCAATATTTGCCATAAAAAATGAACAACATTTACTTTGCTAACTTACTCAGGCTCCCTGTTTAAATGTCCCCATAAATCTCTATAAGCAAACCATCAGACAGCATCAGCAGCATAGAAAAAGTGGCAGAGGTGACTGAATGCATTTCACTGGCAAGATGCCATCAAAATGTGTTTCAGAAGGCATGCTGGGATCCTGGTGGCCCCATAATACCTTAGAAGTTGCATCCAATTAGACTTTAAGACAGCAAATAGGAACATCTTTCATACCTGCTTGGCTTAATTTCATTTACAAAGCATGAGTATGAAAACTCCTTTTTTTTTTTTCCTTCTATATAGCAAAATTGTCAAGTCAGTATGCTTTTGATCAGTTTACAGCCTCTGCTGTTCTGACTTGCTGCCCCTGGCCCACTAACCTCCCCAAGAATGGGCTCAGCTATACTCAAGGCGCTACTGTGCAAGGCGAGGCTTGAGGACAGGAGCTTTCATTCCTACACAACGGTGAGAACCCAAGTGCCCATCCTGAACACCGGCTTCATCTGCTTCAATCATACGGCTTTCATTCAGCATGTTATATTTATCAGCTCTAGGCATTACGCAAGCAAATTCCTGTCTGAAGACCTTGCTTACTTTTCTCAGAATCCTTTTCATTTCCTCTAGGAAATTTAAAAAAAATAGGAGAGAGAGTAAAAAGTATGCTATTCCTTTACTGCTTCAAAGCATATTTTTCAGCAAAGTAAAGGCATGCTTTGACTGAACTTTTAAACAATTCTGTACTGGATATGCTGCAAGTTCCTTTATCTAAGACTGCACAACATTTTGCCTTAAAACCCTAATTGGAAACGTTAATGAATCCCTGCAAGAAGTTTGAAACTCCCACATCAGAAGTTCAGAAAGTATTTCAGAAGCCCATAACCTTTTAAATTGCATCACATGTTTCTGAGCTCTCAGGTCCAGCTGAGTTAGCGTTAATTTGAGTTTAAGTTGAAAGGACAGAATCTTTAGCAGCATCACCCACAATGTAGCTATACAGCACAGGCCTTCCCATCCTCCACAACCTTTTATGGTTTGAATGTAGTTGCAAATCTAAGCAGATAACTGCAGCTGCCTTCAACTTTAATACAGAGGTCTAGCCAACAGACCCTGCAGGTGCCAGCAGACAGTGATTCATTTAGACCCAAACAAGGGTATGTTTGATCAAATAAGGGGCTTTGCCTGTTGGGAAGTGCACTGTCTCTGGGCTGCAGCTCTTCCCTAGACAGAGGACATCACGGAGTGAAATACAGTGTATGTTGCATATTTGAAGCCCTGGGTATGATTTTTGGCCCTTCCACAGGAAGCAAGATGGAGTGAGGCAAGTGATACCATTGGTCTCTGCTGACCACACATTACCTTCTGTAGCCACTCATTCAGCTCAAGCCAAGATCCAGCTGTGTGCCCCAACATCTTGCAGACTGCCCCAGGGTCTACAAATGGAGGGCCAGTTCCAAGGCTACATTTAAAAAGAGATCTACATCGCATAAGCTAGGCCCCAAATGCCTGCCCCAAAGCCAGCAACCGTTAACAACAGCATTCACAGAATATCCTTACATGAAGGGGAAATGCAGAGGTCAGAAATGCCGGACCTGCTGCCACCATAAATGGGAGGATGACCACTCGGCAGAGACTGCAGCTTCTCATCCCTATCAGGACAAGAACTGGTATCGTTCTCTGGCCTGGAGGAGAAAGGAGAATGCAGGGTGATGAATGCTTTCAGTATAAAAAGTTGCATGAGAGTAAATCCTAATTTCTTCAAATTGCCTGTAATGACATAGAAGATATTGAAATTATTTTATATTTCATATTGCAAACTACTGCTAATGTAATAATTTAATTGCATAACTGTAGCTCCCCCAAACCAGCTGATGTTAGACATATTTGAAAGTAACATTTTCTCCTACTGCAATAAAAGAGCCAAGGAAAGGAAACCAGTCTGAAGACCCAAAATACTGACAGGACAATTAAAGAAAAAGGCTGCAGAAGTGGGCCTGAGAGGTCTTCAATATTTAGCTTTTTCAATGATTTAAGATTTGCTGATGAATATTACAAAGATTTTACTTTACAGAGCAATATGCAATATAGACTTAAAACAAAGTAGATAAGAAGTAGAACTGTTGATCTCCCAAGTAAAGTGGATCAATGACAAACTGAAGAGAAACTGAAGTACCTGAAGGACAGGACAGGGACAAGATTGCTTAGCAATAAGCAATAAAACACAGCAGAAGCAAGAGGGGTGTAAAATTGTGTGGAAAGAAGTTGGCAGACAGAGAAGGTTTCCCTGCCCAATATCAGGTTAAGGTAACTAAAATATATTTCTAGTTAGAAAGGGTGCAGTCCAAGGAAGCAGTTAATGATTTTGCAGCTAAATCAGTTTCTAAGGAAACAGCTAGCAGAATATTAAGTAGTTCAGCCCCCTTGAATGATCTCAGCCAGTGAGTCCTTAAAGAGGAGGAAAAAAAATAAATAACCCCACCCCTCCCCACAAAAAAGCAGCTGTTCAGTATTTCTTGGTTCCCTCAGCTCCATACAGCAAGAGCTTGTCCATATATATATGACAATTCACCTGAAGTAACTAGAACCTCGTCTGCACTGGGAAGTCATAATAAAATTAACATGGAATAGCTGCTACATGTGCAGTGTAGCGGCTATTCTGCATTAATTTTCTGTGTGAATACTTCTATTCAGCACTAGAAAGCTGCGCCCCGCCCCCTCCTTCTGGAGGTACGAATCAACAACTCAAAGAGATACATTATAGTATCTCTGTCCACTGCTTCCTCTTTCATGGTGTTTTTAAAATGAAATGTTACATTGAGTCTCACATGAAGAACCTCAAACAAGTAATATACACTTCAATTCTGAATGCAAGCATTTACACAAATTTTTAATGTAGTTTAACTACTCTGCTGAATCCAAAACTTCAGATAATTCAGATCAGCTGTCCTGGACTGTGCCCCGGGTTGACAAGCTGCGTATGCGGCTAAAAAGTCTGACGTTTTTCATGCTGTTTCATCTGACACGAAAACAACCCACTTAAGTTATTTAAAATATTAAATACATCCAGTTCAGGTATTGCTTTCAAATTAAGGCAGCTAAGTCTTGGTCACTTTTATTGTCTTCCTCTTGCAAGGCTTCCTATAGATTATTTCCTCATTTTAGTAAATGAATTTGTACTAAAATTAGAACAGCATAAAAACCATCAAAGTTTTTCCTTTCCTGTTGTAAAATCTAGTTCAAGAATGCCTTAATCTATTTATTGCAGTTTTCTTGCACACAAATTAGGTAGATATAAAATACAAACTTCTCATTCAGGGTGGTATCTCATGCTTTCTACTTAAAAGATGGGAGCACCCAACACTGACATTATTTCTACCATTTGGCCAGAGCAGGAGGGAAATTAATTTTCATATATCTTTACCATATTAGATTTCTGCTGTTTACATTTTTCCTCCCTAGTTTGTACAGTGAGGCAATCTGTAACGGCTGCTTCACACCATCAAACTGACACTTAGACCCAAAGCTACCAGGACCAGTATGGTAGAAAGGTGTTTTTAATTTGTAACCAGGAGTGACCTGACGCCGTCTTGTGGAGGCATAAGCTGCACAGCTGTTCATAAGGAGATTCGAGTTTTGACAAAATATGGGACCAGCGTTGCTCTGGTATCCCAGGATACTGTTAAGTACACATACTGCCGGGGTACATGGTGTTAGAGGCAGGCATGCAATCACTTCTAGAGATTATTCCTGATGCATAAATTGCAGTGCGCTACATGGCACTAGGAAATAAAAGCCACTCCCACATGTTTGCCATCATTTTTCCACCTTCCCATAGGAAAACCACTTCATTTTCACAAGCTTGTTTCTCTCTCCGCTTATAAAGCAGGAATGTAATGCTTAGACACTCCAGTGGTAACTAAGATTTATTCCTGAAAAATACTTTCTAAACAGGCTGTAAGGCTACCCTAACAGCTGATTCCACAGGTCTCCTCAGCCCACCATGGGCAAAATACTGTGCAGGGAAAGTGGGACCTTGAACTCAGTAACACTGACTCCACAGTAAAGTGGCACTGTATATTTAGTCATGTATTAGCCAGTTTAGATTTTTGAGGCCTGCAGTTCTTTTGGTGGACTGCAGGAAAAGTATTAGATAATCACTATGCTACTAATATGAGCTATTTGATAATGATAAATGAGCTAAAACAACTAATTAATTAGTTGCTGTTTTCTTCTTACACACAAACACACACACATTTAATATATAGGGAGAGGGCTTCCAAAAGCTGTGGACATTATGATGGAGCAAGAGTTGACCACTATGAGAAAGGACACAAAGTAAAAACTCCATATCCACATTCAGGCTATACCAGGCAGAAGAATTAGGTGCCATGCTCAGACAGATGCCATATTTTCCAGGCTAGTACTCAGAAGAAAAATCAGGACTGTGCAAGACAAATTCTGCCCCGAGATAGCCAAAGGTTCTTTTTCTGCTTTGGAAGGGTGTGCTTCATTCATCTGACTTTTTTTTTTTAAAAAAAAGAAACGTCTTCCAGGGCTTTTTCCACGCCCAGATCTAGTATGTTACACTTGTCCATTCTAAGACCCTGGTAATATAACCAATATAATCCCATATGAACGGTGCAGCTGCCAAAAAGACATAATGGATGACTCAGGAGGGTTCCCAGTCACATCACCTGCTTGTATGAATGCTAATGCCAGCACAAGACAGTGCGGGGGAATAAACATGGGCAAGATATAGCTGTGACCACCCCTAATCAAAACAGTAGACTTCGATCAGATTCAACTACACCTGTGTAACTACAGCCTAAATCAGTCCTCACTGTTTTCTGCATGGATCTTCCACACTATAATGGGAAAGAAATGTATTTTAAGAAATAGCAAATATGAACATGAAAGCAAAGAGTGGCGGGGGGCTGACACAGGGCAGTCTTCAGACTTCGGAACTGATATATTCTTCTAAGAACTACCTCTATATTCTAACTTCCTTACACTTGTATTTCAGGTTACCCATTCATTTTAACGTACTTAGCTATACCAATACTGTGACTTTTGAGTACTATTATCTATAGTTTGTTAGAGTGATTCATAGTCTCTCAGCTTAAGTATCTGCAGAAAAGAAAACATTAATGCCTCATGATAAACTGCTGCCTGTATTGTAACTACCTGGATTTGATCAATTCCAAAACTGTATGCAACTAAAAGTAAAAAATAATTTAAATTTGAGATCTCATTGGTGTTTTACTTCTTCAGTCAGGACAGTGAAAAGAAGTCTCATCTCAGAAATGAAAAGATTAAGATATACTTGCTCTAAAAGAAGACAGAGCATATTCAAGAAGTCCTACACTGTAAGATTTCTTCATTCCATTTACAGTGCAGCTTTCTACCTCTGTCCCTAATCAAGAACAAGGTATCACAGACCTTCCTGCTGGAAAACTTATTTCTTCCAAAGCATGAAATCCAATGTAACAAGATTTTTGTCTTTCTCATTTTCTTTTTGATCTGTGCTCTTATGGGTGGCTAGCAAATCTCCCCAGAGCAATATACTTTATTGCTTACAAAGTGGAAGATCCCAGGCATTTATACACTCCATTCAACTTACCAATAGAATATATTATGAAAAGATGAAAGGACTATGAACACATACCATATAACGCAAATTTAAATCAAGCTGATCAGTAAACATTTACTCAACTATTCCAAGTACGTGACTTCAGCCAGTGGACCTTTTTCTGTCTCCAATATTCCTCTCCTTCCTTTTTTTGAAATTACCTTTAAGGAATGACAATGGCAGTGCACTTTCAGGTAGGGAAGGTTTATTTATCAGGCATTGTTGCAAGTTTTTTGTTGTTTTGCTTTTTAAAAAAAAAACTTAAATCCAATTTCGTCTCATTTGTTTGGACTTACATTAGGTACATAGTTCTGTGATAACCTGGTGTCACAGGTCTCTGGAGAGGCTCATCTACACTCTGATGGACACCAGGAAACAGCTTCTTCTTGGTTTTTGGAGTATGAGTCATTATCTAATACACAAGAAATAAAGAAATGGAAAAAAAAAAAAAAAGAGAATGCAGAGGAAAGACAGGTAACTAGAGCCATAGAGAAAATTCTATAGAAACATTGCATCAGAAACTAAGTTGCATTCTGGTGTCATTAGATAAAACTGCCTGGAATCACTGTAGGCTGTTCCATGACATCTTATCTCAGGCCACGTTTCCATCATCACCATTGGTAGGCCTATGAATTCTGGGATCCAGAAGGCATACAGTTGCATTTAACTCAAATTAGTCACAGCACACTAAATGGCATTCATGTAAACTTTACGCTTTTTTACTTAATGGCTTTCTGCTGCTTGAGGTGAGACATACAATACGTGATCTGGCATAATGCCTGCAGGAGCAGTTAACTTTTCAGCTTTTTTTTTTCCAGAATAATTTCAGACCAGCAGAGTGTTCCAGTATTAACTTGCTCAACACCTTGCTTTGTGTGCCCACAGAGTCACTGATGTAGCACTAGAATCCTAAGGCTGCCTTTAGCTCGTTATTAAGACACAGCCTGACCACCTTTCTCAAACTTATTCCACTTCTTCTGAAAAGCAGCTAGTAAAACAGACTGTGAAAGATGTGGACTGCTATGCCAGTAGAACCTGGCTCTTCAAGCATATTGAAGATTTTAGAAAGTGATGAAACTACTGAAATGAAACACTTAATCTAGCAAACTAATTTATTTCAAGATCCTAATGAATGGCACTCACTCCCAAGTACTCAGTTGTTAGCAGCTTCTCTCCTGCAAGCTCTCCCAGCTGAGGTTGCAAAACCTCATCTTTGTCCAGATCAGCCTCCATGATGTCATGGTCCTCCTGCAACAGCAACACGCATGTCATTTGAGCCCAGATTCCAAGAAGTTTTCATTTCAAATTTAGTGCTCACTTCAGTGGTCACTTGGATGATATGTACTGTCAAGATACATGTGCACTACTAACAGTTTAAGTGGTAACATACATATATTTTCCACCAAAAAGGCAGACACCTAATGACAAGCTCACTTAAATTTTTGATATAACCAGAAACTAAAGAATCTTGAGAGAAGAAAAAAAAACCCACCTTTTTTTCCACAAATGCTATGCCAAAAATTACAGCATGCATTTCAAAAGCAATTCTTCAAATTTCCAGCCCCAAATAATTATTCCTCGCTTGACCTAATAAAGGCTCAGTAAAAATCTCAGTCATTAGTATCTTTGCAGAACAGCACATGCTAGTCTGAAGAGATGTAATGCTCTGCCCTTAACAAGCAGCTAGTATGAAGTTTAGAGTTTTAGTTTTTGCAGATCTGCCCAACTCAATCTAGTCATACAGTATAGACCAAGAAAAGCCAACCTGAAGGCATTTCTCAGGCACACTGGAGGCTGAGAAAATGCTACCCTTGTTTTAAGAAAAAACAAAACTCAAACTTAAGGTAAGTCAATTCAAAAAAAGAGAAAAGCTCAAGACAGTTATCATTCAAGCAGAGAAGATGGTAGGAAGCTTGATAGAAAACTTGTCTGGATGTTGTTACATATCAATATCATCTGACAGTAATAAAAGCGTAAATTTAAGTCAGACTATAACAACTAGCAGTAAAAAAAGGAATGTAAGAGCACCTTAAAACAATTCATAGACTTTCCTGAACATAATGCTAGCATTCCATGAGACTGAAATGCCCATATGCATATTCAGCACTTTGGGGTATGTCCTTCTACCCTAACAAAAACACTGAAGTAATTTATTGCTGTTATTCCCCAAGGAGGAAAAAAGAACCCAAAGCATATTATTACTAATTTTCAAGGAAGAAAGGCATGATTTTTAATCACTTAAGAAAAAAAAAACCCTTATTGCTGGGCATTCATAATCCCTCCTAAAGCAGTGGCTCCTGAAAGGTGAGACCACAGGTGTCTGACAGCAGCTGTTTCAGAACAATGTGAAGCAGCAGCAACAGCAGCTACCCAGGTTTGCTATGAAGCTTTAAAGCTGATAATAAGAGGCTGGTACAAAATTATTGGAATCAGTACTTTATGATACAAATATCATACAAGAAGGCAACAATACTCTGTTGACTTTATTCCACAAAACCCAAATATAATCAACTTCTCAAGCGAAAAGTACCAAGAATTCACTTTCCTGTGCCTATTTCTAGTGTAACTATAGGTGACTCATCTTTCATGGAAGTTCTGCAGCTTCTGCAGATCTGCAAGCCAGGAAATTTTAAAGTCTGAGGGACTCCTCCAGCAAACCAAAAGCAGAAATACAAGAACAAGGTAGTATTTTTCACTTGTGTTTTGCCACTGAAAAGAATTCTCTTCTGTGCTACACAAGATACCCTAAGTAAGACTTACCCTAGATGAAGAAAATGTGCTTTCCTTTTGAAACAGATTGTGACAGTAAATGTAAATGACTGTCAGAAAAGTAAACTAATCATTCCACTGAAGTACATTGTAATAGTAATGTTGAGAGCCTGGCATAAACTCTACTAAAAACAATGGCCACCAAACTTCAATGAGCCCCAGAGCACAAAGAAAATGAAAAGCAGTTTTGTTTTAGTGAGATTTAGACTCAAATAGTTTTAAATAGCTAAAGTAAAAAAAACCCTCTGCCACAAGGATTAGCCAATAATACGATGCTTGGACAGTGCTCTACAAAAACAGCATGAGGGAAAAAAACACTGGAAGTGTGAACAGGGAAGGTATTTCCTACAGTGGAAATGGCTGACTGATTCCAGTCTTTGTCTGGTGCAAAATAATGAGACTACCATCACTCAGACCAAATAGGTGTTGGCTTCCCCAGAGTGCTACAGGCTTGCCTTTTTTCAAGTACAATGACCTCTATACCAAATGGCTTAAAAATCCATATTTTTGTTTTGATTTAGTTATTCTCATTGCTCATGACCTCCTCATTCACAGGCATCAAGCAGAGATAAAAAGTACTGGCACAAAGGGCTCAATTCCGTAGCCCACAGCACCATCCAGTTCTACTTTGAAATATCCTGCCTAGTCTTCCACTGCGGCTCTGAAAGGGTGCAAGCCTCTCACAGGTCCCATGTCATATCCGAAAGCCTTGTGCAGGTGCTTCCGATGCACATTAGATGCCTGTGTGTGAACAACCAAAGCAGTTACAGAAATACTGCCAATAATCCACACAATGTTCTAAGGTTTAGAGTAAAAATTTTCCATAATGTATTTGTTCATGCATAGATTTAATAGAAAAACCTAGTTGTTCTGTATGTGCCTTGAAGATATCAGATTGTCAACCCTCTTCATCCTCCTAAAGATATATTTGCTAGATGCTCAGCCACAAGAGATAAGGCTGTGTAGAACCTCAGGAAGATGTTCAATCTGCCTCTATCTCCAAGGCAAGATAAGTTACAATCAGCTCTTAATTACCTGGGAAGCTGGGTAGGTGCGAAAAATAACACATATAAACACTTGTAGACTAGGTAATAATCATCTGTACCAACCAAAACAAAAAAAACCCCATGCTGCAAACTCTATACTGTACTATATTGTACTTTGAAAAAAAAATTAAAAAGTTGCAAAAATAAGCTTTATAAATAGTCTGGTTGATTTTTTTTTATATGGTATGTTAATGCAGCATCAAGAGCTAACACTTTTAGGATGGCTTATAAAAGACTGCCTCCACTGTGCCTGGGTAGAGTGTTACTCATTACAGTCAGAACATCACCCTGCTCTTTCATCTAGCTCTCTACATCCATGATGTATTTTAACTTCTCGCAGATCACTTTGGGTTCCCCAGGTTCCACCTCTTCCAATATTCTGGTTGACACGTTTTGTCAGATAGATAATGCTGGTTTCTGGGAAGTACCTCTCCCTGCCACCCTGCTCCCTGATGTTATTTAACATACCAGGTAACTGAACCCGAACGTGCCCCTCCTCTGCCTCCTTGTACAGAAAAAGATCTTTGACAGACGTGCCATCATTCCACTGCTGAAATAACACAATCGGTGCCCTGTTCACCTTTACTCACAGGCTGCAGCAGACATTGGCAGCAACACCCTTTAATGTAATGGCTTGAAGTCCTGTGATTAGGTCTGTGATTAAGCTCTCTTTCTTTTGATGCACTCTCTAGCTGAAGCGTAATTTCACACTGCAGTTTACTGATTTTATTGCCAGGTGCTGAGTGATGGGAAATCAGAGGGTGTCTGATAAATTGCCACTATACAGTTATCTAAGGTAGCTCAAGTTTGTAACTAAACTTTTGAATAAGAGCTATGATATCACATATTCACTTTTACAAGTAGCTTTTAAAGATGGTCCAAGTCAAATAAAAAGCAAATACAAAGACCAAATACTGAAGATAGATTAAGAAGTATTTAACAGAACAGTCGAGGGAATATTAAGCACCAGAAAATATGCGCTGTGACTGTGGGTGTCAACACAGCCCAGATGGCTAACAATGAAGGTGGGTACGTACTCCAAAAGCCAGTGCATGCTGAGCTCTACGCTAGTTAAATTTAAAGCTCAGCAGACAAACCTGAAAGCCACTTTATTTCTGAAAAACAGTATACCCATAGCCATTTTTAAAATTCAGTTTATATGCTCCAATGTCACACATTACAGAATCTTAAATTTCTGAGTGTATGATGCCCTTAGAAATTCCAGAATTATCTTCCAACAGGCTAAACCACATCTTGGCGGCAGTGTTTAGGAGAAAGTAGTCATTACCACAAGATCTGCTCAAAGCCAAGACAGAATTCAACAACCCTAAATTAAACACAGATAAAAGCAAAAAACCATGAAAGGTAATAGTAACAGCATGGGGAACCTTTGCCTGCTCTTGGAAACAATAAAAGCTGGGGCAAAACCTGCAAACTAAGCCTGCATAAAATAATATTTTTGTTGTTTTTAAGTTGTGAGGGTATAAATATTGATATTAAGTGGATCAGCAACAAATTATAATATCAGTAAGCAGTTTGAATGTATTCCATTAAATTCTCAATTTATGGACATATTCTGAAATACATTCAGTCTGTAGTAGTTTTTAAAAGTTATGTAAAGGCAAGACTTCTGATAAACTTTTCCAAAACTTTCTGTTGCCAGATCACAACATCAGATGTTATCACAGAACCCCATCAAAGAACAATAACTCACAGCATTTCCAAAATACAAAAGCGCTCCAAGCACTGAGGCAGTAAGTCAACAAATGTTTGCTTATTTAACAAAGTAACAACATTATGCATTTTGTGTAGCACTTTGCTGCCATGCTGTTTGTATACTCTATTTTCCAGACTAAGGGACTAAGAAATGAGGCCTCCTTGTAGCAAAATAGAATTGTAGGTCCCAGCAGCAGTGAGAATGTAGAAAATGCTGCAACTGTTACACTAGAAACAGTTTTAAAATTGGCTTAATGAGACTTTTTAATACAATGGCAAAGCTAATGAAAAACTAGAATCAGACACTTCTCTGTTTCAAAAGCCTAGAGTTATTTTTGAATCAAATAATAAGAAGTGACAGAAGCCCATTTTAATCACATGATGGTTCAGTGGTAAAAATGCATTTCAAAGTGATTTGACATAGAGCCTTGGCTGGGATTGTAAGCAGCAGCAACCCCTGTAGGGGGTATGACTGACGAGGAGAATTCACCTTCCTTTCATTCCCAAGAGCAGGTAAAGTAATGAAAGTGTTGAACACTTCATGGAATCCAATGCCACACCTTTCACGAAGGAGTTCCTTATCTCTGTGTTTTCCCTGCAGAACACAGTATCCTTCAAAAAAGTTTACTAGAATTCAAGGGATAGAGTGCTATTACCACCTTGGATTCTCACAATACACCTAAGATGCTCAAAGCTTCGGAATGCCAGTTACTGTTAAGCAGCATATTAAACAAAGGGAAGTTATAATGATTAATCCCCAGAAAGCCCACCTTGCACATCAAGCATTGATTTTGGGAGGGCAGAGTGGAAAGATTACTGAAAACTCACTTCAGGACTGCAGAAGGTGAAACAATTATAGTAATCTAATTCTGTTAGGGAAAAAACCGGTCTACTGTACCCCATTAGAACAACTTCCTTGTAGCTCTAAACTTAGAATTTCTACATAGCTCTAAATTTAGGCAAAGTCGCAAGGGTAATTTGTTCACATGTTTACCACCTATTGTGTCACAACACAGAAACTAGCTAAATAATGCAACCAGTGCAGAACTTCCCTGGATGCTGCCAAGCAAAGGCTGGATCCTGCAAGGTGCTGCACCTCATGGTAGCTGAGAGCACACCACACCTTTTACAAGTGGGGTACTTATATTTTTCTCTGCTTTCAAAACATAAAAGGCTCAATATGTACTTGAAAATGCACTCAGTCGCACTGCAGTAACAAAGATAGTTTTACATCATAGCATGGTTGTCACCGTTCACGAGCATTTGCATTAATGTGCAACAAGCTAGGAGAACATGGACACGACTGACTTGGTAAGTTTTATGTGTTTTATTCTTTGTTGGTTTATGACAAAAAACTTATTTTTGTCTAAAAATTTGGTTTTCAGTAAATACGACCTCCATTAATGTTTCTAATACAGTTTTGCAGAGATCACTAACTCTCAGTGTCACTAACCTCTCCAGGGCAGATACATGATATAAACATATGTGCACATATACATCCATGTAAATATGTTCAAACATTATTATTCCACGGACATCTACCATAGCTGTTCTTTTAAATTTCTCATGCAAGACTTCTCAATAAAAGTGCTATGTGGTGACTTCTTTCAGATAAAGCTCCCATGTAACTGCCTGCACAGTATATTTTCAAACCCACCCTGTGCACTTACGGCAATATAGCAATGGCACTATCACCAGCAAAGACTGGGTTTAACACTTCCTTTGCATCATCTACACCTTGCTTTGCTTGTTAATTTAGATGATCCAATATGCTGTGTTGTCTACACCGGGGATCCCATTATACTATACAGACAGCTGCTTAAAAAATGTTGAAGCATTAGTATAAAATGCATTTATTAGCAGAGCTAGAAAATACACAGCTAACCAGTTTATATTTACTATGATATAATTTCTCATGCTAACTTTTTTTTTCTCTCTCTTTTTATGGGACTTACTAATTTGTAATTACTGTTTTCCTTCATTACATACAGTTTATTAAATGTATTTTAAAGTTTCTAAACAGCAAAAGAGGAAGTCACACCCTGAACAGATCGTGATACCTTAAGAAAAAGTAACAACCTGTTCATAAACTAATCTGGCAATATACTGGTTCATTTGCTTCCTTTAACTGCTGAACTGGGTCTGCTTGAAAACAAGATTTCTACTGCTACAGTAACTCCTCACCTCTCTATTTATTTCTAGCTACAATCCTTTATCTATCACAGAGGTACTGACTTGCCAAAATAAAAGAGTAGGACTTCAAATTAAGGTAAGGTAATGGAAACAGATCCAATTTTCTTGTTACACCCTGGTGATCAAGTAAAAGTAAAAGAAACCCAACCCAACCAAAAAAAACACCCCAAACCACCAAAGTCTGGCTTAGTGACACAAATATTTTCTGTCTAGAAGCTTAAGGATTCTTCTAAAAGGAGCCTGAAGGCTTTCAAACTTACTTCCTCATCCTCCTCTTCCTCTTCATCGTCAGACACAATACTATCATTTAATGGCTCTTCTAGAAAGAAGCAAAACAAAATGGTGTAAGACTACCTGTGCAACTTAACAGAATCTCTAGTTATTGCTCCTCTTTTACAACAGTATGATTTAGCTTGCTTCTCACACTGACATCCCATTCTTTTCAGGATGGACATCCTGACATGGGTGACATCCACCCCATGTCTACCCCGTGCCCACCACATGAGTGAGGACAGCTCTTGGAATTATTTTCTCCTATCAAACATTCTAGAAATAACTGAAATAAATTCATATTTGGGAAAATGGCAGAGTCAGAAACACTCTGGAATAGTGCTTTTCTCATAAATCCCACTATGATGTCTCAGTGTATTTACTAACAAGACTTCAATGAAAGTGCGTGCGCTTGCAAGTTTGTCTATTTTTCAATTATTTTTTATTAAAAGACACTACTTCTCCCTACAAAGAGTTCAATATTATACTGCTTTTATACATAAAAAGATAGTATGCATGTAGAACACTTCATTTAACTTTTGGACAAACTAATTTCCCTAGAAAAAAGCAGCCAGGCTTACACTGGAAATCTGTACACCCAACTTTTACTCACCAATCAGACAAAACCTTTTAAAAATACCATTCACAGGTAGAAGAGGAGCAATTCTATATGAACAAATAATGCATAGTGGCAATATAGTGCTTAAATACTTTATTTGTTCTTTTACAAGCTAGGACCATAAGATACGCTGCCCTCTGCTCTTTCCAAAAGCCAAAGAAAGCAGTCCAACTTGTTCTAGTTTTACTGTACAGTAAGATTTAATCAGAATTCACCTCCTTTTCATTACTTGCTTTCTCTTTCTTCAGCCTTCTTTTCAGCCACAGGGAACAGAAAATACAATAAATATTCCACCTCCTCATACTTGTCTGTATTACCACAGCATCTACAACTCCTAGGACCCATCACAACGTACTCTCTAAAAAGGATGGTCTCGGCTCCCTGTTCAGGATAAGCCATTTCAGATTAACAAAGATACACTCCTCAACAGAGCAAGAGGCAAGCAGAGACAGACCTAGTCCCTAAATCCTGCTTTACAAATTCTATCACCTGTTTATTTTTGCATTTGGCAGCAGTCTCTCATTACTGTGAGGCCACTAGCATGAAAGAAAACAGTCAAGGTCATTCTATTTACAGTCCCAAAACTTTGGAATTGAGACCTACTCAGCCTTTTATTTCTTTCTACTTGTAACACAAAAGGAAATTTTAAAATACATCTGACATTCAAATCCTGACCTTCATTATCCGCCCTCTCTCAGACCATCACACTATTGTTATTCTTTGAGAGTTTCAATGCGAGAATTTCAATGCCAAGTAAAAACATGAGCTTTCTTATGGCTTTTGTGAAAGATTTACAGCTCAGATAGCTGCATCTGTTCTTCTGACCTGAATTGAGCTGCTTGATAATAAATTCAATCTGTCGAATCATCTCTGCATTTCCTTCCTTGATAAAGCAGCGCAGAATTTCTTCCATTCCCTGGATTGCAGTGGAAAACATGGCTAGATTAGTATTTCATGTGACCACAGTGATGAAGTTTTGTTAGCTAAAATGTCATTGCTTTATCAGGGAAAACAAAGTCAGCGTGAAACAAACCACTGTGTTCATCTCTAAGCACTCCGTTTTGACCATACATTTCCCAAAGACAGAAGAAATATGCTGCCCAGATTGCTTCTAGGTTTAAATACAGAAGTATTTAAATGATGAACAGCAAATTTTCACAATAGATCTGCTGCTTCTGCCTTCTGAACTCAGTACACAATAGTCAACAGAAAAGGGCAAACTGGCATTCACAGACACAACAGTGCAAGGTTCAGAGAAGGAAAGCAAAAAGCAGGATCAACTTTGACCTTATCTTAAACCCAGTTTCTCTTTGCGGCCCCTTATAGGCTTGATGTAGTGTCTTTAATAATTTAAGATGACTTCCAATCCTCTGTGCTTTGTGAGGTAAAACATCTGACAACAATTATGTCTGCATAACTCTCTCGGTTAATCCTTAAGACACAAAGATACACTGCTATCCCAGGAAGGGCTTCCTCAAATCCAGAAGTCAAAATACATTCATTACTATTAGACTAACTTTCACAGGAGATCAAGTCCTAGCTCTGCTAAAATCTTTCTCCTGCTGCCTTCCCCAGCCAACCATGTCTACACCAGGCAGAAACAAAAGCAGCAAAGGAACTCATCCTCTTAGTGGCTATTCACTGGTGCAGAATGAGTTAAATACGGGGAATAAGTAGCAAGTCAACTGAAAGCATCTCCTGGGCGACACCCAGTCTACAAAGTGCTAGATGGACAACACAATTATAAATCAAAGGTGTTATTTCAGAATATAGATAGAACTCTTCACAATGCTGGGGCTTGGTTTCTGGGAAAAGACCAGCAAATACAGCAAAAGTTTGAGACATACATTCATACCTGCCTGAATATCAAAGGTAGAGGGCCTCTTGTGGATTCCCTTCTCAAATGCTATGGCTCCTACCTCACAACCCTGCTGCACACTGCTCAACAGGTACCTGTGTGCATGCCATCTTTGGCGTATGTGTTGATCTTTTGTGCTATGCAAAGCAGCACTTCTTACCATTGCTCTGGCTTCTTCTCGGACAGAAGGGATGGCAAGAATGCTATAGAGTGTTCCATTCACATATGGTTGTATCTAAGAGGAAGAAATAGTCATACCACAGGAAAAAACCTCTTACATTCACCCCAGTTGACTATAAGGAAAACAGGTGTAGAACAACTGTGCTCAGAGAGTTCAATCAGGCTTGTAAAAATTCCCACTTGGGAAGCAGGGAACTTTTAGGGTGCAAATATGCTGTGATAGGGTTGATCTAAATCAGTACTGCTGCACGCAGGTTTCCCTCCCCACCTCTTCTAAAGATGTATTCTTGCAAATTGACCTAGTCCTAAAAAAAAACCAAACAAAAACCCCACCTCACCCTCCAAAAGCCAACACCCCAAAAAAAACCTAACCCAAAAAACCCCCCCAAAACCAAAGGTTAGTTTCTGAAAAACACTAGTGGCAGTACAAAAAACAGGACAAATAACAGGGACAAGACTGTCAGTGTGAGCTCAGACAGGCTTCAAGCATTGTAGCCTTAGGCAGGATGGTGAAAGCTGTGGTAGCTTCCAACATCCTCTCACTCTGTTGCTTGTTACTGTACCTCAGCAGAGGAAAAAAAACCAGCTAGCATAAAAGCTCTGTATTATGGTTAGTGAAAGCCAACAGATCTGTCAAACTAGTTTTATCAGCACTTATGTAACCCTTTGTATTGGCCAGTTACTGTTGGAGCACTAAGATTTCCAGTCATTTATACCATTGGAAAAATGAACAAGGAGTAGGGTGGGAGCTAGGGGAAGCAAGGAAGGATAAGGGACTGGATTTACACAAGGATTCCACAGCTTCTCAGAAAGCTCTCCTGGCACCCAAGAGCATTGCCTTCTACCTTTAACTTTGATAACAAAAGTTCTATCAGCTGCGCTGGTGAAAACTAGGTTGTAAGAATGCTCCCTCTGAGAGAAATTTCAAGGGCATTCTAAGGCAGAGACTTCAACGGTATGATAACATTTTTCTAAATACTTCAGCCTAGGGACTGGGATGTTATTTTTTATTAGTATGTATTGTATTAACTCTCATAATTCATAAAAATAAAGCTAGTGAAACAGTACAATAAAGGTATGCCAAGTCTTATCTTAATCAAAACAGTGCTAGTAAAGAACTGATCTACATTTTCTAATGAGTTCATAAAACATGAAATAAACACTTTATTCAAATTTATTCTCTATTTTCAGTTTAACTGCTTAATAAAAAAAAGGATTATATAATCATTGTATACAAACATGACACACCAGCATTTATCTTTCATTGCACCTTGCACGATCGTCAAAGAATCGATCTAGAATAGCCTGGTAAAAATTCTGCCTCCCTATGATTCCAACTTCATACAATATTTGCCCTCATTTTCTCCTGCCTTGAATTTTACTCCATGGTTAAAGAAGTGACTCTCTGCAGAGACAGGTGAAGCAATGCTTTCCATAGAAGACAACAAATATGAGAGTGATGTGTTGAAAAGCATTAGGTAGAAATAACTAATAATTTTTAGTATTTTCCTCTGAGGTAGTTTAATTTAGCATCTAAGATGCAAGAATGTCTGGAGACAGAAAAGAAACTTGAACCACAAAAGAGTTAAGTGGCAGGTAAAATGAAACAGTGGATAAAAACATATTAGGGCTTGAATGTCACAGGTGTATTGCTTTCTTATAATATTCCTTAAAACTGCGAGCAAATTAGCTTCTTTGCATCTGATGTTTTGCATAATGGCTTGCACCAGATCTAATGAACTAGTTAAGCTTGAGATGATTTGGTGTAAGATGACATTTCAACAGCATTAGAAACTGCAATCAAGGCGGCACACGGACTGCATGATAACGATGCATCTAGAAGACTTTCATTCTTAGCTGCCAACATTTGTCAAAGGAAGACATAATTATCTCTAGAAAGACCAATGCCCAACGAAAAAATTTCACATAATTGTGGATTTTAGAAAAATTTCATGCAACTTAATTATATGAGGGTCTAACAATGGAAATAAAGCCAATTTACTTTTTTCCATTTCTTCCTTTCTTGCTTTTTTAAATTTAATTTTTCTTTCCACCTTTCCTTAGCCCAAAGTTTGCTGTACAAATACCTCATGATTCTCATGGCCAAGAAGATCAGAGAGAACTCTGAGTACATGGTTTGCGATTCTTGCACACATTTTCTTCCCTGCAAAGGGAGAAATCATAAATAACAGATCAGAGCAAGCTGCTAACTTCTTAATATCAGTACTAAATATAATTTACACAGAGAAACACTGTTCCTTGTCCCTGCCAAATGCTGCTCAGCATAACTGAGCTGGAATTAGTGGAGTTACTCTGGATTTGCACAGCTGTAATCTTGGACAGGATGCAAAACAAAGATATTTTTAGAAGTTTAACAAAGACATTTTGTTTATGGCAAGCAGTCAATTTTCTACCCTTACCTTACTTTTCTTTTTAAAAGGAAACTTAATTTAAGCTTCTTTTAAGTCTCTTGGACATAGACAGGACCTTATTTTCTTGGGGGGAATCTCTGTGTTGTAGAAGCTAAGCATGCAAGTATTTCACTCCACAAAGTGAAGGTTAAGCTCCTTGCCATTACTGATCAGCTCAGTTCTGACTTTCTTTTATACAAACAAATCTCTCACATAAATAAAAAGTGTCTTTTGAAAACTGAGCCTGGAACATAGGAATGGCAGTCCTCACATATGGATATGAAAATCTTAAAGGGTTCCATTGATTAACTGTTTTCTTAATTCTTTAGATTTTGGTCAAGCTAACCTCCATAGTTTGGGATTCTTGGGAAAGAGAACTGCTCAAAATACTGGTTATAACACTCAAATATGTCTGGTTATGTGAGTCCCTGCTACTAATTACAGTCACTTGAAAGAATCCATGTATATCAGAAAAAAGGATTCACAATCTTCCCTATCCATTTCTTGGAATACGGTTGTAATTCAAAATGTAAGACACCTGCACTCCGCAGACAAAGATTCATGAGCAAGGCAACAGAATACTCCAGTGTGTAATCAGACAGGCAATCTGTATCTGTTAGAACATCAACCAGCCAGAAAATGAGCCCATCTTTGATCATTGCCGACTGCAGTGCACGCCTAGGATTAAAAACAAAAAGCCGACAAAAATCAGTCCATATCAAAAATAGCTTTCAAATACATTTATAGCTAATATAAGCACATTAAACCCCTACTTCATCTACCTGCTATACAGTAGCCTGCCAACAAAACCACCCCAAAACTACCCATTTTGGCAGAATCAATTAAACTAAGGAATTGACAAAGCCTGAAGAAACTGAAGATGCAGGCTCCCATAGGATTAGAGGACTAAAACGTTGCTGTGTGGGTTGGGCTTTTTCTGTGTTTTGGTTTTTTTTTTAAACCTGCAAACTACTCAGGCAAGTTTCTTCATTGTCTTCTAAGGCTTCTAACTCCACCTAAAACTGCATTTTCAATTGTCTTAAAATTGGTAAAAAAAGCTAGCTACACACAGCAGACCCATAAAGCAAATTAATTACTTATTCCACCATAGGTAGCCATAGCACTATAGCACTTTTGTACTGTTGATTTAACAAATGAGATTTTTTTGTTTAAATCTATTTGTTCTTTTCTCTAGAGATTCTTAAATCACGAATTCTTTTAACTCAACCTGTAGCTGCTCTCGAAGAGTATACTGAATAAAGTGCCTGGTGGTCAACTGTAATCTCCTACAATAGAAATTTCTCCCTTTACAAAACAAAGTATATACTGGTAGAAAGCTCTTACTGGAAAACACCATTTTTAATCACAATATTTTCAATGGGCAGTAAGTCTAAATTACAAAGATCAAAGCAGGTATTTTCCTGGTCTGTAGTACTTGGGATCTGGGTTTCCCCTGAAATCTCATACACTTTCTCAGTCCTAGATCTTGCAGTAGGTCTATGGCATGGGCTGAGCAAAACAAGGGAGCACCTGACCACACATTAAAAAAAGAGTCCCTCACATCAAGTATCTGGAATTAACCCTCTATAAGATTAACTGTTATTTTTTAGAACGTAAAAATTCCAAATTTTCAGTAGCTTTGGGCCTAGGGCCCAAAATTCAAACCAACTTGTACTATCAAAAACTGCTTTAATAGAAAATAATTTTCTCTAAGATTGGTTTAGGACTTCAAGCAGCAGAGTACGAAGACTTATTCTTTTTCATCTCAAAAATATATAACGTAACATGTCAGGAAGCAGTCCAGAATTTTACCCAAAACACATTTACATGTGCTTCATGCAGATGAGTTCTAAATGAGGCAAATCCAAAAGCAGCCCTCATTCTTCAACAAGCCCAAACAAACAAATAATAAAAAAACCCCCCAAACAACACCAGCAGTCTTAATTTAGAAAAAACATGAATGAAAATAAGAAGAGCTAAACACATCCATCTACCTCCCTACGTTTAGTTAACTCTTCAGGGCTGAATATTCCACATGACTACTGTGAAAACAGAGTTCCTAGATCATGTTTATTTGATGAATGGGAGCAACAACATGCCCTTTAATGCTTTTGCATGATATTTCTTTTGTGGTGGGCATTTGAGTCAGACTGCTAACACAAAATAAACAAGACAGCCTGTGCAGAGATAGCTCCAGGAAAGAGGATCAAGAGGATGAAGATGAAACCCCTGAAAAATGTTTGCAGAAACAATAATGAAAACCTTATGCTTTGGAATGTAGTACCACTTTTTTTCTATGTAGGATCTTCAGGACCTTCTACATTAAGATTCTCACTTTGTTCAATTAAGAAATACATATAAAGCACACAAGGCTATAGCAGATGTACATATACTTGAGTCTTGACAGCTGGTAAGAAGCCAGCTTAATTCCATCAGCAAAACTGAGTTCTCCTCCTCCATAAATGACACTGTTTTCATCAGTCATCAGAGGTTCCGATGACTGTTATGGGAAAATGAAGTGCTCCTCTTTCCTCCCTTAACAGAGCGTAACTAGCCTGCATTTCCTCTCCTGCTGTCACCACTGCATGCTGTGCTTTCATCACCTGAGGCTGAATTTCTGCAGAGCCCCCAAAACATTCTCCCATGTAAGGGAATCCTTGTCTTCAGCTTTCAGTCTCTCCTCCAGCATTTGCAGCAACATTGGGTTCTGAGAAAGGTAGACACGACCTGGTGCAAAAAGCGATGAAAGAACAGATGCTGAGATATCAGGTTATGACAGAAAAGCTCCCTCTCCTTGGAAAAGTAAGTAGGATTGACCTAGTTTCTTCTTTACAAGCCATTCTTGTGCCAAGACCCTAACAAACCTGCACAAATGACTTGTATAGCAGACCAGTTGCATTCAGTCCAGGCGCTTGGGACATTAGAGGCTCCCACTTGCCAAGTTAGTACCACACAGAATCCGCTATTCCTCTTTCTGATCTATCACAGTTTTGTATACTCTAGTAAAAGAGCAGAGATGTCCAAAGAGGTCAGGAAAATTAGGTGCCCTACTGCTGTTGACTTCAAATGGGATTTCGGTTCCTAGCAATACTTAGCTCCTTAAGTAGCACCGAACCAAGGCTAATTTGGTACAGGCAGAGATACAAAGCTGCATATCTATGCAACCAAACAGCAGTGATGCACAAAGATTTATTCAGGTGAGGACCAGGAAGATGCAAGAGCAGCTGCACTAACTACTGTTACATAGCCTGGTAGCAGGTCTGCCTATAGGACCTTTAATTAATAGGGATTTTTTTTTTTTTTTTTTTTTTTTTTTAACCCTCATGAAAAGACTGAAGAATTAGAAAGGCAGCACCTGGGTAAGTTCCCACATAGACCACAAATCATCAGAAGAAGTTAGAAATGCTAAAACTTTCCAGATACCGAAAAACTGTTTTGAATGCATGTAACAGAAGACAGTGAATCCCTAGAAAAAGGGTGCTGATAAGGCTCTAAATTTCCAGATGCAGTGAAATGCACTTGTGAAGTACCTATAAGCCAGCCTAATATGAAAATGCTGTCTTTTTTTTTTCTCACCAAATCTCTTACCTTCTGCCAGTGAAGCAAAAGCATTGATGAGCCTTGCCATATACTGTCTGACTACCTCACTTTTAGAATGTAATAATTTGAGGACATTTCTCTGAAAAAGAAAGCAAATATTAATAAAAACTCACCAAAGCAGCAAAAAACAAAGTTAGTTTCTATAATGTTTTAAAACCTTCATTAAATTTTCACAGCAAACAAACTTTGAATGCATAACGATATCTTAAATAATGTGACTATGACTTAAAATTTCCCAGTTTCTTTTTGTATTGGCAGGGGGCTGAAAGAGAGATGGAAAATGAACAAATAAGCAAATTAGAGCTCCTCGGCTCAGTCTGTTAAAACACCATTAAGCTCAATGGTGTAGGGTGAGAATTATAATGAACCAACACAGCTATCAGTTCAAGCTGATATCTAAAATTAATATTTAGTCAGTGACAAAAAAATATCAGTTAATTTTGTTGATGAACTTAAATGCAGTAATGTTACCTGAATAGGAATGCTTGACAACTAAGAGGGTGGGAAAACAGCTCAGTAACTCACCAAGAACACCACATTGCAAACTATTTTTAATCTGTTTTACATCAGGGATTACTTATATATAACTTTCCTCTTACAGAAATTTAAAGGGAGAAAAAGAAATCATTGATTTAATAATCCTTTAACTTTTCTAGTGAAGTTACTGTTGCAATGACAATGGGAGCTACAATGTAACAAGTAGGGCCACTGCTTCAAACAACTGGGGAACTCAACTATGCACAAAATTCACTATTACAAATGAAAAAAGTTGCACCTTGGTTAGCGATAGTATTGGATTATTAGTGACTGAAGCAACCTTTCAAAATCCACATACCAGCAATTCCCCTTTCTACAGAAAGGTAACAATCTATTCCAAATTCAAGGAAATACTGTTGAACATGTTATTTATTACAAGTGCATGATCAGATACTCCATAGAGGTATTGAGACTGAAGTCCTAATTTAGTTCTTATCCTAGATTGGTGAAATGGATTGAAAATATTATCTAACAATACATAATCACTCAAAAAGGGACGTGGCATCTGATAAGCAAGAGCTAACTCCCAAGTAAAGGGCTCAGCAGGCTTCTGCTCAACTCACAAACGTCAAACACCAGGAGAGGTGACAAACTTCCACTTGTCTACAAGAACTGTATCTACACTGAGAGCTCTTGTAACACAAAGCTTTGCCCATCATATTTAAAGACTGGGATGCAGAAGTTAAATGTATCACATGATTTTGGCACTACTACTTTTTTTTTCCCCCCTTCCAGAGAGTGATAATTTTTTCTGATCAGCACTTTATAGAAACAAATGAGCAATATCACATACAAGTTGGAGGAAACCCCTTTCCAGCTGACCTGACAGTTGCTGTGGCAGTCTAGGAGGTCATTACTGATGTAGGCTTGCAGGACTGTCTCTCTCTGTTCTCCAGGATATGATGTTGTCAAGCGCTAAAATAAACAACAACACAAATAAATCAGTCAAATAAAGAAATGGTAATGTGAATTGACGACCACTGAAGATTTTAAAGGGGCTGATACCCCATAGTTGAGAAACCTCTTCTCATGGGGAGAAGAAATTCAACCTCAGTGATCTAAGGGAAAGAGAAGAACTGAACTGACCTGACCTCAGCTCAGTGATCCACTACAGAACTGTTACTTGGGAGCTGTCATCACTGTCCATACAGGAAGGATACAGCATTGCTTCCCATAAAGTTAAAGAGCCTGTCTAATAGCTACAGCTGTGGTGCTTTTCTAAAGTGTCTGAGACAGAGTACTGGACTAGAACCACCACTGGACAGACCCAACGGATGTGGGATTTTTTTTTTAATGTGAAAACGGACAGTGAAGCTTGATCAGAATTCCACTATTGTTATCTCTCATGTCTGTAACTTTGAACCCATCAGCTCCGTTTCAGCAGGAAAATCTAACTTCCTGTTGTCACTTTTAATTTTTCTGAAATAGCATTACATGATCTGAGTCAAACAAAATGTAGGCTCTTGTAGAATATCTTGATTATAAAGGAAAGCTGGTGATTAGAGTCAGGTATTTCTCTGATACAGCAGTTTTTATATAAATCTAAAACAGAGCAATACATGGAAAAATGAACTGCCTAAAACAACAGTTTCCTTTAAAACACATAGGAAATTACTTCCACTGAAGATCCCAGGAACTCCTATCTGGCTTTGCTCAGACAGGGAGAGTACTGCTACAAATACACACCTGCTTCCTGGGCTTTCTTCATCATCTCAAGAGCCTCAGGAAGCTTCACTGACAAAGAGAGAAGTTGCCTGTAATGCTGAACTGATCACCCTAACAATTATCTTGCTCAGAAGATGGATTTTAGTTCTGGACCCCTCCAGAAGGGACCCATTTCTTCTTTCCTGCAGAGGCCATCTCCCTTACCCAGCGCAGAGCCTGCAGTAAGAAGGCCTTGAGACGATCATTCCCTGTAATCAAATCTTTCTTCAGCTTCTCATAATCCAAAGAGGGCAACAACGGCACATCCTGCATCTTCCTACAATGCAAACAGAAAAGACATTAATCAAAACTTTCTCTTCTTATTCAGTGCAGCTGATGTTACTGAGGTGAGATGAGCCAAAACAGGAAGTCTGCTTCAGGAAGAGAGCTTCCACATTTTTACATCTTTGGTACTTTTATTACCATTCCTGTGTTAAAACAACATACTTTTTAATCTTGGACTTATTTTTTCACCATGCATGCAGCTCATTTACCATCATAACTTGCAGGCACTAAACTGAAAACTAGCCAGTCGATGATCTGAGCTTTTTAGTGGCACAAAACAGTATAGCAACACCCTTTTTTGCCCTGTGTGGACCAGAAGGGCATGAGGGCAGCAGCTTGTGGATCTTAGCACACGGTTATAAACAGACGCTGTAACAAGTTGCAGCTCCAACCTCCCCTCTAAGCCCTCACGTACAGAGAAATGTCTTCTCCAAGGCAAAGGAGGTAGGCTGGATTTTTACAGGCTGGACTATGCTGGCTTAGCATAAGACTTAATACAGTACCACTTTCCATGCACCAGTACTATCTTGCTATTTTGAGTTTTAATACTGCAACAGAAGTTTCACTTAACAAAATTGCTTCTAGTCAATGCTTTAATTTTAATATTTAAATATATTCCACTAAACAACTTTTACTCCTATCTTCCTATCCTAATGCTTTTCAAAACAAATTTTATGTTAAATGTATATTTGTCCCTTTAATGGTAAAAACAGAAGGATCAAAACAGTGTCTCAAAAATTTAATAAAACCTTCACCGCAGATATACCATCTGTTTGATCTTATGAGCCAAAATTTATTAAGTCAGGCACAAAAAAATTAAACTTGAAGCACCCAAAAATCCACGCTACTGATTCCCCCTTTCCCTGGATTTGTGAGAAGCAAACTGATAACCGCAGTACTGTACTGTGTGAGGAAACAGTAAAGAAAATTCAGCGACCAACTCACAGGTGTGGAGTGGTAGATTTACTGCATTAGCAACATCCTGCTGAAATTAGGATGTTACTGAACCTGCCCAACAGAAGAACACAGATCACACGATGCATGCATACAATGTTCACTGAGATCAGAGGAAGCACACAGAGGTTGAGCAATTTGCAGACAACTGGCAGTGCCCTTCAGTTTACAACCCACCCCACCCCCCACCCCCTTCTCTACAGACAGAAATGAAGCTCAGCAATACTTACAGAGGGCCTAAAGATGCTCTTAACATTGTGGAAGCCTGGATCAGAAAAACAGAGAAAAAAAGAAATCACAACAGATTAGCCCAAGTTTCATATCAACAGTGTTACTAATGAGGTCCACAGTGAATTCCTTCACTGAGGTTCTGCAGTTCTTTCCCTATAAAACCTACATTGCAAAATGGAAACACAGGTAAAGAGAGAGAGGACTTCAAAGTTTATCTTTCCTTTCCCTTAAAGATTTTTGTAGGTAAAAACCTCTTTTGTTATGATCTGACTATGTTATCGTCACTGTCATACTCCAAAAATTACCTACACTTGAAGCATTTAAAAGAATAAATAAAAGTAAAAGAGTGAGTAGAAACTACCATCCAGAGCCCACTGAGGAAGATTAAGAACTTGCTAAACACGTTTATTGACTTCAAAAATTTTTATACCTTAAAGTTGCAATAATATTTCACTGGAGACCTAGCACATATTATTGCACCCTAATTTCTATAATTCTTCATTTTGACACTAATGTTAGAGTGCCTGTTGCTACTAATATATACCCCTATATATAACTATTAATATGTAAAGAAAAGACTATGTATTCTAGTACAGATAAACCTGATATGGAACAGCATGTCATTTCTCAGTGGTTCTGCCTAGGATAAGTTCAATTTAAGCCTTGATATTTCCCCTCTGATGTTGTGTGACACAGAGCATGTGCAGGCACCACTGCCAAACAAATCAAAACTTAAAAATATCAACACCATATAAAAGTTCCATATAAAAGTTATCTGCTTCTGTAAATATTTTTTGCTAGAGCTAATTGTAAGTGAGCTGAGAAGCAACAATTCTGGCATAAGAGTGCTTCATGTCACACATTCTGATGTCAATTACGTGCCATATTCACAGAATATTCAGTGTTGCCTCTTTGTGCTGATCTCCCTGCTCACTTTCTAAAAAATCTTTCATTACCACTTATGCCTTTAGAACTGGTCTTCTTTTCTAACCTGCCTCTTTCAGGGGGAGCTCTATAATCGATGTCTATTGTCAGATTTAAAACTGAGGGATTTAGGAGACAAAAAGCATGAAATACCACAGAGGATATTGAATTACACCAGCTGACATATTCTTGAATACACTACCTCATGGGCATCCTTGGTAATACAAGGAACTGCTCTCTTAGATGTGAAATAAGCTCATACACCCACTGGAAAACATTTTATATTACATTTAAGTCAATGAATGACTTGTACACAACAGACAATTAGCAGGTCATATACTTCAAAATTAACCTGTCTTGACAGCAGTTGTCAAATCATAGTTTATCTTACACAATACAAAAGTCTTTCAAAATATATCTACCTAAACTGTTTCCCCTCATTTATTTGTATTAATTTTCCTTAGCATTTTCGACAAATATCAAAAGTTAACTTTTGTTTAAACAAACTGTTTTCCCGGTCAAAACCTATCCTCTTGTACCTGAATGTACAATGAAATCACAAATAATTTTCATTGCCTTCCTCAGCACCCTTCTCCATTAAAGGAAATGGGAAAGAAAGTGACTACAGTATGTTAAAGCAAGAGAAATGACAGAGCCCTTGAAGATCATAGAATCATAGGTTGGAAAAGACCTCTAGGATCATCAAGGCCAACTGTCAGCCCAACACTACCATGTCTCCTAAACCATGCTCTGAAGTGCCGCATCTACACGTCTTTTAGATACCTCCAGGGATGGTGACTCTACCACCTCTTTGGGCAGCCTCTTCCAGTGACTGACCACTCTTTCAGTACAGAAAATTTTCCTAATATCCAATCTAAACCTGCCCTGATGTAGCTTGAAGCTGTTTCCTCTCATCCTATCACAAGTTACTTGGGAGGAGAGACCAACACACACCTCGCTACAACCTCCTTTCAGGTAGTTGTAGAGAGCGATAAGGTCTCCCCTCAGCCTCCTCTTCTCCAGGCTAAACAACCCCAGTTCCCTCAGTCACTCCTCATCAGACTTGTTCTCTAGACCCTTCACCACCTTTGCTGCCCTTCTCCGGACATGCTCCAGCACCTCAATGTCCTTCTTGTAGTGAGGGGCCCAAACCTGAACACAGCATTCGAGGTGAGGCCTCACCAGTGCCGAGCACAGGAGCACCATCACTGCCCTGCTCCTGCTGGCCACACTATGCCTGATACAAGCCAGGATCCTCTTGGCCTTCTTGGCCTCCTGGGCACGCTGCTGGCTCATGTTCAGCCGGCTGTCAGCCAGCACCCCCGGGTCCTTCTTCACCTGGCAGCTTCCCAGCCACTCTTCCCCAAGGCTGTAGCATTGCATGGGGTTGTTGTGAACCAAGTGCAGGACCCGGCACTTGGCCTTGTTAAACTTCATACAATTGGCCTCGGCCCATCAGTCCAGCCTGTCCAGATCCCTCTACAGAGCCTTCCTACCCTCGAGCAGATCAACACTCCCGCCCAACTTGGTGTCATCTGCAAACTCACTGAGGGCACCATCAACGCCCTCATCCAGATCATTGATAAAGATATTAAACAAGACTGGTCCCAGCACTGAGTCCTGGGGAACTCCGCTTCTGACTGGCCACCAACTGGATTTATGATGAGGAGGTGAGACACATGAGAAGATGAGATAGAGAACAGTAATGAGAAAAGAAATACAGCAGGTAACTAAGAGTAAATAGATGTATATAAAAGCTCTCTGCTTCTCAGCAAAGTCCTTTTTACCTGCCACTTCTCTGCTGCCTTAGAAAGAAAAACATGTGCTCCAACCAAGGTCTAACTAAAGGATATATAATTGGTAAACATACGTGCATCACCCTTCCACGCAAATAAAAGTTTTTGGCAAGTGTAAGATTTTGCAAGCTTTTATAAATTTCAAACAACAGAAACGTCAATTGGAAGAACATTCAGATCAAGCAGGACAAGGTCCTATTAATTCCCAAATTACTTTTTAAACCAGCAGAAGGACCACAGCAAAGCATTTAGTACGGTTTGGCTCTGTAGTCTACCTACACCAAGAAGGCACCACACAGTGAGGCAGACCCTATACTGGAGCTCTGAAGGCAGGACCACTGAGATGGAGATCCTTCTTGTCCAGCACTCGCTTTTCTGATCAGACCCAAGTTTATCAGTCTAGAAATGGCACAGGTGGAAGGAAGCACTCTCTGGCTTTTGGTGTTTCTGGGAAGGCAATAAGGATACAGTTCATACTACATCAGGTTCAGTGAGGCAAAACAGAAATGGGGAAAAGATTTTCAGAGCTAGTTTGTCCTTCACTGCACCTTCATTTCTGAAATTGACTGACTATGGTCAGCACTACTGATAACCAGACATGTCACAGGCAGAGATTTCCTTTCTTATCTTCATCTACATGACTGTAATTAGTCTTAAATAAGTTAATTTGTAACCTGCCAATATGGTATACTGAGTAAGACATTGGCTTGGGTTTCAAGAGATACGCTTCTAGTCCTGATTCAGCTACCAACTGCAGACAGAATTTAAACACGCCATTTCACATCTCTGGGCCTTGATTTTTCTCATCTGGAAAGCAGATACAGGCCTCAGTCTCTTGAAAAAGCTGATTTTTGAGGTCTAGCAATGAATGGCAGTGTGCAAGAGCTAAACGCTATTGGTTTGCAATTAAACAATCGAATGCTTATGGCACAACCACCACAAACAGAAAAACAACAGAATTAGTGTTTGATTATGACAGCATAATTCTGCAAAATAAGTTAACAACAGCTGATACAGTATAGTAACAACTCTGGTACAAGTATTTTCCTGTTTTGGAATTTATTTATGCCTCTATTTTAAGGAATTTTATGAGAACAAGAATTGCAGTAAAATACCGCTAGAGAATTCTATTTCTTCACTGGGCATTTCTTGGCAGTTACGCAACCAGTGGCTCATAGGGCTACGACTTCAGGGTCTGCACTACTTTGGGTCAGAGAGCTGAGGCACCCTGTGAAGCACACAGCGTGCTGAGGGACAGCATCACGCACTCTCCATCCATTGCTAAATGTGTCTGAAGAACTTTTCAATCAGTTTAATTTTCAAACAAGTGATCCAAATACAGTACTGCTGAGTGCTGATCATTCAGTTTAGCCTCCAGGCTACCTCTTGCCACAGGGTCTCAACTTTTCATCTTTTTATCCCTGTTTTTAAAGGGGAAACACATGTGGCACCCCAGATGCTTAGAGCCCCGCTACCCTGCCAGCCTTTCTCCTCCTCATACCATACCCTCTTCAGCTCTCGCTCCCAGACCACTGTCGATCTGGATGGCACTACCTCTGTACCCATTCCTTGGCTGCTTTCACTGTCTCCTGCAGCAGCAGCATCATCAAGGGGAGCCTGTCCCAGCACAGAGCTCGAGCTGATACCCCCGACAAGCCATAACAGTTTGCTCCAAGTCCCACGCCTCATTTTTAATGCTGGCAGATTTGACCAGTTGGAAGCAGCAGTCTCAGCAATAGGAAGCACTGGATTATGGACCTGGGTGGAAATTAAGCCTGGGGAATACAACCCATACTCTGCTGAAAAATTCATGGCTTCCTTCACAGTACCATTTCTAATTAAAAGAGTGAAATACAGACCCATCCTAACATTTAATTTTAACTTGCTTTAATACTCCTATTCCTTAAGATGAGCGCCCTTCACCTCACAAAATGTCTTGCCCCACACAAGCACGAAAGGGTAAACGCACATTACAAATTCCCTGGCAGGCAGCCAACCAAAGCAAATAAACTTCCACCTCAGCTTTTGCCTTTCACTAGGAAGCATTTGTTTATTTGTTTCCATTTCTCCTCTTTAGTATCCATTTGAGATGTCCCGATCTCAAATATTTACCCAGTTAAATACATAACCTAACACTAAAAAGTCACGTTAAGCTGTAGTTCTTGACTTGTGCATTAGCTTTTACAAAAGGAAAAAAACCACACCTCAAGTATAGCTGGGTCCTACAAATCAGTTCTTGGGTTTACTTACATCGGCACGCTTACTTCATTTAAGACATATAATCTAGCCAGTGGAAAAAGGTCATTGTCTTCACCATTATCTCTGTATACAGCAGATCCAAAGCTAAGCTTCCACATGCATTACTTCTGGTGGGAGTGCCAGATGAACCAGCCTTCACCCCCTCAATACATTACTACCACAGAAAGCAGAAGCAAGAGATTCTTGCAAACAAAAACCTGTCCCACCACCAAATTAATAACAAAACTCTAAGTTCTTTGCAAAACTTTAGCCATATGCTTTTAAAAATGGACTTCTATGTTGCAGATACGTGTAAAAACATGAAGCTTTTAAAAATTATTTTTAGGAAGAAAGGGATACATTTAAATGAGGAAAAGGTTAATATTGAAGTCTGGAAGTGGGCAGAACAGAGCTCACTTTGGCCTTTTGATCCTCACAGATCCTTCCTTCTCTTTCCCTTTCCTGGTGTTCATTCTCAAATCTAAATGCTGAACTCTGATACCTTGTCGTTTCCGCGGCAATAGTGCAAAAACTCCACCTGTACTGTGTTTTTCAGAGAGTGTATTTGGATGCTGGAAAGTTGGGACTTACTCAAAACAGCTGCTTTTAAAAAATCGGACAAGAGAAAGTAAAACCATAGCACTGCATTCAGAGCCCTCAAAGCACTCTATTGAAAGTAAATTCTTACTATTCTTATAAGGTTAGTAGAAACATGATTTTCATCTCCAGGTGATGAATCCAAGACCACAGACTGAGAGGCCAACAGAGTTAAAAGCACTGCTGACAGGAAACTTCCTCATTATGCATCTATCATGCCAACCGTCAGACGATGCCCCAATTAGCCAAGTTTGTATAGCCCCTCTTAGATTAAAAAGCATTTACTTCCTCAACATTTTCTCCCAAGCCCTTTTCCCAGTCTTACCTTTCCTGCAACAGGTTAAATATTTATTCAACCTTTTGAGCTTAAAATGTCAGTCAATGAGAAGAGTGCGAAGAACACGGGGCATACATAATGCACCTGCAATACATGACTCCCAGCATTCATGGATTTAATCTTGAACAAAATACTTTTCATGCAAAACCTATCTTGAGACAGAACCATCTGTCATAATTGAAACACATGCAGAAACTTGGTGTCTTAAGGAAAGGAAAAGAAACAAACACAGGAAAACAACAGCCCAAGCATAGCTCATTCCAACAGGACCATGGGGAATGACTTATGTTTGTGTTGGTTCTTGCCAAAGCCAAACCAGGTACTACATTAAATCAAGTAATTCTGTCACGATGCAGATTAGCCACAGATGGCAGCCCTTAATTTTTGAACAAAGCGAGGCATGGATATGAACAGCATGGAACAAAACAAAGTTCAAAGGGGAAAAAAATTAATATTTATAAAAGGAAACAGATGCATTTCAAGTGCAAGCCAAAGCCACAACTGATTTTATCAAATACTGTAGCCCTGTACTCAAACCAACTCCACTTTGCTTTTTGGTGTATATATTTGTAATATACTGAATGCTAAAGCTGGAAGACGGATTCTAGCCTCAGTTACCACTCTGAAAACGTGCTATAAGAATTCAGTGTAAATTCAGTGCAGGTTCTTAATTAATACCCAAACATAAGTGATGAATATGTGAAGAGTAAAACCGATGTTTGAGCAAACCTGTACATATCATTAGAACTCATAAATTTATGTTGAGTTCACCTGTTATATGCTAATGGCAACAAGACTGCTACATGCAGCCTTTGATGGGTTAGACTCCAGCTTGTGTAACCTGGCAGGTTTACTGGGGCTATGCAAGTTTATTTCATAAGGAGATCTGCAAATGTTTTTGATTTTTTTTTCTTGCTTATACTAGAGATATGCTGCTATGAAAATTTCCCATTTGGCATATAGAACAGGTTCTCTAAGACATCTGAAGTGTACATAAAAATGTCACACTGTAATACCGTGTGATAATATGATGATAAGACAACATGTCAGAAAAGGTGTCAAATACTATATATGAACAGTGAGGGGAGGCTAAAAACTATCTAGGTATTAAAGAAATACCTCAGAATTAGAGTCAGATAGCTTTACAAAAATTTCGTAAACAACTCTGTTGTAAGTTATTACATTCCTCATTGCATAAAGTTACATTTAACTAAGGCTACCTGTATAAGGGCAAAACTTTTCTTTAGCAAAGAACATTTAATTCATAATTTCTCATCTGTAATCAACTTTTCTCAGTCTCAAAACAGACCATTATGAGAGGGAACAAAATGCTAAATGTCAAGCAAAAGGTGTCCGTTATGACCACTGACATCATCAACAGGAACAGGCTGATTGATACACGTGATCTTTTAACACAGGTGAATGTGCACAGTATTCTCCACATCAAGATAAAAAGTAGTACGTAAGGAATAGTCCACTGCATTCAATAATTCTATGACTATTTCTCAAAAAAAAATTATGTTTTAAGTGGGAAGTTGAGTGCCCACAGGGGTTACTGTATTTCCAGGTGATGAATACATTTAAAAAAAAATGACAGTTCTTGAAAGGTGAATTCTTGTTTTACCCAAAGAGAGCAATAAAAATACAAATATAGATTATTTTAAAGTAGAATACTGACTGACATTTTTCAGAATTGGTGTCAATCACACTTATGATTCGATTACAGACCGAGTTACTTAGAAGTAGACTCATTTCCTCTCTTTGCAAAGAATGCACTGACTATGGGCAAAATCAGATACTTATGGTGTATTTGTAATATTGCCAGAATACAAACTTCCATCTGGGTTACAAAAGTCACAGGCAGTACACAGAATACTGTTTTGCTTTTTCAGTTTTCAGTGAAAGAGGATTCATTTTAATTGTATGAAACAATTTGATAATCTTTACTACAAAAAGAAGTTTCACTTCAGAAATTTAAAATACAAATATGTAAAATATGACGTACGTCTGAAAAGTACAACTCAAGTTGCTGTATTATCCTAAGCAATAACATTTATCTGCTTACGCAAAGGTGTTGTGGGATCAGCTGGTGTTGGCACACTTCAGAGGCATCATATGCTACATACATGGATGTTTGTGTGGAAGAAACAGTTGCTGTCTGCACTTTATAAGGAAGCTGTGTTTAATGTAAAAGTTGTGGACAAAACTGCTCTTTTGGTGACGTTACATCTATTATGAAGCCATAAGCTTACTCAGAACTTCTATTCGTTCTCCATGCAGAAATCCCAAGCCTTGAACATTTTTTGGCTCTTTATAAACCATACAGTTAACGTATGACAAGTTAATATGCATGGAAAATTGTTACACATTGTGAAATGAAGAGAAATACAGATTGTGGCAGACTGCAGCAGGCAATATGAAAGGATATAAAGATATAGACACTTACATATCCGTCATCACAAGGGCTCATAGAGTAATATCCCTTTATGGGCAAACAGGCACACATTAAAATAAAGAAGATTAAAAAAACCAAGTTAACAGAAATAAATCACAGAGAAATGCACAGTTCTAAAAAAAACCAAAACAACAAATCGGAATTAGCTAAGAATTAACAGACTATTAGCTTTGAAAAGAAAAGTATAAGCACCTTCTCCCAACCCATGTACTTTTATGTTTTAGGACTGAAATCAGTGTGTCTTTCTTGCTATATATTTACAAGTTTTGCTTTCAACACCTAGCAACCACACCTAGTCTACACATTATTCCATAATAACTGTCAGTTAGAATAGCTACAAACCAAGCACTGACACATTTATGATTGAATATGACTTCTGTTGTTCACTGCACTGAAGCAGCTAAGATAGAGATACCAATGAATGTTATATCAATCAGAAGCCCTCAGCTTCTGAGGATGCAGCTGCAAGTATTCTCCATACTTGGTTTGGCTGGAGTTTCTCACCAGCATAATGAAAGCTGAAAGAGACAATTTAAGGTGTTTCAGCAATGTTATCAATTCCTCATCCCAACAGCCTCCACGGATAAATAAAGAAAAAGTCTCTGGAGGGAAAACTAAGATTTAGTTACCAAAATAAAAATTAGCAATAAATCATGGTTTGAGTAGCTCAGTACAAAATATGCCATGTTCTCTTTAATTAGACTAAAATATTTAACTTAGAACAGCTTTGTATCTGAAAAGAACAGTCTTAATTCAAAATAAAAGTGCACAGTTCCACACAATGAAATAAGACCAACATTAATTATTCTGCTTCTACTCTTTTTGTGCAAATCTGCCAATACTTACTTTAGAGGACATATTTGTGTAGATGAATAAGTACATAAACACTGTATTTAGCAGGTTCCTCTTTAACAGACATATACAGCCTTATACAGAAGGTACAGGAAACTTGCCACTCTTCACTGTGAGCAGAAAATAACGTTCTTTCTGTTCCTTAACAAGTCTTAAGAATCTGACATTATACTTTTTATTATGACCACACTCAGAATTCTCTGATGTGAATGAGTTTTTCACTTTCATGGTGCTATACACACACACAGACAGTTCCTGGTGAACCTGCAGCAACTTGGAAGAAGACATTATATACCATATGAGCAGAAAAAAAAACCCTTCTCTTTGCTTACATAAAGAGGTAGGTTTCTTTCTTCTTTACCATATATAAGTGGCAACATATAAGAACCATCCCATGGACAGCGATAGACAAGACTGACACATGTCATCCTAAGAAAAGCTTGCGTAGGGTAGATGCTGTTTGATGTAGTGTGCGTATTATTTTTAAATGAAAGAGCATACATCCACACGCTTGGTGAATCCACTCTGAATGGTTCAGAGTAATAAATAAACCAAACCCAACCACTTCTGTTACCGTCTCCTAGGTTCCATGTGGCCTCCTGGTGCAGAAAACTCTTTCACAAGTAAGAAATAGAATACCTGCCACCAACTATTACTGCATTTGTGAACATACCATCAAGCTGTAAAAGCATGTTTGAGGAAAAAAAACCATAGAATGGTAAGGTAAAAAAAACCCTCCTTGTTTATAGTTTGTAAATGACAGCTTAACTTTACAGAAGAGCTGGTGCTTTTGTCCAGTGACTGAACTTTAAATAATTTTTCCACAGCTTCAAGAGTTGTGCCAAAAGATTCCTAAAACTTGCAAGGGACATTAATTCAACTAATTGTAGCTACAGGTAAATATAATTGGACCAAACAGCAGTAAAAACATAATGGGCATTTAATCTATTCCATGACACAGGAACAATATATGCAAACAACTATACAGCTTTCTAGTCACAGAAAGATTCTCCAGGGGTTAACACACACCTTGACTATTGACAGAGATTGTGCATCTGAAGAAGCAGTTCCACTTTTCTCTTTAATCCAAAGTTTAGAGAATCTTATTACATTACCCCTAATCCAAGAAATTCCAGGAAGGTGTACATCTTTCTTGAATCAGAAAATGTATTCATGCGTTTAAGACTTAAGAGCTACTTTCAATGGGGAATGAATGTACAATGCTTCAAAGATTAAAAAGCCAGAATCCTCTCAGCTTTACGATGTGTATTAAACAGAAAATTGCAGGCATCAAAAAACTACAACCCATGCTTCTTACCCACCAGACAAATCACTATTCAAAAGAAAAAACAAATAAAAAGTAAAATTCAAGTAATCTCAAGACTATTAAAGATTTAACAGACTATGATAGATCACTGTATGTAAAAGTATTATTTTCAAAATTACCATTACCCACATCAGTTCCCTGTCAAAACGAACATTAGAAAGTGTCATGGTTTTGGCTGAGATAGAGTTAATTTTCTTCACAGTGACTAGTATGGGGCTGTGTTTTGGATTTGTGCTGAAAACAGTGTTGATAATGTGGAGATGTTTTAGTTGTTGCTAAGTAGTGCTTACACTAGGTCAAGGACTTCTTCAGCTTCCCGTGCTCTGCCGGGTGCACAAGGCGCTGGGACACAGCCAGGACAGCTGACCCCAACTGACCACAGGGATGTCCCATATCATATGGCATTGTGCTCAGTATATATAAAGCTGGGGGAAGAAGGAGGAAGGGGGGATGTTTGGAGTGATGGTGTTTGTCTTCCCAAGTAACCATTACATGTGATGGAGCCCTGCTTTCCTGGGGATGGCTGAACGTCTGCCTGCCGATGGGAAGCAGTGAATGAATTCCTTGTTTTGCTTTGCTTGCGCGAGGCTTTTCCTTTACTTATTAAGCTGTCTTTATCCCAACCCATGAATTTTCTCACTTTTACTCCTCTGATTCTCTCCCCTATTGCATCGGGGGGATGCGAGCGAGGGACTGCGTGGGTCTTCGTTGCTGACTGGGGCAAAACCACAACAGAAAGTCAGGAATCTGATTAAATCTGCAAATGAACGTTTCCTCAACTTGTCAGACCTAGTGTTCTGACCTCCTATTCTTAGATCCAGACCTTTTGCTTTGACAATTCTCTCATCTATCTTATCTCCCAATTCAGGGCCACCCGTGTCAAATATCATGATGAAAGATGGCAGTAACATTCAGCTTCAGCTAGAAAAAAGCCTTATGGTAAAATAGGGCTTTAAAGATGCCTTGGAAACATCTCCCAACTATCACAGTAGTGTGGCCACTCTCCCACTACATGCAGCAGATGCATCCTGTTAATGGACTGTAGAGCAGCTCACAAGTTGACCCAGGAGGTCACAGAACTGGCAAGAGGCATGAAGTTGCTCTGTGAAACAATGAGATCCAAGCCAGCTTACCGGAGAGCACAAAGCAACAGCCAGCACCAGAAGCCCTTGCTAAATAAGACTTCATGGGTATTATTACACTGAGAAAGTCTTTTGGTTAAGAGACATCATTGCCTCAGGTCTTAAAGCCAGTTTGGTAAGAAAGACTCGTTCAGCGATTTGTCCTCCTGATACGAATTTCTTCCAGTATGAAAGGACAGGTCTTCATCCACGGGGCAGGGGGGCAAACCAGGAAGTTGAAGTTTGTACAATAACAGCACACATTAGTAAGTGATACATGCTACCTTTATTTTCATTTCAAAGCCTGAGACCTCAAGGCTTCATATTACACAATACTACTTTCCTGACATTAAAAACAGAGCACAGAATACAATGCACTGGGAACAAAATCAAGTTGCAGACAAATAACACTACCAAGGATATAATCCGAGGCATACTTTTTAATTTCCTTGGGCAATACTTCATTTTGATTACAGCACCGGTACAGTCCTCCTCTCCAGTGTAACTACCAGTGTAGTGTAGCTGATTTAACAAAATATGCTGCAGAGCTTAAGTACACATCTCGGAGAGTGATGGAGCTTTAGTGTTTTGTGCTCTCAGAACCTGCTCCCAAACCTAGATTGTACCCTGGGTTGCACCAGTATAGCTAACTGAATTCAAGCACCTCCTCTTTCCAAACTATGTAATGCACATCCACATGTCCCCTAAGTAAAAACAGTAGAAATTTAAGCCTGCATGTCAGTACAACAAAAAAAGTAATTTCCTTGTTAATGATTTTCTTTCTTGCTCATCTATTTAGAGATACTGATCTGCCAAAACTAATTTATTTAGGGGTCTGGTCCTAACATCGGTGATGTTAGTGAGATAGGGTCAAATCTTGAATACTCAAGGCAAAGTCAGGAAAAAAGCCCAAAACCCCAAAACAAACCACCGTATTTAATGCCTGCCAAAACTCTTTAGATGTTGCTTTTTTTTTTTTTTTAAAACCTCTCACTTATCTTGTCTACAGAGTGACCTAATGGTAAATATGAGCAGAAGAGCTGTCCCTCTGCTAGTGTCTTCCCTGTGCAATTATACAGGCGACTGCGCCTTACAGCAGGAGTTTTGTGAAATGGAGTAGCTGGAAAGACCACATTCTAGTGTCTCTAATTAGTTATGAGCAAAAAGCGAAGGGACCTTCCAATACAAATCCAGCACAGATGCTGCAAACTCATGCTACTACTTAGTCTGGGCCACAATGCCTCCAGCTTTATTCCAAAACTTATGTAAAAACCTGAAACCACTTAAAAGATAGAACAATAACCTCTAAGTGTATAACAATGAGGTATTTGGAATCCTTGAAGAAAAAGTAATGGGATACCTTAGTGGCCTAGTGGCAAACAGTCAGAATTTGGTTTTTAGTCCATCTCATCTGGTTTCCTGGATCAACAGAGTCAGGGAGTGGTTAGAAGTATTTTGGGATGATGAAGAAGGAGTCTCATTTTTCTTCTCAGAAGACAGACTATATATATTTTTTTTTCTTATGCTTATTTGCATTTCTACATGTTTGCTATTCATGTATGAAACCAGAACTCTCTACACGGGAAATAATAAAATATGATCAATCAAGTGTGGACAAAAGGATAAGATAAGGAAACCTGGTTATGATGCAGTGAAGGTCTACACAGGAAGACTGTGATTAGCTCCCCAAAAAGTTGGCTCAGATGGCCTATGTGTGTGGGTCTGCTTATAGAAACAACATTAGATTTCAACCACAGTAGCTACTATAACCTCACTGTCAAGGAGTGACCTAAACTAGTTGAGAAACCCTTAATCTAAACAGTCTCAGTGCTATAGCTGTCCTGGTCCTTCATTAGAGAACTTTGCTGGCACAGCAACTGCCTCAAATAGTGTGGGGAACTGAGCCATAAAGTCACACAGAAATAGTTATGCTAGTAAAACCTAGTATAAAAATAGATAAAATTGTGCCAGAAGAACACAGCTTTACTCAGCTTAACCTAATGTGGGACAGAAGGAGGCAAAAATTTACTTCCAGGAGGGAAAAAATCCATCACCAACAAATACTCTTTCTCTGACCTACCTACATAGCTGGAGACTGTGCTAAAGTGGCCATAGTGGCATAAGTACAGTGGCAAAGCTGCTTCTGGAGCAGAAATACTTTTAGAGACACTTTTAGAGAAGCAGCAGTAAATAAACATGATGCACAAGATCAAGAATCATTTCACATTGAGCATTTTTTAGTAGAAGGAAACAGAGGAAGTATGGCTGCAAAAGATTTTGAGCAGTCACCTAGTCCGTGCTGGAGACCAAGCATCAACCATTCCTGGTAAGTGGTAACTGTTTGTCTACCTTTTTCTTAAAAACATCCGGTGACAGAGATTCTGGCTGAAATACTGTGCTTATACAGTGCTGCTTACCCACTTCTTCAGTGATCACTTATTTTCCTTAAAACTCTTAAAAGTCTTTTTTCCATAGAGAAGGAAACAGATGCCTATACCTAAAGGCTTTACAAACAGTACAAGGACAGATACTTATGCTAAAATAGCATATGTGATAGCAGTACAGAAGGACATATGCAGTCTAGGAATAATCCACCCAGCTTTCACCAGCCAAAACACAGCTTCATCCACTTCTGCACTCTTTGCAGAGCACATAAAGAAACAAATCAGCACCTTGCATAAGGATGACACTCCTCCCTCTGCCTCCTTCCCAAAAAGGTTCAAGAGATCAAAGGATCAACTTATGACAGAAAGAAAAGAAATAATAAGAGCAAAACCCTGGGCAAATGGAGTTCCTTCAAAGCACAGGAGAAGAGGAGAAACCTTGATGCAGAGAGCATGTGGCTGTAGAGAATGGGTGTTCTCAGTACAGGGAAGGGGAGCTGGGAAACACACACAATCCCAACATTAGATAGCAAAAATGCAGAAGACCACTGGGTTACATAAAGCATTGTCTCAGAAAGCCTTTAGCAGGGAAAGAGGGAAGACTCCCAAAAACCGTTGGTCAGAAGAAACATGGGGGGTGGGTATATTATGGAGTGGGAGATGGCATAACCATACACTACAGACATGGTGTAAATCTGAGGAGAAAAAAGTTACAGAGAGCTCCTAATGTTGAGGTAGCAGACAAACAGAGATACTGGTTCCTTCCTGAAACCCTGGGATATGCAGCCTGCAAAAGCTGCTAAGAGTGCAGCTCCTAAATACATGTCAAGTTACAGAAAGGCATTCTGACCATTAACAGCGAAGCGAGGGCATTTAAAACAGCTTGAAGAGTGATGAGGAATAATATTTATCTCTGAAAATATTAGCACATAGTAAGGAAAAGGGAACATTTTTATTATCTACTCATCTTTCTGCATCACATTTTTCAAGAGGAAAAAAATGTACCCATAGCGTCATTGTTATTAAAAACCTTGGCTAGAATAAGAGGCAAGAATCTTATTTTCTTCTGCTTTTCCTTTGACACTTCACAAAGCTCTCTTACTATAAAGTTAAGTATACATGAATGGCTGCCATGGCAAAAGCAATAAGCACAGCTCATGACTTTGGCTTGTTGTTGTAAAGCAGTGGCATACAATATTTTAATATTAAAAATATTAAAATGTTGTTTTCATGCCATTTTAATGTTAATGTTTATTTGAAAAATTTGAACAAGCTAGGTATTAAAAAAAGGCTGTACCACTGAACAGCTCTTACGCTATCATTAAGTCATTTAAAATTTCACACCCCTGGCACAGTTTCACTAGAACTCTAGAAACTGTCCTTAGCTGGTTCTGCTGCTGGGGGGGGGTGGGGGAAGCTCCAAGTCTATTTAGGCAGAAGACATCGAGCAGAACATTAATGGGCACAAGCACCTACGGCAGCTATCTATGCTGCAGCCATCTGAAAAAGAACAAGAGGCTGGTGAAGAGGGAAGAAAAAACCCCTAGAGATCCCAAGCTGCTTATCAATAAGGTCAAAGCCCATCATGTAAATCAAGAGGGTGGCTTAGGTGTATCATCTAACTGCCCATCTATCAACTAGCTCTTACAAAAAAGGGAAGTCCTCCCTTCCTCCTCTTTTCCCCACTTGTTCTCATGATCCTGTCTGATGCTTCTCCTTTAGCTGGCTAAGCTAATTCACTCTGGGGTTATAGGAACATCACTGACAGCAGAAAGGACCAAGGCATGTGTCCGAAGCTGAGCAACGCCACCCCTTCTTTTTAGATAAATTAAATTGGCTAAGATGTGCCACTAAATCACACTCAGGACATTAGTTTTAGGTTTTTGTTGTTGTTGTTTTGGGTTTTTTGTTTGTGGTTTTTGTTTTGTTTTGGTTTTTTACTTACTGTTATCATAACATCATAAAATCATACTTATGCAGCTATGACAGTGTAACCATGTCATTCACCAGCATTTGAGATCAACAAAACCTTATGTATTGCCACATTCTTATACAAGCTTGGACACATTATGTTTTGTCTTCACTATCTCACATTCATTTTTCAATATACAGCTTAAGTGGTATTGTCTTTTGAGATAGTTACTGTAAAAACCCAAACATTAATACTTACAGTTCCAGGCCTTGTGAAGTCAATACTATGTGCTACACTTTGTCTCATCTGGTTGCTAAACAAGCGAACACAAACACTTTGAAGATACTCTGGCGTGATCTAAAAATTACAAAACATAAAGAGAGAACAGGATTATATAAAACTTACACTTTCTACCAAACAAGTATTTTTATACTAAAGGTTCTTTTGGTTTTTTAAGAGGGCAAGAAATCACACACCTGAGACTCATTGATGCAAGCACAAGGTTTACACTGCAACTACACTTCTGTTCAGAAATTAAGAAAATAGTAAGCTCTCTCCATCTGGGAACAGTTATGCTATTCTCAAGACTAAGGCCAAACACCTTCAGAGAGTCTAGAAGTAAAACAGCATTTGTCACACCTGTGTTTGCATACAGATTTTCCTCAATCAAAAGGTAAGTAAATTGTCCAATGGTAAGTATGAAGCAGTTTCGTGCTTTAGACTTTGACAATTATATGCTGATGTGTTGTCTAGCTAAAGAACAGAATTTACACAGCGGTCTTGTATAGCAAAGAGAATAAATACCAATTACACAGTACAGCACTTTGTGTTTCAATGCAAAACATCTCAGCAGGTTTAGGTTTTGTTTTGGGAAATCTATACCACAATAAACTACTTAATTTCAGAAAAGTTATTAGCTTCCCCAAACAGAGCTGAGAGGACTGAGATTATAGAAATGTGAATGGGGACACTTCTGATATACTCAGACCTACAGCGAGACAACAAAACCCCTTCAAATTCAGAATGTTCTAACTTCAACACGATTTTATTCACTACCCAACTCCACTTTGGATTCAGAAATGACAGAAACCAAGATTCATAACAGAAGAGCACCCTCAGCTGGACACACTTGGGAAGGATCAAATGACTGCCCAGCACAAGGCTCACAAAGGAAATTAATCAAGTATTGGCAAGAAAAGACAACCAGTGCCTGGTTGCTCCACCACAGAAGGTAAGAGGAGCACTTGGAGAGCACTGAGTGTGAAATGGTAGGCAGCAAATGAACGACTATGCATTTCCTACTGATATCGAAGCTCCTGTCAGCAGATACCTTTCCCAATCTGCTATAAAGCAAAATCCATACCTACAGGCAAATTCTCCCTGCAGTAACTATGTGAGCAGACAGTGGTCCCAGATGCAGAGTAACAAACTACAAGATGTTCTCGCTAGTGACAGGAGGAAGGTACATACTGACTTTTCAGCAGGCAGCACAGGAACTCCTAAGTCATTCTCTCTGCTAACAATTCACAACTCCTTTAAAAGCATCTACAGGCCACCAACATCTGCCGTAAGACTAATCCTCAGGTTATACAGAAGATGTCATACAGAGGCATGCTCACAGAGAAGACAGCACAAAAGATGAAACATAAAATCATCTTTTTATAAAAAATACCCATAAGTTGTACCTTCTCCAGCCACATACACGCGGCCCATTTCACACAGTGAATAACCTATTTGCTCCTACTCCACTTCCCTTTACTAACTGAATTAACAAGTTCAGCTTAGCAGAACAGAGAGCAAAGCTTTTCCTCACAAAACTTTGGATGAGAAGATTTTTTCCACCACATTGTGACTTAAAACAGACCTGGCAGCAGTTTTAAATATACAACCACCTCTGATGGGCTAGATTGCAGTCAGTAATCACAGAAATGCCCTTGAGTCACTGCTGAATACCAAAGCTCAAAAGTGGACTCTCATAAGAGTTCTGAGATGTCTTGTGAGATGGTGATAATTTCTTCAAGATCTCCAAGCCAGCAGAATTCAATCCATCTTCTGCACTACTTTTATCACAGTACACAGGGGCAATGGAAGACTTTCTCATCCAAAGTACCATGTTTCATTAGTAAAGAGACAGAATACTTACAGAAATGCTCATAACTACAAAGTTTAACTCACTTTTTAGTGGCACCCTCTCTCCATTTCCTGGGGGGTGAGGAAGCAAGTACACATCTGAGTCATTTCTTACCATCTTGCCATTGACTGTGGCCTCCAAGGAATCCACCAGCTCTGCAGTGACTCCAATGAGATTGTGGTAGTCCACCTGCATTTTGTTAAATCGTTTCAGGTAGGTCATGGTCCTGTGCTCAGATTCCACTAACTGTTGATGAAGATGTTGCAACATTTCTGTCAAGAGAATAATAAAAAAGAAATAACATCACCTTTTCAACTGAAAGGACAAAAGAACCCACAAGCACTTTTACTGCTCTGAAGGGACAACTTCAGCTGCTGCTGTGGAATTACTTTTAACCAAGGGGTGGAATTTCACTGCAAGGATAATTCCACACTACTAGTGTGATTTCATTTCATTGCAACAGCTACAAGTATTTATTTTGCCTTAATTGCCCAAAGAAACAATTGCTTCATAGTTATAGCAGCAATACAACTATTAGACAGTAAACATCACTGAATAAATTTGTGAAGAGGATAGGGTTTTAAAGGTCTGTTAATACAAGAAGTTCCATGCTATCAGAGACAAAACAAAGCTGTGGGCATCAAATCAGAAGAATATGTGACAAAACGCAGCTCACACTTGGTTAACTGAACTTGCTATCTGCAGATGAGGTTCATGCACTATCTTCTACATTCACTGAAGTAGCAGTAGGTAAAACACATTATCACACCAAGCAACTAGAAAGGTCAAGCAGACACTTCAAAGATAAAACAATAAAACAGGAGAATGACAGTACCCAAAGATTCATGCCAGTGTTTGCTAGATCACACTGTGAGGCTGGGTGTTTTCTCCAGGTAATTTACAGAAATAGACCACTGATGGTCTACAGTTATGTAGTGCTTTGCTTATTGTAAAGTAAATACTAAGTCTTCTACCTTTTAAGGAAAATGGCACAACTCAGAGCAAAAAAAAAAAACCAAACAACTTTCAAGTCATCCAGTTTCTATCTGTTATTAAATATTCACTGAATTCTCCAAAGTTGCAGGGAATTCTCTACCCCTGCACAAAATTTTTCAGGTGATTCCATCATTTACTGGTTAATGGTTAGCTATATTAGTTACTTTTAGTACCTTCAGTTTCTGAAAATAACTCAGATTTTTCTTTTATTTCTGTCTAAACAATTAAAAAAAGAGTTACATTTCTGATACATTTTGTTTCTTCAGGTACAATTACTTTAAAGATGAAAGAAGCAAACTAAGTATCAAAATCTGTAACCTCCATCCCAGTCTCAGACCTAGCCAAACTAGTGCTCTACATGGAAGACAGGCACGGAATCTGGAGCTGCGTAGCACAGTCCACATCTTCATGGCTGGACAAAACAATGAACGGATGCAAAATAAGTCTATTGTTACTGCTGATGTTTATGTATTTCACTAGATCATTATGTTTTAAATTAGTTTGCTGAGAAGCCAGTTTTGCTCTAGTGTTGTGAAAATGGCATCGTGCCCATTTGCAGACTGAAAATTTACCATAGGACTTTCTGATAAACAATGGGCAGGAATCAGCTTGACTGCAGGGCTTCAGACAGAAGTAGGATTCATTTTCACAGATTTTAAAAAATTTTGGCTTAGAGTAGACCATTTCAAATACCCCAGTATGACACAGTTTAGGTCCAAACAGACCCAGAGGGAAAAAAACCCAAAGTAGCTAAGATCCAAAATAGGAAACTAGAAAAATTAGTTCCTATTTCTGGCTTTGAACAGACTGCACACAATCTTTGAGGAAACCATTATCCTTTTTCATTATTCACTGTCTCCATAAAGATGTACATCATATGTTCATGTAAGATAGAAACATTGGGAAACATAACTGATATAAACAGAAATTTTTGGGACCCTTGTCTGGAGAATCCTAAGCAGTTCAGAGTTTCACTAAACAGTTAATGCTTTGTGTTTAAAAAAAAAGTAATCTCAGCATATAATACCTGGCAGATATGATAAACAAGCTCTGGAGAATTTAGGTGTAGTTATTTAAAAACTGTCCCTTGCACTTGCTTCCCTGCTCTCTTAACTCAGGCACAAACTTCTGCTGTCCCATGGCAGCTGGCACAGAGGTGGTAATCTTAAGCAGATGGACGAATGGGGAGTGGAAGCGCTGTATTAGCACCATGGCTTATCTGGTAGAGTCTTCACAAGTTGCCTTCTACAATTGTAAGCTAGTTATTTCACAGGTAGTGATGTATACTAATCATGCACAAATATCTGCTAAACAACTTCCGACAAACTGCTTCAAAAAGCAATAAACACATGAATATAAGAGAGGCAAAACTAACAGAAAAATACTATTCAGGTAGAACCATTCATAAAGCTTCCATTACAAATGAAAAAGGTCCAACTCATTAGATAGCTCTATGAATTCAGAAGTTGGAAATCACTTTAAAAGCTTATGGGTTTGGGGGTTTCTGAAAGAGCCTGCTTTCATCTCATTTACAAGAAAAGTTTATACTTTCATAAAATTTAGCAAAACTATCTCTAAAAGCCCCGATTAAAAAGAAAGTGTGCCTTAATAGACTTTAGCTATAAACTTCAGCTATAAATTGTCTTAAAATACAGCATGGAATATAGAGAAGGTACATTTTCTTAATTCTAATCTGTATTTTCTGAAAATGTATGAGTTAAGGAAAAAAAAAAAAAAAAAGACAGTCGCTTTATTCTCTCAGCCTCCTCCCTTCTAAGAATGGTTGCTTTCTGAGAATCATTAATGAATCACAGCACTGTGCCCCTGCAGGATTTGTGACTGACAGCTGATATCAAACTGCAAATCAAGCCACCCTTATAATATTTTTGTTATACTTTCTAGGAGGGAGCAAAAACTGGTGTGAAATAACAACAGAAGCTGAGACAAGCCACAGATCCTGTTCAAATCCAGCACAAAAAGAAAAAACCAACAAAGAACACTAGGTCAGCTCCCAGTAACATTAAGTAATCTTTCTCAGAGTGCCAAACTTTTTACAGTTCTTTAAGCTGTTAAAATCATCTCAACTGCATGCAGTATTCATCAACTTAAAAATCAGAGGAGTTAAGATAGCTTCCAAAGACAACCCAAACTATTTTCCCTTGATAATAATTCAACTTTGATTTTATTTTTATTCCACAGCCATCACTGCTAAACTGCTACCACAGCTTTAATATGAGACAGCTCCAAAACAAGAATATTTTTCTAAACTGATAAAGATTCTGAGAGCAACCATTACACAAAACTAGCCACCTTTCAACACTTCATTCCTTTGCCTAGATGAGCAAATTGGAATACATTTTTATTTAACTGTGATACAACACATTTGATTCAGAAATTTCCAGCGGATGTATCTAGAGCATGACTTTCACTCAGAGGAAAGTTGGAAGCACCAAGTCATGAAATCTAAACCTCATTATTTCCTTGTTTTTCATAGCTCAGTGGGGAAAATTTCCAGTGATGAAAGTATGTCTTCCAACTAAAGTCAGCAGGAAAAACTACATAACCAAAACTCAATGCAGCATGAATGCTAGTCTTGGCAACTAAGAGTCAGGGTCCAATTTACCCCTTGCCTGTAAAATCCTGGGATTATCAATTACAAACACTGGTCTTAACTAAGAAAAGAGAGTCAAGAAAGGAATCAGAGTCTTGACAAATCTTGCCTTTTTTCTATCACTAGCTTCTCACATGTAAGTAATTTTACAAAAAAACTGGAAAAATATTTCATTAAAGTTCCTCTTACAAAGAGGGCAGGAAGCTGACCCAAGTACAGACAGCTGTTGGAAGAGCTGGTCCTGTGCTGCCCCATTCCCCCCTTGCATTCCTGCCATTTCCTCATAACCAATAACAGTGTGATGCAGACAGATCAGGAGCTACCAGTCCAGGTGAAAATTTAGTTGCTTGTTTAAAGTGTTGTATCATTGCCATCTGAGTCAGAATAGGGGAGAAGGAAAGAGTCTTTTAGAGGCCGTCCACATTTAAGTCACCTTGCAGCAGTAATCAAACTGCACCCGTAATAGGAAGAAGAGAATAACACAACACATTTGGGTTCTCTCTTTCCCTCTCCCAGACACAACTTCCAATACTGACAAACACCTTCTACATATGATAAGCTTATGGGGAAAAAAGCTCTGGACCTAATACCTACCAGAACCATTATTCATCTGTGGAGGAAAAGAGGGGAAAACAAAGGACAGAGGACTAACCTCCTGGTTTAGGAAGATACAGCATAAAGTAAAGCCTGATCTTCAGAAGATGCTGGCATTAAGCACCACCTGAACTACTGCATGTTTCTACCAGTATTCTTGCCTGCTCTCTCATGTACGTAATTGACAAGCTTTTGTAACATTTTGACTCCAGTTCCTATGATCAGCCAAGGCATTACACATATGCACATAATTCCACAACAAGCTTTTCTCTCTAAGTGAGAGATTGGTCATTATTCTTCATGACGACTTACCTACACCTCAAACATGCTTCCTGAACTTGTATTTGCTCCCTCTGTCTCTCTAATCTCAGCCACACTCATACTTTGCTAGAAGCACTGACTCTGGCCAGATCGAGTTCCTGCATACAATGCAACAGAGCTCTCAGCAGAGCAGTTGCAGGTGCCAAGAGCTGCTGACAGACACCAGGGCTCCTTAGGTGACACTGAAACATTGCTCTGAGAAGAGGCAGTATTTGCTTTGTCTCCTTCTTGCTTGCCTCATTTCCATAAAAATTACTATCCATATTCTAAACTGACATCTTTCCACATTAATAGCCATTCAGACTACAGCAAATCTTGACAGACAGGTAGGTCACACTTCAGCTTCTCTTGTGTGGCAGCCTGACACACTTCCTCCACTCTTCCCTTTCCTGAAAGGGTGGAGGAGAGGCTGTGAACTCATCCACTGATTTGTAATAAAACAGTGAAGGGGACAGTAGCTCAACACACTTCCAAACGCTTCATTCCCTCCGTTCCTGTTAGCACAGAGGACACAGAGAAGGTTTGAAGCTATCTGTGCAAGATGCCACGCATTCTGCAATTCTCTTTCCAGCCAAACCGAAAACATACTAGAGAGCTCTAAGTTAAGCACAACTGCTACAGAGATCGCTTTGGAACTCAAACAGGTATTAAAGTTCTTTTAGCAAATGGGTAAAAAAGCCAGACTGTAGCAGGTTAATCAAGAAAGGTAAACACACTAAACTCTCCAGGACAGCCTCAAGAGCATATGTACCACCCCACCCAAGCTTGAAGTGCTTCAGTATGTCAGACTAATGACTGGTAACTATTTACAAAAGCCTGTTTTTAGGACTCTTTGCCATACTGCTCTTCATTTACATGTTGCCTATTAACTTTCTTTGCATTTCTCCTTCACTGATAAAGTAAACACCCTCCAACAGCAAGTATGTACTGTGGATCCCATGTGATTTGGACAGCAAACGGCAGAAATAACCTCCCAGATCCAAAACTTTCATACAAGACAGGCCTCAAGTAACCTTTATGAAAAATCCAAACCAACTCAGGCTCCAAGGCACGTAACAGATCTACAAATTAAAGCTGGCCTGCATGAATTCAATACCGTGACAGTCCCTGTACTTGTATAAAGCACAGAACCTGTCCAAATAAAAAATAGTTAGACCCAAAATAATTCAGGTTAGTTATCATGTAGTTATTTCTTTTTAATCAGAGTATGGAATTATTGCCTTCAGGAAAGTCTGCCTCAAGGAAAAAGAGTAACTTCTGGAAAATAAAAATCCACAAAGATCTTTCCATTATTCAGTGAAAGTCTAATGCAACACAAAGCACAAAATAAGAAAGAAAATATCTGGAACTCACAGTGGGAGATGAGCCTAACTTTCTCCTTAATTCGATCTACAAATAGTAAATCCTCAGTGTAAAATTACAGATTAAAATAGAATCATAGAATCATTAAGGTTGGAAAAGACCTTGAGGATCATCAAGTCCAACCACCAACCCAACACCCCCATGCCTCCTAAACCATGTCCTGAAGTGCCACGTCTACATGGTTTTTGAACACCTCCAGGGATGGTGACTCCACCACCTCTCTGGGCAGCCTGTTCCAATGCCTGGCCACTTTTTCAGTAAAGAAATTTTTCCTAACAGCCAATCTAAACCTCCCCTGACACAACTTGAGGCCATTTCCTCTCATCCTATTGCTAGTAACTTGGGAGAAGAGACCAACACCTTCCTCACTACAACCTCCTTTCAGGTAGTTGTAGAGAGCGATAAGGTCTCCCCTCAGCCTCCTCCAGGCTAAACACCCCCAGCTCCCTCAGCCGCTCCTCATAAGACTTGTTCTCCAGACCTTTCACCAGGTTCATTTCCTTTCTGTGGACATGCTCCTGCACCTCTGTGTTCTTCCTGTGCTGAGGGGCCCGAAACTGAATACAGTGCTCGAGATAGGGCCTCACCACTCAAGAGGAAACATAATTTTAGGAACCCAGCTGGGCTCATATAAATCCCTACCAATAAAGTGAAAACAGATAGTCAAGTGAAAAAAATTAATACAAGGGAGCTTGGAACCTAAGTTCTATTTATTGAACTGATTTAAAAAAGGCACATATTTCAAGTACCATCAGCACCTAACAGGATTCAGTGCTGAAATGACTATTTTTTTTAAAGGACCCCAATTCACTTACACACTGAAGTGTGTATGAACAACTTACCTAAAAATGCAACACATCAGAGAATCATACTTATTAATGCATTCTTATTCAGGAGATACAAATATGTACTATTTTAGGAGTCTAAACAGCATGACTGAATTGGAACAAAAACCTTTCCTAAGATCATCAGTCATCAGAATAACTGAATGAGATTTGACATCTGGAGCACGCAGATAGGCATAAGCAGGTATGGGAAAGGAATCTGAGGAAACTTACTTTAATCGTAATTGAAACTGGAGAGCTGGTATGCACTTTGTACAGAGTTCTCCACTTGTTTTTACCATATTTAGGTATGCTAAGGCACATGGAGGACTGGGAGGAGATCCAAGGCAGCCAGCATGGCTTCACCAAGGGCAAGTCCTGCCATCTATGATGGAGTTATTATATCAGGGGACAAGGGAAGAGCTATGGGTGTCATTTATCTAGACTTCTGTAAGGTCTTTGACATGTTCTCCCATAGTATCCTTCTCTCTAAACTGGAGAGATATGGATTTGATGGGTGGACTGTTCAGTGGATAAGGAACTGGGTGGATGGCTGCATCCAGAGGGTCGTGGTCAATGGCTCAACATCCAGACAGAGACCAGTGACAAGTGGTGTCCCTCAGGGGTCTGTACTGGAACCAGTACTATTTAGTATCTTCATCAGTCACAGACAGTAGGATCAAGTGCACCCTCAGCAAGTTTGCAGATGACACCAAGCTGAGCAGTGCAGTTGAAATGCCAGGAGGACGGGATGTTATCCAGAGAGACCTGGACAAGCTGGAGAGGTGGACCTGTGAGAACCTCATGAGGTTCAACAAGGCCAAGAGCAAGGGCCTGCACCTGGATCAGGGAAACCACTGGTATCAATACAGGCTGGGGGATGAAGAGAATGAGAGCAGCCCTGCAGAGAAGGACTTGGGGGTACTGGTGAACGGAAAGCTGGGCATGAGCCAACAATGTGCACTCACAGCCCAGAAGGCCAACCATATCCTGGGCTGCATCAAAAGCAGCATGGCAGCAGTGTGAGGGAGGGGATTCTGCCCCTCTGCTCTGGTGAGACCCCACATGCAGCGCTGCATCCAGCTCTGGAGCCCTCAGCACAGGAAGGACATGGACCTGTTGGAGCGGGTCCAGAGGAGGCCACAAAAATACTCCAAGGGATGGAGCACCTCTCCTATGAAGAAAGGCTGAGTGAGTTAGGGTTGTTCAGCCTGGAGAAGACAAGGCTGCAGGGAGACCTTGTTGCACCTTCCAGTACTTAAAGGGAGACTATAGGAAAGATGGAGCAACCTCTTTGGCAAGGCCTGCTGTGACAGGACAAAGGGTAATGGTTTTAAACTAAAGGAGGGTAGATTTAAACTGCATATAAGGAAAAAACTTCATTATGAGGGTGGTGAAACACTGGAACAGGTTCCCCAGAGAGGTGGTAAATGCCCCATCCCTGGAAACTTTCCGGGACAGGTTGGACAGGGCTCTAGGCAACATGATCTAGTTGAAGATGTCCCTGCTCACTGCAGGGGTTGGACTAGATGACCTCTAAAGGTCCTTTCTGACCTAAACCATTCTATGATATTTCAGGACAGAACAGAATTAAAATACAAATACTACTACTAGGCCCCCTCCCATTTCTAGTACACGCCTATGCTCAACCCTACTGACCTCAAGCAGTATAGCAATAACTACCAAGACAGGGGTCTGGATTTCAGAGGACTTTTGCCATACATCACTAGTTTGCCCATCATTCCAGGCATACTTTCCTCTACTAGTATAGCCCCTAATAATCTTACAGAATATCCTCACCACATCTCAGCATTTACCTTTGTTGCACTGTCCATTCTCCTTCTGTTTACGAGTAAAAGCAGTTCAGGAAAATGTGTGTGTCCATGTCCTTTCAGTACGTGATTTTTCCAGAGACACAGAATGAGAAATACAACTGGCTCGCGAACTCAACCAAGCCAAACATTCCTACTGTCCCAGGCAACAGCCAATGCCTAATGCTTCACAGGAGACCAAGAATAAATGAATCAATAATAAATACTAGATAGTACTAAATACTAAATAAATAAATCCTAAATAAACATTATAATATGTATTATATATTAATAATATTAATAAAACTATTATTTAAAAATTAAAATATCTTATAAGTGCACAATGTACAATGTTGCATGGAGACTTTTTGCTGACCTTTAAAGATAATAGATCCAGCCCTGAAGTATAAGATATGGTAACTCTAGTCTGAATGTATCAACACCAAAATCAAAAGTCAAACCACTGATTTTACATAAAATATATGCAAGTGTTTTAGGGCAAGTGATGTTTTATACCCAGGAAATACTCAGGGCTCAATTAGGATCCAGTCCATTACTCCACAAAGAGGAATAAGCAGAGAGAAAAATTTCTTCAAATGCTCTGTCAGACTGCCACACAAACATCTGTAACATGGGAGTGAAAGCAGTGTTTTGATCACTGCTCCCCATCCTGGCAAACAGGCAGGAATGGAACAGAAGGAATGTAATTTTCAGCCCATCATCCAATACCACCTTGGCAGGATGCTGCTTTAGAATAAAGTAAGATATAGCATGAAAAGGACTTTTAACTTTTTTTTTTAAAAAAAGAAGCCAGAAACAAAGGCTCCAGTTTAGTTCTCTCTACCTTGCCCTTAACTGTACCGACCAAAAATGAAGATAATTTGTCATATAGCTAGTTAGTTTGCAAATTAGGCCTGACAAAACAGCTTAAACAAAATTGTTAGAAAAACAATACGGTCTGAAGCACAAGCCATTTAGTAAAACAATAATTTCTGGAATGTTTAAAAGCCCTGGAAAACTTTCAGCTAGTGCCCAAAATGGTTAATTGAAAAGATTAAAAGCTTTACAAACGTTAAGAAAGAAGTCAGGTCAGGTTGGTGCCTTGAGGTATCCTGTACTTCATACATGGAAGCAAAGAATGGTCATATGATAAATACGCAGGTTCATATGCATCTATACATTGTCTTTACATCACTTTTTTCAAAAGGTTTTTTGGAATGTGGACTATAAACAACGCCTCCTATCACAAAAACACTGAACAGCAATGTTACTGCAATTTTGCAATAAATCTTAGCAGCACACTCTTCCAACAAATTATACTGCTTTTTATAGTAATTCTGATTTCTTCAGTGTTTTCTCAAAAGGATACAAATAACGTGAGAAGCCGGGGAGTCTGTCTGGCTTTGAGAGTCAGAGACAGGAACTTTTCCAATCTTGTCCTTAAATCCAATGTCCAAGAATCCTTGAAAAGAAAAGCATATGATGACAGTTGTTCACCAAATATGTACGCTCCGCTGAAAGTACTGTTTGGATCACAGCAACCTCCCACTAGTAAACAAGGCAGCCAGCATTGTGTTGAAAACATTTTCCCTTCACTGTCACTGAAGAGAATGTGCTTGCTAGGTACCCATAAAAGTGTACAGAATTTAGAAGAAAGTTCAGTATTATTCCAGAATTCCAAGAGTTCTAAAACCACGATGTAGTTTTATTTCAAGTGTAAAACTATTATATAGCGTTGGTCCCTTGTATGTGCATGAAACAACTGCCCTTAAATTAGAAGTACCTTTAAAATATAAGCAACTTGAGAAAAAAGAAAAAGATTAATATTAATTTTAGATTTATTAAATAGAGTATGAAATTAATAGTTTTCCATTGCTGTTTTCCAAAAGTAATCACTGTAGTCACCTTTCATTCCTAACAAGATCTGAGAATTATAAATTATGTCAATAACCATTGCAAGCATCATGACGTGAAATCAGTGATCAGGGTACAACATTTCTAAAATGAGTTGTTTTTTTCCAAATCCTTATGTATGAAAAATAGACCAACATATCAGCCACTAACTGAAATGCTGCCTTCTGCCTAACACAGTGTCTCATAAGCACAAGAAAATAATAGTTAAGGAAAAAAGCCAAACTACACCTAAGAATTCAGTGAATACTAATTTCTTCTATTTCAAACATTGAGTTAAGCTGGTTTCTGCTTGTTGAAAAGCTAGCCAATGGATGAAAAAATCAGTATCATCCAACAAGTAGCAGGAGCTTCCTAAATTTACTGCTGTATACGTATACATTGCAAGCTGTTCTCACACCTCAGATTTGCTCATATTTCACCATGCTGGAAAGAGTACAGAATTTACTTGCTGCATTTACCAATTCAGCATCCAGAGAGTGCTGCAACACAGTATGCTGTATATTACCAAAGGAATCATGTCTCCTGCAGAGAGTAGTGTATATTATTTTTCAAGATGTATTACACAAACACACAGGAAGTCCAGCTATATAAAGCATCAGACGCCTGAGAAAAAAAATGCCGTAAGAACACTGCTTAGTAGACTAGTGACTCACTGCACTGCTGTTCTTTCTCAAATATAAAACAATCCGTTTCAACACTAACATGGAATGAGCTGTACAATTCCCAGAAGAAAATATGAGTGACTGCAGACTAAGAGCTTGGGCACTGGGTTACTATGAATAAACCTGAGGATCTTGTCTTAGATAAGGCATTAAAAAAAAGCTGCTAAGTACAATTAAAAAAGACTAGTCATACACCATCTCTGAGGCCAAACAGTACATCCCGTTATTTATAGCTAGTCCCAAAGGAAAAGGGCAGTATATGCCTTTTTTTGGAGCTCCTTGTCATCTGGTACATCCAAAGTCAGCCCTAGGGCAAGTATCACTTAAGCTTTGATTTGATATCAAAGTATGGCAGCAATGCAGGCTGAAGATATCTCCTCCCACCACAATAACTGCCCACGGCACCTTAGATAAGCCAAACTGTCCATGTGGTAGGATGGTGAAGCATTTCAAGCATATAACCCTGCAAAATATTATACATATTTTACAAATTTGTGTATGCATGCATGTGGGAGCTGCATACATACACACGTTCACAGGCAGTAAAGCAGATCAGTTCCTTGATTCAGACCAAGTGCAACCACATCACCAGCCATTTCCAGCATAACCAGGAAGTTAATGTGCAGTTTTGCACCACATGGACAAGCCATCAGCACCATCAGGTGGAGTGGTAGCTGTACCCTCCCCACAGGAATTGCCACCAATACTTTGGAACATCAAATCACGGCTCTGACCATCATTTCCTAACCATCTGCCTGCATGGTGCCCAGAAAGCAGTCAGCGTCAGGGTGTTCTATTGCCCCTTCATCAATAGAATAACTGTAGATCATCATCGCATTGAAACTACACCTGCAAAGGAGATCTATTTTGGAGTTCAAGCACACTAACTTTTACACTCTTTTCTCACCTTGCACATGCAAGCCTAAGAACTGAACTCTGAAACAGCCATTCAAAGGCAAAGGCTAAAACATATTTAACAACAACAAAAAAAAAACCCAGGAAAAATGCCTGTGGCAAGAGTTACCAAACTATTCTGCACAGATATGCTCTTCCACCATTTTTCTTTTTGTGGTGGAAAAGAACCTTGGAACACAACAACAGTACTGTATAGCGATTCTCAGAAGAATGCATATTTCAGGGTTGTTAGGAAATGAAGAAGCAGCAGCAATTCTTATTTATGGACACAAAGCTGGCATACCATTTAGGACTCAATGCAATAAAAATATTTAAGATGGTACTCTGTTACTGATAGCACTCTCACAACCCTTCCCCCACGAAATGTATGTTCTCTTATGATTGTACAGTTTCTGGTGAAGGAAACAATAAAAGCAATTACCAAACTAAACATCATTCAATATCTATCACCCCATGAGAAAAATAATCATAAATACCATCTCTTCAAAATAGATACTTACCTGGAAAAGTTCTTTAAATGAAGGATGTACCGTGGGGTTTGGAACAAAAGGCAAAGCATAGAAGGGAAGAAACTCTGTAGCCTGGCTCAGTGCAGCTCCTTTTGTTTCCAGGTATACTTTAAAATGAGAAATCCTTTCCTCAAGTTCAGCTTTGTCCTAGGAAATAAAGCAGTATATTTATTTAGAAAACTACCACTCTGAATGCACTGTAAAGCTGGCAAATATAAGCAGAGACCTAAACATATTAATACCAAGTTTGAAATACCAGAATATTTGTTATCTAAAAAGCAACATTTACTGAGCCAGAGAGCATTATATCTTGTTTTCACCACTCAAAAAAGAAAACTTAAACCAATATTTTTATTTGTGTCACCCAGGTTCAAGAAAAGAAGAGAGGGACCATTGCTTTTTGAATGTAAATTATTCCTGCCCACTTCAGGCCAGATTTCTAGAGCTGAGTGCCATCTCCATGCTCAGGCCAGAGAAGAAACATCTATTTTAGACATGTTTTATTTCAGTGGTAAGGGGAGAGCTGTAAAATCCAGACACACAGCACCAGGAAGGGGACCTGGTACATGGAAGAGACCAAAAGCTCCTTAGAGGCTAGAAAACACTGAAGGCATCCAAACATTACTGTAGCAGCTGACAGGTGTAAGGCAAGATCTATTAAGCCCTGGCTGATCTGGCTGACTCCAGGCTACTTAAATGTCTCTTCATCAAAAAAGTCCCATGGAACAGAGATTTTATTTTATGAAAGCTTGGAATTATGGTTTTCTATATGATATACTGAGCTCATCAAGATTCAGCTTCCCCATTATCAGTAATGTTTATATTTTAACACATAGCTTCAGTCCAGACTTGAAGCAAAGTAAGTGTTTTAAGAATCTCCTATGGACTACACTTACAGGTGTGAAAGTATCAGCATGCTGGTATTTTCCAAGTTAAAATACTTCAGCAGCTCCAAGATAAGGACAACTCCAAATTCCATCTCTGTACTTCACAACACAAGGGATCTGGTTCAACTGAAATGCAAACCACAGCCCAAAAACTGGATACATATTCTAGGAATACTTCTTACTAAACATTCCATTCTCATCAAATGAATTAAATAAATGACCAATAAATGAAGTAAAACAAACAAAAGCAATTTGAAGTTTGAACTGTCAACTAAACTTACAGGCTGTCCCACAGAGTGTTTTAAGAGGTAGGTTGCAAAGTGGACATGAAGATAGAACTCCAGCTTCTGAGCAACCGGTTCATTGTCTCGGACCGAAGATGAAATACAGTCCTCCCAGAGTTGGAAGAAAACCTTCTGCTCACCATTTTCAAATGCTGTAAGCAGATCTTTCTGCAAAGAGGAAAAGCATTCAGTGAAAAACCAAACACAGAAGAGCTATAATCTTTTCAACAGTAGGTTAGTGAATTAACAATTCAAGTGCTATCTGAACACTTTGAATTAAAAGTTTTAAGCAAAATCACTCATCATTCAATGACCACCTAAATATTCTTTCTCCACCTATCATTAATATTTCTGAGAGCCTGAATCAACCATCAATACAAGAAGTAAAGCCCAAATTTTCAGGCATGTTGATCTGGGGACGCACCTTTACTATAAGGGAAAAATACACGCCTATGGTGTACGAAAATCAGTCTTATCAAAGTATGGCAAGCTAAAAACCTAAAACAGTGTGAACCAAAACTACTGCCTCAGGTTCAAAAGGACTGGAGCACTGGAAAAAAAAAAAATAACCAACACCCAAACTTGAAGGTTCCTGCACTGAAAGAAGACTGCTAGCAGACTGCTTCAAGTAATCAAGAATCTGTTCAGACAGTTGAGATAATTTACAGCGCTGTAACAGTCAGACAGTGGTTAGTGGCCTTTAACGGCTTCTAGTATTAGTTTAAGTAAGTGTAAATGATGCATTACCTGGACCGGCAAAGCTTTTGAATCTCTTGAGGAAACACCTGCCTGTTTAGGTAGTGGCTTCCCTTTTATTTTACATTCTTTTGTAAATACTTTCACTGTTTCTTCAAATCCAGCAAAATCCAAATACTGCAAAACAAAAACATACAGGAACAATATTTTTTTAGATTATTGATGCTTCAATGAGCAACCCATGAATGGCCAAAGTCCTTTAAAGCTTCTCTGTAGCGGGGTTCATAAATGCCAAAGTCTGCAGAGCAACAAACCAAGAACTGGTACCTCATGTGGTAGGGAAATACTCTCTCAGTTAAATTTCCTCCTGCATCCTAGAAAATAGTACTGACAACCAAGCACATCCTCTCTGAAAGAATGATGCCCCTCAATTTAGCCAGTAATTTCATTCAACCAAAGAAGAAAAAGAACTAAAATCTATTAATGCTATACTTTAGTAGAAGAAACAATTAAATAGCTTCCTTACAAATAATGTTCTCAGAGGTCAGAATTCTTAAGTGTGTCTCTCACGTCCACAGCAGTAGTCAGACAGCTTGAATTCTAAGCCAGGTCACTCATCTGAAGCTGTGCAAGCCAAATTAACAAACAACTAGTCAAGCGCTATTCTTCTGAGAGAGATAAACAGCCCTGCCTCTTCCTCTGACAATGTACAGTCTCTACATTACACGCAACTTTCCCCACCTTTCACCATCTCAGGAGCCTTAGTTACTGGTTGCTGAGGCAAAACATCACATTTCATTTTGCAAACTTGATCTGAATGCCCAACACTGCCACAGATAATAGGAATAATTTACTTTCTTCACTGTTAGCATAAACAATAGTATAGTAGCGAGGTTTAAGTACTTAAACCTCTTTTTAGATTTGTTTTCTGAGATCCACAAGAAGATTTAAGTTGTGTATGATTTTGCCATTTGGTAGACCCTTTAGGCAGGAAGTAACTGTCTAGGCTTTCAACAGACAGCCTGGTCAAAGCTGGGCACAGCGACAGCTGACTGATGCCCCTCATTGCCCCCCCGCAGCACTGGCATCTGTACAACCCTACAACAGGTTGGGTCACACAAACACACAAGGCAGGGGGGTTAGGTTGTTGGTTTGGTGTTCAGTTAGGGCCCTCAACTAGGCTACCAACACAGTTTTGATCAAAGGAATGAGGCAGTAACGAGCAGCAGAGAACACAGTTTGCGTTCTTGTTGCAAGTCATAAACATGCCTTTTAGCCAATTTGTCCAGAAGGCTGAAGCACAGACTACCAGAAAGGCACCCACCCTTGAAAGTTTGTCTCTCACTGTCCTTTTCACAAGACAGTTTCACACTTCAGAATATCTTCTTATTACCTCTTATGGGCAATGAGGGTAGAGGAGTGTCTAGCTTGAAAATCCTGCTTAGGCATTAAACCATGGAGGTCAGTGGCCTCAGGACTTCAGCCCAGGCTTTATCAGCTCTAGGGTGTTTACATGCCTCTGTGATTTTATATGCAGATGGAATGAAGCGGCAGCTAAGCAATGTTTTAAAGACCTCACCATTATCACAGGTTGGACCTGAGCCTCAAAGACGTCCATGGATCTAATCAACTTAACTGTTCCTTTAATGAAAGCCTCATTTGCAATGAGCAACAGATAATTCTAATTTGATTTGGTGTTTGACTGCTGGCATTTAATGGACATTGAGCCCTTTGAATCTACAGAGCATGACAGGAGTCAATATGATTTCAGAGCACAGCAAACACTTGGCCACTTAAATAACTCCAGAACTGAGACCACAGTTACAATGCCTGGCTCTGAATACAAGCATTAGGAAATTTTGCCTTACTCATTTCAACCAACAGAAAGAAAAGGAAGAAAAAAAAAAAAAGGGAGAAAACCAACCTCTCTCACTAGCCCGAGTAACTCGGCTTCATAAGCTAGAACGTCGCCCATCGCTAAGCGTTACTGCTGCGTCTCATCGTTGATAAACCTAGACAACTGCACAGAAGGGGGGCGTTAGCAGACAGCACAGCCATCCCGCGGCCCGGCCCGGCCCCGCCCCGTCGCGCACGGCCCGTTAGCCACCTCATCTCCCAACAAACCGCATGAGGAACATCCCCCCCGCACCATAAGGCGCCCCAAACAAGCTCCGAGATCGGTCCTCGCCGACCGGCACCGCCGCTCTGGCCGGGCCGCGGGGCGGTCGGGCCGCCTCCTCACGCCGCCTCCGCACGCTGCTGCCCTCCCTCGCTCCCGCCCGGTCCGGGGCGCTGCGGCCGCCCGCTCAGGGCCCAGAGCGGCCCTACCGGCTCCCGAGGCACCCGGAGAAGTGCGGCCTACCTACCCTGCGCCGCAGCCTCCTGTCGCCTTAGCAACCGCGGCCTCCCCCCGCGCCACGCCCCCTCCCGCTGCATGTGATCCCTCTCAGCCAATCCCAGGCCGGGAAGGACGCGTCACTTGAGGGGGGGGTCGGTGCGCCACCTTGCCAGCGCGCAGCGCCCCCTGGCGCGCGGGAGGTGAGCTGCAGGCGGGGCCCGTTCCCCCACGCTGACGTAACTCGAGGAGCGTTTGGAGGCAAGCTAATTTTTCAAAATAATCTACTGTCTTAGCATACGTTTTTGTACCCTCTTGCCATCCAGAGAAAGTCAGAAGTCTTCTACAAGCGCGCCACACTGTGTGCTTGTCTGTAGGTCCGTAGCTTTCAGCTGTACAATTACATGATTTCTTAATTACAGCCATCACAGCGATCCAGTGGTATCTGCCCCCGCCATGCCTGCCCTTGAGCGCTGTGCTCTCTGAGGGGATGGGAGCACCGGGAGTAATTCCCACCCTGGTTAAAACAGCCCATGGCCGTGGCTGCCTGCTCTCCTTACCTCGCAGCTTGGAGGGTTCGCTTGAAAAAGATGCTGGGCAAAAAAGGTAGAGCCTTGGCAAGAGCAAGCACTGCACAATGAGCCTGAATCGCAGCCCCAGCGCAGCTGGGGTGAGGGATGCCAAGGCCAGCCCCGTGGGTTGCACACACATGGCTCTGGCAGGCATGTGCCCAACATGTTGTCATCTCGTGGAAGCCTGACCAAAACAAACAGGAGGATTGGCCAAGCCCATTATCAAGACTTTGTCCCATTTTTAATTAACAGTGGTGTTAATGAACCTTTTGCCATTAACACCAAGTTTCTAGCAAGCATTTGCTAGACACAGAGAAACGACACCGTATCACCAGTGATGTCCTGCCCAGGGTTTCGGTCTCACCCCATGCAGCCTTGTTTTCCACCATGAACACCTAAGATGACCCATGTCATCCGCACATCCCACAACCAGACACAGTGCGGCACCATCTTTCTTCTGTTAAAAGCCTCCTAAAGTGGGCAGCCAAAACTGAACACAGAGCTTTGCAACTTCCCCACACAGATGGATTTTGACTCATAATAGCCTCACAAAATGCAAAAGCTAATCTCACCAGCCAGCCAGCTCAGAGGCACTGCTCTCCACCAAGACCATTTCCCAGTCAAACCTTAACTTTCCAACATCAGCATGGGTGAATACAGTTCAGGTTACAGCCTTCCCCTGACTTGTGATCTAAGGGTATTCTTCTCCTTATGCAATTAAAACAAACAAAAAAAAAGAACCAGAAAAAAATAAATCACCCTTGAACATGCTTGCCAAATCTAAAATTATCAGTTTGAGTGATAGGTGAAATGTTTGGAAAGAGCAAGGTGATGGGAAGCAGAGTTATGACAGATGGTGAGCAGGCACTAGCACTCCATCCATAACCCATGGGAGTTATTTCACCACTTCTCCATGGCCAGCTAGCAGTGGGCTGGTATTTGTGAATAAAATACTGAGGCAGACTGCTGCTCTTTGGGAAAGGAAGGTGTTTAAATATATTATGAAGGGCAGAAGCAGCCTTGACAAATCTATGCTCCCTCCCATGCCTTGCTTCTTCAAATTATGGTTGTCCCAGTAAGGGACAGTGCAATTGTTTGAGCCAGGGTTGTGCCAAACTACCCACCAAACCACCCACTTTTTACTTACTTGTGTTTCATGTGATGGAAGAAAATGTGCCAGGAAAAGGTCACTTCATCCATCAACTCTGTCTGCACCAGAGGCCCTTGAAAACATATCATTCCCAGCTCAGCATGCTTGGGACTTAAAGAAATCCTGCTATGGAAGGAGCTTCTCTAGGAAATCAGGAGAAACTTCAGTATTCTTCAGGCTCCCTCTTTCCCCAGCACTCCCAGCGAGTGCATCACAACAGGTGAGGGCAAAGGGACAAAAGAGCAGATTCCTGAAACCCTGGAGAGGACCTGACTGCCCTCAGTGCATCACAGAGAAGTCTGCAGGGCACTGGACTTTGCATCACAGTACCCTGCCTTGTGTTGTTTGAAGACAATACAAGCCCAGGACAGAATCGGGTAAGGTGGTACCTGCCAGTGTGTCCTGCTGCAAGCCAGAAAGACCCAGGCAGAGGAAGCTGGCTGCTTGTCCAGGGTTATTGCAAGCAGAAAGGGAATGCATTTGCTGAACTTGGGCAGGAGAGCTCCAGGGCTAATAGTCTAGCAATGCTAAAATCAGGCATGAGGGTTCCTGATGAAGGAATTGGTCAGGACTGTGGGCAGCATTTGTTCTGGAAGGGAAGATGAGCATCCAACACCTTGTGCAATGCCTACCTTTGCCACCTTTTCTTGAGCAAACCTCAGCTCCACTCACAGGAACATCCTCTCCTGCTCAAGCATTCTAGATACTCTCTGCTTTGCCATATCCCTGGATTTATTTGTGTTGAGAATTCCAGATGGTGCAAAAACATCTGGACCATGGCAAAACCATGGCAGCTCAGAGGACTGCTATGCTTCCAGGGTTTGCCACTGCATCACTGTTCAAAGATAAAGTTAGGTATGCCCCCTTCTATTTACTTTAAGAACAGATGCTGCGTGCTGCAGAGGAATTTTTGTAGCCCTGTGGCTTCCAGGAGGATGTTGACAGCCTGGAGTTTGGATCAAAGATATTCCTAGGAAACACACCGTAAGATGTAGAAAGCGCTTGGCAGTGCCTAGAAAAAAAGTCTGCAATTTCTAGAAAGCATTGGGGAATTGCTAGAAAGTACCAGGAAATTTCCTGGAAGTGCTTTGCAATCCCTAGAAAGCAGTTGGATATTTCTAGAAATAGCTCTGTCATTCCTAGAAAGCACCTGAAAATTTCTAGCGAGCACAGGGAAAGGCCTAGAAAGTGCTGGAAGAAAAGCATGTGAAAGCTGTCTGGAATTAATGAAGCACATCAAACTGTTCAGAAAGTGCCCTGGAATTCCAGTCCATAATTCCTACAAAGATCTCTGCAATTCCTAGAAAGAACAAGGACGTTCCTGGAAAGCACAAAGAAATTCCCAGAAAGTAAGGGAAGATTCCTAGAATCCAGACTGAATTCCTAGAAAGCTGTGGAAAATTCCTTGAAAGCCCACTGAAATGTCTAGAAAGCACATGAACATTTTTAGAGAGCACTAGGGAATTCCTAGGAAGTGAGGGGAATTTTCTATTCTAACAGTTCAGCTGTGTTCTCATTGCTCACCGGGAGTGTGACAATTAGCATTCAGATTGGCTTTGTGGTTCCTGCATGTGACTGGGATGTGGTTGGGTAGGTACGTGATAGAGCTGGTAACTGAAATTTCTGGGTTTGTTGATTTGTGCGCTAAATACCAAAGTTTTATGTAAACAAAAAACCATAACATTTTTTATACATGAAACTTCTATACTTAATAATACAAATAGTAGACATACTCTGCATACACAGAGAGCATGTCTAGAGCCCAAGATTTCCTTTGGAGATCTCACGATATCAAATTTAAATATTTATGTTGTTTTACCATGTTAGAGCCTATCAGGCACCTAGTCTGTCTCCAGCAGGAGGAAGGACTCAGTCCCTTGGCCGTTTATAGCCCACTTGCTGCGACAGTGTGTGCAGCCTTCTGGGCTCCTTGCTCCATCTGACGGAAGGTGATAGGGCTGTGAACTCCTCCTGTTTGTCACCTGTCCCTGTAACTTTTTAAAGAACTAAAAGATTCTCTTAGAGAGTGGTCCTAAGGTTTTAGAGCAGACCAGCTGCAGCTGCCCTCCTTTGTAAAGGCAGCTGCACTGTCCTCTGTGTTCCATCTCTCCTGCTTTGCTTTGGCAGTGATCGGGCACTGCCCCTGGGAAAAGAGAGAGGGATTTTATGCTAATATGATGTGCATCCAGCTGGCTTTCTCCTCTGAGCAGCCAAACAGGACTGACATCATGCTCTGGGTGGGATGGTGGGAAGGACTGTGTGGGATCTGAGCTTTGCTTGATCATATTTTTTCTTCTCTTCCTCCTACCATTCCTGCAGAAGTCCCCTTCCAGCAGGCAGGCAAGGCTGCTGTGCTCATGCTGCCTTGCACAGCCTTTGCCTTGCTCCAGGATGCTTGGGCAGAGGCCCCTTTTCACCGAGTGCGCTGCCCAGGGGTGAACACCCACCCTCTGGCCAGCACCTGGGGTAAGGTCAGGAAGATGCAAAGCTTGTGCCTCAAACCTGAAAAGCAGGACTCCACTACCCTGTGTGTCCAAGGGAGCACATTAATCATTGCCTGGGGCATCACCCTAGCTCCATAGTTTAGGTTTTTTCTTGGGGGAGATGTCACCACCACTTCTGCTGGGGCTGAGCATTCCTGTGGCTGGGCCACTGACTCTGCCAGCAGCAGATCCTGGACTGGATCGTAACCTGTTGCTTGATTAAAAAACAGAAGGCTATTCTCTGTGCCTAAGTGGAAGATTTTGCAGGAAATGTCTTCTTGCAGTAGCCTTTCCAAGTGGTTGCATTAAAAATAAAAGCAAGCAGGCAAGAGAGGAACATTTTTTCAAAGCTTAAACATCCTGTTATATTCTGAGCCAAACTTCATCTTTTAGTTGCCAAAAAATATTTTGGTTTGGATTTTCAATGAATACTTTGAAGGATCATTTAGGCAATAAATAAGTAAGAAATAATTTGATTTTTTAGTTGATGACATGTTATTGTTGGTTGAGGTAGAGCATGGACTGGCTCCTACTGGGACTGGCTGGAGGGCAGAGGGGTTTGCTTGGACCAATGTCCTATGCTTAGGCAGGGCACTTGCTCAGCATTTCAGACACTGCTCACATACCAAATTACACAGCAATGCTTCTCCATGCTTTCTCTGCAAGGAAAACCAAGGCAATGGAATTGCAAAACCTCTCTGCTGTTCCCAGCATCAGGCTATCATAAAGCTGCTCTGTCTCCCTTGGATGGGGCTTGTTTAGCCTCAAGTTCCACCCCTCCCCAGAAGGATGCGGTCAGCCCATGGCAGGCTATTTATATGTGCACCTTTCTTCAGTAATGTCCTGTAACCAAAGTCCCTGACCAGGAAAGGCACAACAGAGACCTTGATTTTGTGCTATGGGATGCACGAAGAAGTCGACAGGGTGAACTCAGCTCTCCTTGATATCCAGAAGCCTCTTGGCCTGCTCAGCACAGAGCAAAGAGGAAGGAGGGACTCTCTGGAGGGTGCCCAAAAAGCTCCTTTCAGCTCCATTGCAAAATGATGAAGGAGGCTCCCAGACACCTTGCAGCCCAGTGTGGAAGGAGCCAGACCTTTCTTCTCCCAGCAGGATTTTGCAGATGAGGACAGGACCTTCCAGGGCTCAACCTACTCCCTGCAATGTCAGCCCTCCCGTCCCTCAAATGCCCACCTGGAGAGGAGACACTGCTTTCTCCAACCTCTGCAAAGCCTTGCCTCTGCCATCACCCTGCTGTGGGCTGGCCAAAGCCCAGCCCAGGCGTGAGGAAGGAGGGAGCCCTCCAGCACTTTCTCTGCTCCTCCATCCTGATAGGTCAGCCCATGGTACCTTTCCAGCTGTAGCAGATGTCACCCATCAGACATCCCTACAGGGACAGAGCTGAAAACCAGGAGAGACCGACTGCCTTTGTGGGGCTGGGGGTGCCTCCGCGGGGACTAACAGCAGCTCAGAGCTCCGGGCCTGAAGTGGGGGCCCAGCTGGGCTTTCTGGCATGTGCTTGTCTAAGATATGGGTCATTAAGCCCCCAACGAAGGTGAACACCAATGCGTGAGGGGGCTTGGCTTACAGTAACAGCAAGGTTTTCCAGCCAAAAATGGCAGGGGGTTGAGAGGAGGGAAGAGCTAGAGATGTTCCATTAAAAAAAAAATACAGAGGAAATAGTCTGAGAAACTGGGTGCACAGAAACAGCAGGACAGAGAACTTCATCATCAGAGGAAACATCCCCAGTCCCAGCAATAGCCCCAGGGGGCCTCACTGACTTCATCGCACGGGCACAGCTTTGACGCTGCCACCAGCGCAGGCCAGTGGTCACCTGCCCGATCAGTCAGGGACAAACTGCAAAACTTCCAGGCCTGCAAGGGAGACAGGCAGCAGGTTTCATCTATGAATGAGCCCATGAACTCTGCTGTCCAATGCAGATGTTTCCAGCAAATTATTTTCAGCTGCTTCTTGTTCATCCCTGAACCCCAGATTTCATGCTTAAGCTAAAAATAAAAAAGATCTCTGTGTGAAGTTAAAGCAAACAGAATTTGCCCAGGCCTACAGGAGCTATCTCAGCTTCTCCACTGGGAGGACACGGTGGGGAAACAAAAAGTTAATCCATCTTGGTTCTCACTGACATGGAATGGAGAAAAACAATTAAATGGGAGAGCCAGCCTAAAGCTGAGAACAAAGACACAGCACCAATATTTCAGGTCTTTTTCCTTCACTCTGAAGGGGAAAAAATTGCTCCATGCTTCATCCCTTGCAGGTTATCTTTGGAGGAACAATGTCCCCATAATTTCTGCTGACAATTAACCTCGCCTGTGCAGCAATTCTTCCCTGGATCACCAGAGCAGCTATTTATACCCTTGGCCAGGGATACCGTTACCACCGAATGACTGCCTTTCCCCTTGGCCAGCCCTGCACCAAGGTGGTAGGCTGCAAGCCCCAGTGTGTCCCCCTGCTCTGCTCACTGGGACCTGCTTCACCTGGACGCTTACAGAATAGACCCTCACAGTATAGACCCTCCACTGTCCCTTTTCTTCACTTCTTCTTCTTCACTCCTTCACTTGCTTTGTGAACACAAAGGAAAAAACAAAAAAACCCAGACATATGTGTTGCTTAAACACACGCAGAGGTGTCAGGCAGCAGGGTCCATGAGACTCAGTGCACAGGGTTGGGACTTCTGGGGTTGGGGTCTCCAGGACCTCTGATTAGCTGATCTCCAAAGCACTTGGGCAGAAACAGGATTTGCCTCGAGTCACCTCTCTGCAATATGCAGGTAACGCTAATTCCCCCCTGTGCTGGAAGACACCGATACCTCACCTGAGTACCTGCGTAGTACTTCTTCAGAGCAAAAACCAGAGCTTTAGTTGTGCAGCCAATGCCAGGAACTGGTGTAGAGACCTCAGAACAAAACTCTGGAACTGGGCTGCTGCCAGCTGGACTATTTTCCCACTCAGAGCAGGATTTCAGAGGCCAAGTCAAGCCAGTCCTGAGCTGGAGCCCACCAGCAGGGGCTGGGGCAGCTTCTCTTCCCAAGGCACAGAGTATGAGCCAGCCCAATCCCACCAGTGCTGGAGAAACACATTGAACCAGGTCTGCCAAAATCAGTTACCTTCACTGAGGGAGAAAAGACTGTTGCTCCCATGTGAAGCCACCCTGGGGAAAGATCAGCACCCCTAGGTGAAAGCCTTCAGGCCCACTAGTCCTGTCAGAGGTTGCAAGGAAATACCACAAGCCTTGCAGAGTCCTGCAACGCCTGTGCTCCCCATCTCCCCGATCCTGCCACAGCTGCAGGGCTAAGGTGGGCCTGGAGCTGGGCTGAAAAGCCAACCCATTACCAACACCAAGAGCAACAGGCAGGGGAAGAGCCCAGGGCAGGCTGGGGTCTGGCAGGAGTGAGGGTGGGGACACTCCAGACTCCAGGATGCAGGGAGATAAATGGCCATCGTTATCAGTGGCGCCCAACCTTCGTGTTGAATGGTGAGGAGGAAGAGCTTCGCCTGGCCCTGGAAGGAAGGGGAGAGATAGGGAGGGAGGCATCGCTGTAATGGGGAGAATGAGACCTACTGAGTGCCTGCTGGGGCAGAAGAGCAATGCCAGGGGGCTGTCAGTCCCCTCCTCAAAGACCCCTTGCCCTGGGAGCTTTATCTCCAACAGCTCCATCTCTGCCCCAGTCCCCAGCGTGGTGCCAAGCAAGGGGCTTGTACCCAAGTTAATGAATGGAAAGGGGAGACTGAGGACATGTCCAGGGCCTCTTGAAGGGACTCTGGGATCTGTCAGCAGCAGCATGCTTTTGAAGTGATTTATTTCTCACCAGGGTTAAGGGGGATGAGGCCCATTAGTCAGGAGGGAAAGAAGCATGCTTCCTGTCACCTCGGCCTCTCCTTCTGGCAAACCCAGGAGCTGCAAGTCCAATTAGCCCTTGGCAAGCACCCCAGGGGTGGGTCTCTCTGGGTGGGTCCCTCCCCAGCATCCCCAGACAGGCCCAGGAGAGAAGCACTTCCTAAGAAATCAGTGCTAATGAGCCACTGTGGCTAAATGACGTTATTTAAAGCAGCAGCGAAGCTTTCCAGGTGCCCACCATGCCTTCTCCAAACTGAAGATCGGAAAGCCAGCGGTAGCCTCCATCCCCCAAGCTCAGCACTGAGCTGGTCCCATGGTTACCAGCCCCATCTGTCCCCAGGGAAACTGGTCAGATGCCTTAGCATAGGGGCAGGATCCAGCCCAGGCTTTCCAGAGCCTTCTCGGAGGTTTTCTAGCACCTTTCCAGATTATCTCCAGAGGTTTCCTGGCCATTCCCTGGAAGTCTTTCTACAGGTTTTCTGCTGTATCTTCAGAACATTTCTAGGCTCTTCCTAGAGGTTCACTTGAACTCTCCTGGGGCTGTTACAGCCTCTTGGCATGTTTTTAGAAGTCACATATTGGCCATTTTCAAATTTCCCAAGTGGCACTTTGGCAGTTGAGCAAAGCTCAACACCTCAACCAAGCGCCATGCGATGCCTCAGGAGGTCACAGAGCAGTGTCCTTAGCAGCCCAACTAGTTAACTGAAGAAATATGTAGAGGTTAGAAAAAAAAAAATCACATGTACGGTATCATTCTATAGTCAGGACACATTGTATTGTACCACCAACTGTCAAAAATGCCCCATAGGAGGACCAGTTGTCCTGCTGTCTGGAGTCTTTTAAGCAGTGCCCCTGAAAACCAGCCTGAGCTAGATGCATGCCTCACTAAGGCACAGGACCAGCATCCTCCCAAGCTGTGGTATGGGTGGAAGAGGTTTATCCTTCATGAACTTATGGGGCCTGAGCACACATACCTGAAGGGGTGCCCACTGCTTGGGAAGCTAAGAAGGACCTGGGCGCTCCACAGCAGAGCAGAGCTCAGCTGGGGACATCCCCAAAGGGAGACCTCATCTACTGATACCAAATACACAAACAAACAATGAGCTGTTCACTGCATGCACAGCCTTCTTTCCAGAGAGAGGTGTGAACAGGCTGAAACCCCTGGAAGCTACTTACTGTGCCTACTCCTGCTAAGAGACACTTCTCAATCACAGAACCATAGAATCATTAAGGTTAGAAAAGACCTTGAGGATCATCAAGTCCAACCACCAACCCAACACCCCCATGCCTCCTAAACCATGTCCTGAAGTGCCACGTCTACGTGGTTTTTGAACACCTCCAGGGATGGTGACTCCACCACCTCTCTGGGCAGCCTGTTCCAATGCCTGACCACTCTTGCAGTGAAGAAATTTCTCCTAACAGCCAATCTAAACCTCCCCTGACACAACTTGAGGCCATTTCCTCTTGTCCTATTGCTAGTGACTTGGGAGAAGAGACCCTCACCACAACCTCCTTTCAGGTAGTTGTACAGAGTGCTCATCAGCCCTCTGGCAAAAGGTCAGTTTGCACTTGCTAGAAAACCATCCCATCGAGCTGCCCCTTCCCACTCCCCACTCAGCTCACAGCAACCCAGATTTGCAGTGCGGCTGTTGCCTCTCCTCCTTCACACTGCTAATCCATTCGCTTTGCCCTTTAATCAGCAGCCACCTCTTGTTAATCCTCTTCCAGCTCCTCTCCCTGCTCCCCTGGACTCCTGTCCAGGACACTCTCCTGAGCCGGAAAACACAAAGCCAAGACAGCGGATGCTTTTCTGTGTGCACTCTCCCTGTGGTGTCAATCCTAAACCATGCAGTTCCCATGTGTGTTTACACAGTGGAGACAAAACACAGCAAGTGGCAGAGCTGCGGAAGTGAGGACAGGCCAATTCCCAGATGTCCCTCCTGGCATCCCCAGCCCGAAACACATGGCCTTTTTCTTCCACAGCCACCAAAAGCTTCTCTAAAAATCTGACTGCCCAAGTGTAACTTTACCACGTGGCCCCAAGTAGCAGCTCAGAAATCAGCTCGGGGCTATTTGAGGTTTTCACATTTGCTTGTTGCAGGAAACATCAGTGCCAAAGGCAGAAGCGGTCTTACAGGCACAAGAAAATCACTTAGCACAAGAACCAAGTCTCCTGGATGGTGCCCCAGGCAGCACATGGCTCAGTGGGAACTGCTCTGTGCATAAAGACTTACACAGCAACACAGAGAACCAACATGTAGCCAGTGCCTGGAATATACTGGCTACCCTGAAACATTTGTTGTAGTATGAAAGGCTTGGCAAAAAGTCCTGTGAATAGAAGCAGACTGTTCACAGCTTGGCCAAGGCATCAATATAGGACTTCAGGTCCTTCTGAGCCAGCTATTCCCAGCATTCCTACTTGGATTCTAGAAATCTCTCAGCAATATCTGGCTGTGTGGCAGGTTGCTGAATGACCTGAAATGATTTTTCTCCTCTGAATGTCCTCCCCTTGGCATGGTATTTTGTAAGAAGACACAAGGCGTATTATGTGAAAAACACCACATACCACGCTGGTTGGCATCAGCAGAACACACAGGGTAAGGGATACAGGTACCCATTATTCCAAGGGAAGGGATTCCAGCACCAGAAAGACTCACATAATGGACATTTGTCCAGCTTCTGTTTCCTGCACCACAATACCAGGTCTCACTTTGAATGACTGTGGGTTTGGGGAAGTGATTCCCTCTTGGTTTCCGGTTTTATTGACAGTAACATTGTCTGCAGCCATTTCAAATCCCATGGCTCTGCTCCATGGGTGAACAGGTCTGGATCACGCTGAGAACTGTGAGCTCTGACCAGCACCCTTACTGAGACAGCATTTCAACTTTAGGGACTTCTGACTGAAGTCTAGGACTCAAAATTGGCTTTCAGTCCCACACCTCTGCTCTGTACTGCTTAAACCCTGCAGAGAACAAAGGCAGACCATTCTATTGCTATAGTAACATTCACAAAAATAAACCATCTGCTGGAAAAGCTCCCAGCCACTACATGCAAGATTTGTCTTCTGTTATTACCAATGCACACGAGCTTGTGATATGTTCACATGGAGCAAAATATTCCCAACATACACAGAATAAAAACCTCATTCCGTTTAAGTGCTGTTTCAAACGATGGAGCTTCCCCACCATTTGGCTTACAGCTGAGCTGACCAGGGCCAGTCTCTGGCTTGCTGGTGGTGCACCCTTTGAAGCACTACAGCCCAACAGGTGAAGGGCCGGCTGGGCCGACAGTGAACAGTTGAGCTGCATTCTTTCCTTCTGACTACTGCTCATTCCATACCCCTGACTGTAAAACCCCCCTTGGCTAATGATACACATCAGTGTAACAACTTGCATGTCTGGATTCACCCCATCTAGCCCTGTAATGTATTTCTAGCTGCCTGCTCACATCAGCTATTATGCTCATATTTGGTGAAAGCAGTGAAAGCACACAGAAAAAGGAAGAGATCCTGTGAAACAAAGAGAAACATGCCCCATTTCCCCATCACTAGGACCCAGAGTCCTTCTGTCAGCCCCACACTGTCACACAAATACCAGGATGAGCAAGGGAGAAGATCAGTGCACAGTCAGTACAACAGAGGTAATTTGGAAGCACACCTTATCTGGACAGCTGCTGGCAAGCAGAGACCTGCCCTCTCTGTAGCATCAGAGCTACAGCTGGGCCAGGCTGGAGTTGGTGACCTTGCTCAGCCTGAGTGAGTGCTAGAGAAAGCAGAGATGTGCACAGATCCCATCGACTCTAAAGATGAGCAGTTAGTCAAGCTTTGCTGGAGGAAGATGCAAGACTTTGGTCTAGCTTTTAACATTCGGGGTGAGCAGAGAAGGTTGTTAGGCTTTTTTTTTTTTCCTTTTAAAGCAGCAAGTTTTCTGTCAAGAGTTTTTAATATATTTATTTGAAAACAAGGATTTGTGAAAGAGTACACTAAATAGCATATATCTGTTCTTCAGCCATAAAACATGGACTATCAGCTTTAGCTCAGCACAGATTGGGGCTGCATGCACTGAACAGCAGATCTTGATAGGAAGGTCTTCATGTCTGTCTTTCTGATATCAAGCATAGTGTCTTCTTTAGAGGACATGATCCTGGAAGAATAGGAGAGAGAAACCAGAAAGCAAATGTATTTAACTAAGGCTTCTTGTGGTTGGCCTCACAGACTCACCCGAGCCTGCCACTGACGCAACATTTACAGTTTTTAGCAAGGAGTTTGTTTTCCTGCCCATCCACCAATTAAAGTGCATAATCTTTCCTCTTGGAGGCACTGGGACATGCCAGCCCATATTTGGAAGTAAAGCAACTGGGTTTCTGCCTCTCAGTGAGAAACTTGCACATCAGTTCAGGCACTTAAACCAAGGAACCTGAGAACTGCACCATTCCTTGACTGGAACAGATCTACAAGTATCATTATGTTGGGCTCAGAGAGCACCACAGAGCCCATGACTAGAGCATCTTTAAATTCTGCTAAGAACTGATGGGAAGACAAGACAACCCCAGAAAGCAGAGTGGTAGTAACTGGTCTCTTTCAACCAATCCTGCCATGCTGAGGTCAAGTAGATGACAGCTTTGTTATATAAACCACTTGCCCCTCTGGGACCATCTTTCATGAGTTGATTATTGCCCGCTCAGCTGTTGCCTGTGAGCCCACACACTGCTCTAACTCTGCCCAGCAAGGCTCTACTCAAGAGCAACTAAGCCTACAGGATTAGAGACCAGATCCAGTGCGACTGGGTCAGGCCTGATTTAGAAGAGTTGACTTCTCTTTTATTGTTGCCAAACTTTCAAACTGGGACAGAGCACGTTTCTGAATCTGGTGCAGAAGCTGTCAAAGAGCTAAAAGAAGAGTGCTGGGTGCTGGTAACTGCTTCAGCTGATCCAAGGAGGCTTTTCATTTATTGCGATTAATAAAGGTGACTGCACACCACACTGTACCTCAGGTCTTAATCATCAATGTACTCAAAGGGCTCTGGTGGTTCAGGTTCCTGCTCCTCTTCCTCGATCTTTGGACCGTGAGCTGCCACAGGTTCAACCAGCTCCTCCATATCCTCACTGGTGTCCTTCAGAATGATGATGCCTCCGATGGAAAGCTGCAAGACAAGTGCAGTGAGCATTAAAGCTGCTTGACTCTGCCTCATGGTGGAGTGTCTGTGACCACAGTGTTTATCCTAGGCCATGTCAGACAGCTCAGCAGGAACGCGTTTCAGAGAGTGAAGCATCTGACACTCACCCAGATCCCTGCTTGATAAGGGAATGGAACAGACGGAGCCTATTCAGGCTACCTTTTGTATTTCCACTAAGTCTCAGTTTGATAGAAAATGGCATCTGGATTCACAGCTTTGCCCCAGTCCCAGTCTGGGGCTTTCCACACGAAAACTAATTGAACTGTAATTGCTTTATAAGGCTCATCTTTTCAGGGCAACAAAGCTTAGTGAAGCCTCTCTGTGTAGCTGCCTCCCAGGAGGCTATCTAAAACAGAGACTAATCTCATCACCAGCTTCCACCAGCTGAGGAATCCTATTAGCAGAACCTCGTAAAAACAAAGGGGAATTAATTACAAAGATCACAACCAAACATCCTGGCAGGCTGAAGCAAATCTGCGCATCTCCAAGACTCAAACACAAGGTGCGAAGAGGCAGCACTGTGTCTCGCCTGGCTGGGATCAGGGCTTTGACCACAGCAGGATTCCAGCCTATAAACAGCATTTCAAAGCAGCCTTTTACTCTGGCGTTCCCCAAAGCAGAGCAAAGCTCCAGAACAGCTCTGTTTTGAGAGCCTCCTTGGTTACACACCCTAATCCCAGAAAAAAAACCCTGCACTGTTCTGTTCTCTTCAAAATCTATTTTTGGGCTGTTAAGGCAGGAGACTGCACTCCCCTCACCAAGGTCTCAGCTGCTTTTGAAACTGAAGCAAATGGCTACATGCATCTGCATATCAGCTGCATGAGTGGACACTTACTGGACCACATAGCAGACCTTCCCAATCCAAATACCAGGGGTTGGGTCAACTCCTCTCTTTAAAGAGTAGAAACTGAAAAATCCTTCCACAGCTATACTAAAGGAGACATTTCAAAATGCACCGAGAATTCCAATGCGCTGATGGAATTCCAGGAAATCCATTGATCAAAAATATGACCATTTTCCTGGGAAAAATATTACTTCTTCTGAACAACATTTTCCCATACAAAATCCAGCAAAAGGGGGAAGTCAAGGGTGTTATTCCTTGAACAAAAATAAAGGCCAGAAGAATTTGACTCAGGAGATTTAGATGTCAGGAGTGAGCTTATTAGCTTTGCAATATATTTGAGCATCTCATAGAAAAGTTAGTTAACCCCTTGGGTTTAATGCTAAAAGATCTTTTTCATTCTCCATCTGATAATCATGTGCTATCTCTTCTCTACGTTAACAGGAGATGAAAGCACTTTTCTAAGATCAGATGTAACTGAATAGGAAATCTGTTTAATGAAAAAAACCCCTCTGTTTAGGTAAACCCCACTGCAGGATAATAAAGCTCCAGCACAAATCCTATTGTATTTCACTGCTTTGACAATGAGCCTGTACAACTTCTCAGCCCACTGTAAAGATGATGGCTCAGTCTTTATGTCCCCAGCAATGTCATTAACACACAGAGTATGTCTGATTGGTTTCCATGTTGCAGCATTTGACATATATAGAAGAAAAAAAAAATAAAGCAGCATGAGCATGGTGAAAAAGGTTTGCAGCAGCTCTGGCTTTCCCCCAACTAAGAATGCCTGTGATCATTTGGAGAGAGGGACATTAAAGATCAAATATGACAACAGTGAAGTTGCAAATCTCTACAACACATTACAGTGATGCACCAGCTGTGAGTGGCATTCTCATGTGCACGAGGAACTTCTGGGTCCTTACACACAAGCCCAGCACTGGGAATGCTCTGTCAAGCACACGGACTAGGAAGGTGACACTTACTGGTTTGAAAGGCTGATATCGACAGCTCTCTGTCATAGTGAGAACTTTGAGCTGAGCAGGCATGACTCTGGCTGGGTTGTCCAGAAGCTGGAAGTTGGGTTCAGGCTCTTTTTTCTTTTCTTTTTCATCCTTCTTTTCAGCCTCATCCTGTGGAAGTGGAGGAGAATGTCAACATTCTTTTAATGGTAGTCTCTAGCCCTTTCACAACTCAGGAGGGTAAGGTACAATCCACTACTCTTAACACAGGCAGCAATTCCAGAGCATGGTGAGAAGTCATCCTCCTGCTGAGGAACAAGCTAACACATATCTATCAGCTGGCCCAGGCAATGCCAGTGCGGATATAAGTACTCTCATCATGGCAATGCCTTGCTCTTAACTGCAGGTGAAAATAAGTTCAGCAAGAGGTGGCGGTGGAACAGCTTACCTCTGCTTCCCTTTCTAATACTTTGTAAATACACCACTTTTTGTTCACAACTGAAGATTCTTTAATACCAAAATTAAGCACATGAAAATTGCCAAAAGCTGCCCCTGTATTTTCGCAGCTGTACAGCCGTCACTGACAGTAGCTCAACCAAAATTATTTGACCACAGTGACTCTCTAAGGAATTGCAGTTAAACCCTCCTTTACCAACAACTCAGCAGCAGAGGCAAGAGCTCAGAAGGAAAAAAACCCACAGCATCCTTTACATGCTTAAGAACACAGATCATGTTTTCCCTCTTGCTTGGGAACATCTGAGTTGCAAACAAAAAAGACTGCAGAAAAGATTGAAACAACCAATAGGAAATGATCAGGAACACCACCAATTGCATGGCATGTCCTGTAACAGCGACAGGACTTTCTCTGGCACAGTGACTGCTTGTGGCTGTGCAGATCTCTCTTGGAAGCTGTGGATTACAAGTCATATTACAAGTGTAACAGAAAAACAGGAAAGCAATTATACCTCTAAAATATTAGGACAAAGGCAAAACACTTGACTCAAACACAGCAGGTGGCAGCAAGCTCCCTTTTTACTATCCTTGTTTTTCTGCTCAATTCAGCCAAGAAAACTTTTCATGCATCCAGAGCATACATGCACACAGACATGACACGTGAATCCCTTCTGATATATTGCTTCCTCTCAACACCTGTACTTAACTCTAAGTTGTAGCAATTTTAGAAGGAACATGCATCTGTTCAGCACAGTTTGCTCAGTATATAGTGCTGTAAGAATAATTCACAGAAAAGTATGACAAGGAAACATCGATAAAGGAGCAAAAAGAAAAAAAAAAGATTCCACCTTGCACACATAAGATGATTCATGTTCTGAGCCAACTGCATAAAGTTCAGTGCCTACAACGTGTGGCTGCATTTGAGTAGGTCTTGGAATGTTATTTTATACATACACCTTTGATCTTATACCACACTCCCTTCACGTACCATTTGTATGTTTCTTTTTAAAATTAAAAAGAATTCTGTGACCACATTGCTTTTCTCACATAGATATTAAAGTGGAATCAGAAAGGTTTCTACTGAGCTTGTCAGCATAACTAATTTTCAGCTTACAGTTGTTCTTGGCATATTTGCATCTGTTAGCAGAGCACAAAATGAAGGGTCCTTTGTCAGGGTACAAAAGGAATTTTAACTGCCATATGTTTTCCAAATTATAGCAACCACCAAGAATCATTATCCAGCCATTTCTCTAACCCTCAGCTTGCTCCAGGATGACACATTATTCACAGATGATGATGACAAGTCCCAGTGACACATCTATGAGCTGAAAGAAATCATCAGAGGACCAAAGCAATCACCATAACTACTGAGAAGCGTATGGATCCTGTGCTCAAAGCTCAGCTGGTTCTGAGCTGGGTGTGGATAAACATTTGCATTTTGATAGATGGGCAAAGCACATAAGAGATTGCTGCCAAAAAGGTCAACATTTCAGAATAGGGGGTTAAGCATGTGCAAAACCAGAAAGTTTAAACTCTTCAGTGCTCTCAACTGAATTAGACACCAAGCAACTGCTACAACACTGAGTCCTTTTCAAAAGGTCAGATGTACCAAGGACATAAAATTACTGAGACTTTTTCCACATTAATAAGAAAAGTACATGGATAAGAGAGAAAATTTCCTTGGTATAGAAATAGCAGGCAGTGTAATAATGCACAAAAGTTTCATGCAGTTAAAGGCACACACATTTTTCAAAACGAGCTTCTGCCTTTAAGGAAGTCGGTTACCTGACAACATTGAGGAAGATTTATTTCTCAGAAATAATGGGTTCATAAACAATACCACCTCTTGCCTTTAACAGTGCACACACATACACAGAATAAAGAT